>NC_132921.1:26909015-27283696 GCF_047675955.1 Chlorocebus sabaeus
AAAGGCTTCTTGAAGGGAAAGATGTAACTCTGTGAGATGAATTAACAGAACACAGAGCAGTTTCTCAGAAAGCTTCTTTCCAGTTTTGAACGGAAGATATTTCCTTTTTCACGATAGCCCTCTATGGGCTTCCAAATATCCCTTTGACAATTCCACAAGAACAGCCTTAGCGAAAGGCTTCTTGAAGGGAAAGATGTAACTCTGTGAGATGAATTAACAGAACACAGAGCAGATTCTCAGAAAGCTTCTTTCCAGTTTTGAACGGAAGATATTTCCTTTTTCACCATAGCCCTCTTTGGGCTTCCAAATATCCCTTTGCCAATTCCACAAGAACAGCCTTAGCGAAAGGCTTCTTGAAGGGAAAGATGTAACTCTGTGAGATGAATTAACAGAACACAGAGCAGTTTCTCAAAAGGCTTGTTTGCAGTTTTGAACGGAAGATATTTCCTTTTTCACCATAGCCCTCTATGGGCTTCCAAATATCCACTTACCAATTCCACAAGAACAGACTTAGCGAAAGGCTTCTTGAAGGGAAAGATGTAACTCTGTGAGATGAATTAACAGAACACAGAGCAGTTTCTCAGAAAGCTTCTTTCCAGTTTTGAACGGAAGATATTTCCTTTTTCACGATAGCCATCTATGGGCTTCCAAATATCCCTTTGCCAATTCCACAAGAACAGCCTTAGCGAAAGGCTTCTTGAAGGAAAGATGTAACTCTGTGAGATGAATTAACAGAACACAGAGCAGTGTCTCAGAAAGCTTCTTTCCACTTTTGAACGGAAGATATTTCCTTTTTCACCATAGCCCTCTAAGGGCTTCCAAATATCCCTTTGCCAATTCCACAAGAACAGCCTTAGCGAAAGGCTTCTTGAAGGGAAAGATGTAACTTTGTGAGATGAATTAACAGAACACAGAGCAGTTTCTCAGAAAGCTTCTTTCCAGTTTTGAACGGAAGATATTTCCTTTTTCACCATAGCCCTCTATGGGCATCCAAATATCCCTTTGCCAATTCCACAAGAACAGCCTTAGCGAAAGGCTTCTTGAAGGGAAAGATGTAACTCTGTGAGATGAATTAACAGAACACAGAGCAGTTTCTCAGAAAGCTTCTTTCCAGTTTTGAACGGAAGATATTTCCTTTTTCACCATAGCCCTCTAAGGGCTTCCAAATATCCCTTTGCCAATTCCACAAGAACAGCCTTAGCGAAAGGCCTCTTGAAGGGAAAGATGTAACTCTGTGAGATGAATTAACAGAACACAGAGCAGTTTCTCAGAAAGCTTCTTTCCAGTTTTGAACGGAAGATATTTCCTTTTTCACCATAGCCCTCTATGGGCTTCCAAATATCCCTTTGCCAATTCCACAAGAACAGCCTTAGCGAAAGGCTTCTTGAAGGGAATGATGTAACTCTGTGAGATGAATTAACAGAACACAGAGCAGTTTCTCAGAAAGCTTCTTCCAGTTTTGAACGGAAGATATTTCCTTTTTCACCATAGCCCTCTATGGTCTTCCAAATATCCCTTTGCCAATTCCACAAGAACAGCCTTAGCGAAAGGCTTCTTGAAGGGAAAGATGTAACTCTGTGAGATGAATTAACAGAACACAGAGCAGTTTCTCAGAAAGCTTCTTTCCAGTTTTGAACGGAAGATATTTCCTTTTTCAGCATAGCCCTCTATGGGCTTCCAAATATCCCTTTGCCAATTCCACAAGAACAGCCTTAGCGAAAGGCTTCTTGAAGGGAAAGATGTAACTCTGTGAGATGAATTAACAGAACACAGAGCAGTTTCTCAGAAAGCTTCTTTCCAGTTTTGAACGGAAGATATTTCCTTTTTCACCATAGCCCTCTATGGGCTTCCAAATATCCCTTTGCCAATTCCACAAGAACAGCCTTAGTGAAAAGGCTTCTTGAAGGGAAAGATGTAACTCTGTGAGATGAATTAACAGAACACAGAGCAGTTTCTCAGAAAGCTTCTTTCCAGTTTTGAACGGAAGATATTTCCTTTTTCACCATAGCCCTCTATGGGCTTCCAAATATCCCTTTGCCAATTCCACAAGAACAGCCTTAGCAAAAGGCTGTTTGAAGGGAAAGATGTAACTCTGTGAGATGAATTAACAGAACACAGAGCAGTTTCTCAGAAAGCTTCTTTCCAGTTTTGAACGGAAGATATTTCCTTTTCCACCATAGCCCTCTATGGGCTTCCAAATATCCCTTTGCCAATTCCACAAGAACAGCCTTAGCGAAAGGCTTCTTGAAGGGAAAGATGTAACTCTGTGAGATGAATTAACAGAACACAGAGCAGTTTCTCAGAAAGCTTCTTTACAGTTTTGAACGGAAGATATTTCCTTTTTCACCATAGCCCTCTATGGGCTTCCAAATATCCCTTTGACAATTCCCCAAGAACAGCCTTAGCGAAAGGGTTCTTGAAGGGAAAGATGTAACTCTGTGAGATGAATTAACAGAACACAGAGCAGTTTCTCAGAAAGCTTCTTTCCAGTTTTGAACGGAAGATATTTCCTTTTTCACGATAGCCCTCTATGGGCTTCCAAATATCCCTTTGCCAATTCCACAAGAACAGCCTTAGCGAAAGGCTTCTTGAAGGGAAAGATGTAACTCTGTGAGATGAATTAACAGAACACAGAGCAGTTTCTCAGAAAGCTTCTTTCCAGTTTTGAACGGAAGATATTTCCTTTTTCACCATAGACCTCTTTGGGCTTCCAAATATCCCTTTGCCAATTCCACAAGAACAGCCTTAGCGAAAGGCTTCTTGAAGGGAAAGATGTAACTCTGTGAGATGAATTAACAGAACACAGAGCAGTTTCTCAAAAGGCTTGTTTGCAATTTTCAACGGAAGATATTTCCTTTTTCACCATAGCCCTCTATGGGCTTCCAAATATCCACTTACCAATTCCACAAGAACAGACTTAGCGAAAGGCTTCTTGAAGGGAAAGATGTAACTCTGTGAGATGAATTAACAGGACACAGAGCAGTTTCTCAGAAAGCTTCTTTCCAGTTTTGAACGGAAGATATTTCCTTTTTCACCATAGCCCTCTATGGGCTTCCAAATATCCCTTTGCCAATTCCACAAGAACAGCCTTAGCGAAAGGCTTCTTGAAGGGAAAGATGTAACTCTGTGAGATGAATTAACAGAACACAGAGCAGTTTCTCAGAAAGCTTCTTTCCAGTTTTGAACGGAAGATATTTCCTTTTTCTCCATAGCCCTCTATGGGCTTCCAAATATCCCTTTGCCAATTCCCCAAAATAGCCTTAGCGAAAGGCTTCTTGAAGGGAAAGATGTAACTCTGTGTGATGAATTAACAGAACACTGAGCAGTTTCTCAGAAAGCTTCTTTCCAGTTTTGAACGGAAGATATTTCCTTTTTCACGATAGCCCTCTATGGGTTCCAAATATCCCTTTGCCAATTCCACAAGAACAGCCTTAGCGAAAGGCTTCTTGAAGGGAAAGATGTAACTCTGTGAGATGAATTAACAGAACACGGAGCAGTTTCTCAGAAAGTTTCGTTCCAGTTTTGAACGGAAGATATTTCCTTTTTCACGATAGCCATCTATGGGCTTCCAAATATCCCTTTGTCAATTCCACAAGAACAGCCTTAGCGAAAGGCTTCTTGAAGGGAAAGATGTAACTCTGTGAGTTGAATTAACAGAACACAGAGCAGTTTCTCAGAAAGCTTCTTTCCAGTTTTGAACGGAAGATATTTCCTTTTTCACCATAGCCCTCTATGGGCTTCCAAATATCCCTTTGCCAATTCCACAAGAACAGCCTAAGCGAAAGGCTTCTTGAAGGGAAAGATGTAACTCTGTGAGATGAATTAACAGAACACAGAGCAGTTTCTCAGAAAGCTTCTTTCCAGTTTTGAACGGAAGATATTTCCTTTTCCACAATAGCCCTCTATGGGCTTCCAAATATCCCTTTGCCAATTCCACAAGAACAGCCTTAGCGAAAGGCTTCTTGAAGGGAAAGATGTAACTCTGTGAGATGAATTAACAGAACACAGAGCAGTTTCTCAGAAAGCTTCTTTCCAGTTTTGAACGGAAGATATTTCCTTTTTCACGATAGCTCTCTATGGGCTTCCAAATATCCCTTTGCCAATTCCACAAGAACAGCCTTAGCGAAAGGCTTCTTGAAGGGAAAGATGTAACTCTGTGAGATGAATTAACAGAACACAGAGCAGTTTCTCAAAAGGCCTGTTTGCAGTTTTCAACGGAAGATATTTCCTTTTTCACCATAGCCCTCTATGGGCTTCCATATATCCATTTACCAATTCCACAAGAAGAGACTTAGCGAAAGGCTTCTTGAAGGGAATGATGTAACTCTGTGAGATGAATTAACAGGACACAGAGCAGTTTCTCAGAAACCTTCCTTCCAGTTTTGAACGGAAGATAATTCCTTTTTCACCATAGCCCTCTATGGGCTTCCAAATATCCCTTTGCCAATTCCACAAGAACAGCCTTATCGAAAGGCTTCTTGAAGGGAAAGATGTAACTCTGTGAGATGAATTAACAGAACACAGAGCAGTTTCTCAGAAAGCTTCTTCCAGTTTTGAACGGAAGATATTTCCTTTTTCTCCATAGCCCTCTAGGGGCTTCCAAATATCCCTTTGCCAATTCCAGAAGAACAGCCTTAGCGAAAGGCTTCTTGAAGGGAAAGATGTAACTCTGTGAGATGAATTAACAGAACACAGAGTAGTTTCTCAGAAAGCTTCTTTCCAGTTTTGAACGGAAGATATTCCCTTTTTCACCATAGCCCTCTATGGGCTTCCAAATATCCCTTTGCCAATTCCACAAGAACAGCCTTAGCAAAAGGCTGTTTGAAGGGAAAGATGTAACTCTGTGAGATGAATTAAGAGAACACAGAGAAGTTTCTCAGAAAGCTTCTTTCCAGTTTTGAACGGAAGATATTTCCTTTTTCACCATAGCCCTCTAAGGGCTTCCAAATATCCCTTTGCCAATTCCACAAGAACAGCCTTAGCGAAAGGCTTCTTGAAGGGAAAGATGTAACTCTGTGAGATGAATTAACAGAACACAGAGCAGTTTCTCACAAGGCTTGTTTGCAGTTTTCAACGGAAGATATTTCCTTTTTCACCATAGCCCTCTATGGGCTTCCAAATATCCATTTACCAATTCCACAAGAACAGACTTAGCGAAAGGCTTCTTGAAGGGAAAGATGTAACTCTGTGAGATGAATTAACAGGACACAGAGCAGTTTCTCAGAAAGCTTCTTTCCAGTTTTGAACGGAAGATAATTCCTTTTTCACCATAGCCCACTATGGGCTTCCAAATATCCCTTTGCCTATTCCACAAGAACAGCCTTAGCGAAAGGCTTCTTGAAGGGAAAGATGTAACTCTGTGAGATGAATTAACAGAACACAGAGCAGTTTCTCAGAAAGCTTCTTTCCAGTTTTGAACGGAAGATATTTCCTTTTTCTCCATAGCCCTCTATGGGCTTCCAAATATCCCTTTGCCAATTCCACAAGAACAGCCTTAGCGAAAGGCTTCTTGAAGGGAAAGATGTAACTCTGTGAGATGAATTAACATAACACAGAGCAGTTTCTCAGAAAGCTTCTTTCCAGTTTTGAACGGAAGATATTTCCTTTTTCACCATAGCCCTCTATGGGCTTCCAAATATCCCTTTGCCAATTCCCCAAGAGCAGCCTTAGCGAAAGGCTTCTTGAAGGGAAAGATGTAACTCTGTGAGATGAATTAACAGAACACAGAGCAGTTTCTCAGAAAGCTTCTTTCCAGTTTTGAACGGAAGATATTTCCTTTTTCTCCATAGCCCTCTATGGGCTTCCAAATATCGCTTTGCCAATTCCCCAAAATAGCCTTAGCGAAAGGCTTCTTGAAGGGAAAGATGTAACTCTGTGAGATGAATTAACAGAACACAGAGCAGTTTCTCAGAAAACTTCTTTCCAGTTTTGAACGGAAGATATTTCCTTTTTCACGATAGCCCTCTATGGGCTTCCAAATATCCCTTTGCCAATTCCACAAGAACAGCCTTAGCGAAAGGCTTCTTGAAGGGAAAGATGTAACTCTGTGAGATGAATTAACAGAACACAGAGCAGTTTCTCAGAAAGCTTCTTTCCAGTTTTGAACGGAAGATATTTCCTTTTTCACCATAGCCCTCTATGGGCTTCCAAATATCCCTTTGCCAATTCCACAAGAACAGCCTTAGCGAAAGGCTTCTTGAAGGGAAAGATGTAACTCTGTGAGATGAATTAACAGAACACAGAGCAGTTTCTCAGAAAGCTTCTTTCCAGTTTTGAACGGAAGATATTTCCTTTTTCACCATAGCCCTCTATGGGCTTCCAAATATCCCTTTGCCAATTCCACAAGAACAGCCTTAGCAAAAGGCTGTTTGAAGGGAAAGATGTAACTCTGTGAGATGAATTAACAGAACACAGAGAAGTTTCTCAGAAAGCTTCTTTCCAGTTTTGAACGGAAGATATTTCCTTTTTCACCATAGCCCTCTTTGGGCTTCCAAATATCCCTTTGCCAATTCCACAAGAACAGCCTTAGCGAAAGGCTTCTTGAAGGGAAAGATGTAACTCTGTGAGATGAATTAACAGAACACAGAGCAGTTTCTCAAAAGGCTTGTTTGCAGTTTTCAACGGAAGATATTTCCTTTTTCACCATAGCCCTCTATGGGCTTCCAAATATCCACTTACCAATTCCACAAGAACAGCCTTAGCGAAAGGCTTCTTGAAGGGAAAGATGTAACTCTGTGAGATGAATTAACAGGACACAGAGCAGTTTCTCAGAAAGCTTCTTTCCAGTTTTGAACGGAAGATATTTCCTTTTTCACCATAGCCCTCTATGGGCTTCCAAATATCCCTTTGCCAATTCCCCAAGAGCAGCCTTAGCGAAAGGCTTTTTGAAGGGAAAGATGTAACTCTGTGAGATGAATTAACAGAACACAGAGCAGTTTCTCAGAAAGTTTCGTTCCAGTTTTGAACGGAAGATATTTCCTTTTTCACGATAGCCATCTATGGGCTTCCAAATATCCCTTTGTCAATTCCACAAGAACAGCCTTAGCGAAAGGCTTCTTGAAGGGAAAGATGTAACTCTGTGAGATGAATTAACAGAACACAGAGCGGTTTCTCAGAAAGCTTCTATCCAGTTTTGAACGGAAGATATTTCCCTTTTCACCATAGCCCTCTATGGGCTTCCAAATATCCCTTTGCCAATTCCACAAGAACAGCGTAAGCGAAAGGCTTCTTGAAGGGAAAGATGTAACTCTGTGAGATGAATTAACAGAACACAGAGCAGTTTCTCAGAAAGCTTCTTTCCAGTTTTGAACGGAAGATATTTCCTTTTCCACAATAGCCCTCTATGGGCTTCCAAATATCCCTTTGCCAATTCCACAAGAACAGCCTTAGCGAAAGGCTTCTTGAAGGGAAAGATGTAACTCTGTGAGATGAATTAACAGAACACAGAGCAGTTTCTCAGAAAGCTTCTTTCCAGTTTTGAACGGAAGATATTTCCTTTTTCACGATAGCCCTCTATGGGCTTCCAAATATCCCTTTGCCAATTAGACAAGAACAGCCTTAGCGAAAGGCTTCTTGAAGGGAAATATGTAACTCTGTGAGATGAATTAACAGAACACAGAGCAGTTTCTCAGAAAGCTTCTTTCCAGTTTTGAACGGAAGATATTTCCTTTTTCACCATAGCCCTCTATGGGCTTCCAAATATCCCTTTGCCAATTCCACAAGAACAGCCTTAGCAAAAGGCTGTTTGAAGGGAAAGATGTAACTCTGTGAGATGAATTAAGAGAACACAGAGAAGTTTCTCAGAAAGCTTCTTTCCAGTTTTGAACGGAAGATATTTCCTTTTTCACCATAGCCCTCTAAGGGCTTCCAAATATCCCTTTGCCAATTCCACAAGAACAGCCTTAGCGAAGGCTTCTTGAAGGGAAAGATGTAACTCTGTGAGATGAATTAACAGAACACAGAGCAGTTTCTCACAAGGCTTGTTTGCAGTTTTCAACGGAAGATATTTCCTTTTTCACCATAGCCCTCTATGGGCTTCCAAATATCCATTTACCAATTCCACAAGAACAGACTTAGCGAAAGGCTTCTTGAAGGGAAAGATGTAACTCTGTGAGATGAATTAACAGAACACAGAGCAGTTTCTCAGAAAGCTTCTTTCCAGTTTTGAACGGAAGATAATTCCTTTTTCACCATAGCCCACTATGGGCTTCCAAATATCCCTTTGCCAATTCCACAAGAACAGCCTTAGCGAAAGGCTTCTTGAAGGGAAAGATGTAACTCTGTGAGATGAATTAACAGAACACAGAGCAGTTTCTCAGAAAGCTTCTTTCCAGTTTTGAACGGAAGATATTTCCTTTTTCTCCATAGCCCTCTATGGGCTTCCAAATATCCCTTTGCCAATTCCACAAGAACAGCCTTAGCGAAAGGCTTCTTGAAGGGAAAGATGTAACTCTGTGAGATGAATTAACAGAACACAGAGCAGTTTCTCAGAAAGCTTCTTTCCAGTTTTGAACGGAAGATATTTCCTTTTTCACCATAGCCCTCTATGGGCTTCCAAATATCCCTTTGACAATTCCCCAAGAACAGCCTTAGCGAAAGGCTTCTTGAAGGGAAAGATGTAACTCTGTGAGATGAATTAACAGAACACAGAGCAGTTTCTCAGAAAGCTTCTTTCCAGTTTTGAACGGAAGATATTTCCTTTTTCACGATAGCCCTCTATGGGCTTCCAAATATCCCTTTGACAATTCCACAAGAACAGCCTTAGCGAAAGGCTTCTTGAAGGGAAAGATGTAACTCTGTGAGATGAATTAACAGAACACAGAGCAGATTCTCAGAAAGCTTCTTTCCAGTTTTGAACGGAAGATATTTCCTTTTTCACCATAGCCCTCTTTGGGCTTCCAAATATCCCTTTGCCAATTCCACAAGAACAGCCTTAGCGAAAGGCTTCTTGAAGGGAAAGATGTTACTCTGTGAGATGAATTAACAGAACACAGAGCAGTTTCTCAAAAGGCTTGTTTGCAGTTTTGAACGGAAGATATTTCCTTTTTCACCATAGCCCTCTATGGGCTTCCAAATATCCACTTACCAATTCCACAAGAACAGACTTAGCGAAAGGCTTCTTGAAGGGAAAGATGTAACTCTGTGAGATGAATTAACAGAACACAGAGCAGTTTCTCAGAAAGCTTCTTTACAGTTTTGAACGGAAGATATTTCCTTTTTCACGATAGCCATCTATGGGCTTCCAAATATCCCTTTGCCAATTCCACAAGAACAGCCTTAGCGAAAGGCTTCTTGAAGGGAAAGATGTAACTCTGTGAGATGAATTAACAGAACACAGAGCAGTGTCTCAGAAAGCTTCTTTCCACTTTTGAACGGAATATATTTCCTTTTTCACCATAGCCCTCTAAGGGCTTCCAAATATCCCTTTGCCAATTCCACAAGAACAGCCTTAGCGAAAGGCTTCTTGAAGGGAAAGATGTAACTCTGTGAGATGAATTAACAGAACACAGAGCAGTTTCTCAGAAAGCTTCTTTCCAGTTTTGAACGGAAGATATTTCCTTTTTCACCATAGACCTCTTTGGGCTTCCAAATATCCCTTTGCCAATTCCACAAGAACAGCCTTAGCGAAAGGCTTCTTGAAGGGAAAGATGTAACTCTGTGAGATGAATTAACAGAACACAGAGCAGTTTCTCAAAAGGCTTGTTTGCAATTTTCAACGGAAGATATTTCCTTTTTCACCATAGCCCTCTATGGGCTTCCAAATATCCACTTACCAATTCCACAAGAACAGACTTAGCGAAAGGCTTCTTGAAGGGAAAGATGTAACTCTGTGAGATGAATTAACAGGACACAGAGCAGTTTCTCAGAAAGCTTCTTTCCAGTTTTGAACGGAAGATATTTCCTTTTTCACCATAGCCCTCTATGGGCTTCCAAATATCCCTTTGCCAATTCCACAAGAACAGCCTTAGCGAAAGGCTTCTTGAAGGGAAAGATGTAACTCTGTGAGATGAATTAACAGAACACAGAGCAGTTTCTCAGAAAGCTTCTTTCCAGTTTTGAACGGAAGATATTTCCTTTTTCTCCATAGCCCTCTATGGGCTTCCAAATATCCCTTTGCCAATTCCCCAAAATAGCCTTAGCGAAAGGCTTCTTGAAGGGAAAGATGTAACTCTGTGTGATGAATTAACAGAACACTGAGCAGTTTCTCAGAAAGCTTCTTTCCAGTTTTGAACGGAAGATATTTCCTTTTTCACGATAGCCCTCTATGGGTTCCAAATATCCCTTTGCCAATTCCACAAGAACAGCCTTAGCGAAAGGCTTCTTGAAGGGAAAGATGTAACTCTGTGAGATGAATTAACAGAACACGGAGCAGTTTCTCAGAAAGTTTCGTTCCAGTTTTGAACGGAAGATATTTCCTTTTTCACGATAGCCATCTATGGGCTTCCAAATATCCCTTTGTCAATTCCACAAGAACAGCCTTAGCGAAAGGCTTCTTGAAGGGAAAGATGTAACTCTGTGAGTTGAATTAACAGAACACAGAGCAGTTTCTCAGAAAGCTTCTTTCCAGTTTTGAACGGAAGATATTTCCTTTTTCACCATAGCCCTCTATGGGCTTCCAAATATCCCTTTGCCAATTCCACAAGAACAGCCTAAGCGAAAGGCTTCTTGAAGGGAAAGATGTAACTCTGTGAGATGAATTAACAGAACACAGAGCAGTTTCTCAGAAAGCTTCTTTCCAGTTTTGAACGGAAGATATTTCCTTTTCCACAATAGCCCTCTATGGGCTTCCAAATATCCCTTTGCCAATTCCACAAGAACAGCCTTAGCGAAAGGCTTCTTGAAGGGAAAGATGTAACTCTGTGAGATGAATTAACAGAACACAGAGCAGTTTCTCAGAAAGCTTCTTTCCAGTTTTGAACGGAAGATATTTCCTTTTTCACGATAGCTCTCTATGGGCTTCCAAATATCCCTTTGCCAATTCCACAAGAACAGCCTTAGCGAAAGGCTTCTTGAAGGGAAAGATGTAACTCTGTGAGATGAATTAACAGAACACAGAGCAGTTTCTCAAAAGGCCTGTTTGCAGTTTTCAACGGAAGATATTTCCTTTTTCACCATAGCCCTCTATGGGCTTCCATATATCCATTTACCAATTCCAGAAGAAGAGACTTAGCGAAAGGCTTCTTGAAGGGAATGATGTAACTCTGTGAGATGAATTAACAGGACACAGAGCAGTTTCTCAGAAACCTTCCTTCCAGTTTTGAACGGAAGATAATTCCTTTTTCACCATAGCCCTCTATGGGCTTCCAAATATCCCTTTGCCAATTCCACAAGAACAGCCTTATCGAAAGGCTTCTTGAAGGGAAAGATGTAACTCTGTGAGATGAATTAACAGAACACAGAGCAGTTTCTCAGAAAGCTTCTTCCAGTTTTGAACGGAAGATATTTCCTTTTTCTCCATAGCCCTCTAGGGGCTTCCAAATATCCCTTTGCCAATTCCAGAAGAACAGCCTTAGCGAAAGGCTTCTTGAAGGGAAAGATGTAACTCTGTGAGATGAATTAACAGAACACAGAGCAGTTTCTCAGAAAGCTTCTTTCCAGTTTTGAACGGAAGATATTTCCTTTTTCACCATAGCCCTCTATGGGCTTCCAAATATCCATTTACCAATTCCACAAGAACAGACTTAGCGAAAGGCTTCTTGAAGGGAAAGATGTAACTCTGTGAGATGAATTAACAGGACACAGAGCAGTTTCTCAGAAAGCTTCTTTCCAGTTTTGAACGGAAGATAATCCCTTTTTCACCATAGCCCACTATGGGCTTCCAAATATCCCTTTGCCTATTCCACAAGAACAGCCTTAGCGAAAGGCTTCTTGAAGGGAAAGATGTAACTCTGTGAGATGAATTAACAGAACACAGAGCAGTTTCTCAGAAAGCTTCTTTCCAGTTTTGAACGGAAGATATTTCCTTTTTCTCCATAGCCCTCTATGGGCTTCCAAATATCCCTTTGCCAATTCCACAAGAACAGCCTTAGCGAAAGGCTTCTTGAAGGGAAAGATGTAACTCTGTGAGATGAATTAACATAACACAGAGCAGTTTCTCAGAAAGCTTCTTTCCAGTTTTGAACGGAAGATATTTCCTTTTTCACCATAGCCCTCTATGGGCTTCCAAATATCCCTTTGCCAATTCCCCAAGAGCAGCCTTAGCGAAAGGCTTCTTGAAGGGAAAGATGTAACTCTGTGAGATGAATTAACAGAACACAGAGCAGTTTCTCAGAAAGCTTCTTTCCAGTTTTGAACGGAAGATATTTCCTTTTTCTCCATAGCCCTCTATGGGCTTCCAAATATCGCTTTGCCAATTCCCCAAAATAGCCTTAGCGAAAGGCTTCTTGAAGGGAAAGATGTAACTCTGTGAGATGAATTAACAGAACACAGAGCAGTTTCTCAGAAAACTTCTTTCCAGTTTTGAACGGAAGATATTTCCTTTTTCACGATAGCCCTCTATGGGCTTCCAAATATCCCTTTGCCAATTCCACAAGAACAGCCTTAGCGAAAGGCTTCTTGAAGGGAAAGATGTAACTCTGTGAGATGAATTAACAGAACACAGAGCAGTTTCTCAGAAAGCTTCTTTCCAGTTTTGAACGGAAGATATTTCCTTTTTCACCATAGCCCTCTATGGGCTTCCAAATATCCCTTTGCCAATTCCACAAGAACAGCCTTAGCGAAAGGCTTCTTGAAGGGAAAGATGTAACTCTGTGAGATGAATTAACAGAACACAGAGCAGTTTCTCAGAAAGCTTCTTTCCAGTTTTGAACGGAAGATATTTCCTTTTTCACCATAGCCCTCTATGGGCATCCAAATATCCCTTTGCCAATTCCACAAGAACAGCCTTAGCAAAAGGCTGTTTGAAGGGAAAGATGTAACTCTGTGAGATGAATTAACAGAACACAGAGAAGTTTCTCAGAAAGCTTCTTTCCAGTTTTGAACGGAAGATATTTCCTTTTTCACCATAGCCCTCTTTGGGCTTCCAAATATCCCTTTGCCAATTCCACAAGAACAGCCTTAGCGAAAGGCTTCTTGAAGGGAAAGATGTAACTCTGTGAGATGAATTAACAGAACACAGAGCAGTTTCTCAAAAGGCTTGTTTGCAGTTTTCAACGGAAGATATTTCCTTTTTCACCATAGCCCTCTATGGGCTTCCAAATATCCACTTACCAATTCCACAAGAACAGCCTTAGCGAAAGGCTTCTTGAAGGGAAAGATGTAACTCTGTGAGATGAATTAACAGGACACAGAGCAGTTTCTCAGAAAGCTTCTTTCCAGTTTTGAACGGAAGATATTTCCTTTTTCACCATAGCCCTCTATGGGCTTCCAAATATCCCTTTGCCAATTCCCCAAGAGCAGCCTTAGCGAAAGGCTTTTTGAAGGGAAAGATGTAACTCTGTGAGATGAATTAACAGAACACAGAGCAGTTTCTCAGAAAGTTTCGTTCCAGTTTTGAACGGAAGATATTTCCTTTTTCACGATAGCCATCTATGGGCTTCCAAATATCCCTTTGTCAATTCCACAAGAACAGCCTTAGCGAAAGGCTTCTTGAAGGGAAAGATGTAACTCTGTGAGATGAATTAACAGAACACAGAGCGGTTTCTCAGAAAGCTTCTATCCAGTTTTGAACGGAAGATATTTCCCTTTGCACCATAGCCCTCTATGGGCTTCCAAATATCCCTTTGCCAATTCCACAAGAACAGCGTAAGCGAAAGGCTTCTTGAAGGGAAAGATGTAACTCTGTGAGATGAATTAACAGAACACAGAGCAGTTTCTCAGAAAGCTTCTTTCCAGTTTTGAACGGAAGATATTTCCTTTTCCACAATAGCCCTCTATGGGCTTCCAAATATCCCTTTGCCAATTCCACAAGAACAGCCTTAGCGAAAGGCTTCTTGAAGGGAAAGATGTAACTCTGTGAGATGAATTAACAGAACACAGAGCAGTTTCTCAGAAAGCTTCTTTCCAGTTTTGAACGGAAGATATTTCCTTTTTCACGATAGCCCTCTATGGGCTTCCAAATATCCCTTTGCCAATTAGACAAGAACAGCCTTAGCGAAAGGCTTCTTGAAGGGAAATATGTAACTCTGTGAGATGAATTAACAGAACACAGAGCAGTTTCTCAGAAAGCTTCTTTCCAGTTTTGAACGGAAGATATTTCCTTTTTCACCATAGCCCTCTATGGGCTTCCAAATATCCCTTTGCCAATTCCACAAGAACAGCCTTAGCAAAAGGCTGTTTGAAGGGAAAGATGTAACTCTGTGAGATGAATTAAGAGAACACAGAGAAGTTTCTCAGAAAGCTTCTTTCCAGTTTTGAACGGAAGATATTTCCTTTTTCACCATAGCCCTCTAAGGGCTTCCAAATATCCCTTTGCCAATTCCACAAGAACAGCCTTAGCGAAAGGCTTCTTGAAGGGAAAGATGTAACTCTGTGAGATGAATTAACAGAACACAGAGCAGTTTCTCACAAGGCTTGTTTGCAGTTTTCAACGGAAGATATTTCCTTTTTCACCATAGCCCTCTATGGGCTTCCAAATATCCATTTACCAATTCCACAAGAACAGACTTAGCGAAAGGCTTCTTGAAGGGAAAGATGTAACTCTGTGAGATGAATTAACAGAACACAGAGCAGTTTCTCAGAAAGCTTCTTTCCAGTTTTGAACGGAAGATAATTCCTTTTTCACCATAGCCCACTATGGGCTTCCAAATATCCCTTTGCCAATTCCACAAGAACAGCCTTAGCGAAAGGCTTCTTGAAGGGAAAGATGTAACTCTGTGAGATGAATTAACAGAACACAGAGCAGTTTCTCAGAAAGCTTCTTTCCAGTTTTGAACGGAAGATATTTCCTTTTTCTCCATAGCCCTCTATGGGCTTCCAAATATCCCTTTGCCAATTCCACAAGAACAGCCTTAGCGAAAGGCTTCTTGAAGGGAAAGATGTAACTCTGTGAGATGAATTAACAGAACACAGAGCAGTTTCTCAGAAAGCTTCTTTCCAGTTTTGAACGGAAGATATTTCCTTTTTCACCATAGCCCTCTATGGGCTTCCAAATATCCCTTTGACAATTCCCCAAGAACAGCCTTAGCGAAAGGCTTCTTGAAGGGAAAGATGTAACTCTGTGAGATGAATTAACAGAACACAGAGCAGTTTCTCAGAAAGCTTCTTTCCAGTTTTGAACGGAAGATATTTCCTTTTTCACGATAGCCCTCTATGGGCTTCCAAATATCCCTTTGACAATTCCACAAGAACAGCCTTAGCGAAAGGCTTCTTGAAGGGAAAGATGTAACTCTGTGAGATGAATTAACAGAACACAGAGCAGATTCTCAGAAAGCTTCTTTCCAGTTTTGAACGGAAGATATTTCCTTTTTCACCATAGCCCTCTTTGGGCTTCCAAATATCCCTTTGCCAATTCCACAAGAACAGCCTTAGTGAAAGGCTTCTTGAAGGGAAAGATGTAACTCTGTGAGATGAATTAACAGAACACAGAGCAGTTTCTCAAAAGGCTTGTTTGCAGTTTTGAACGGAAGATATTTCCTTTTTCACCATAGCCCTCTATGGGCTTCCAAATATCCACTTACCAATTCCACAAGAACAGACTTAGCGAAAAGCTTCTTGAAGGGAAAGATGTAACTCTGTGAGATGAATTAACAGAACACAGAGCAGTTTCTCAGAAAGCTTCTTTACAGTTTTGAACGGAAGATATTTCCTTTTTCACGATAGCCATCTATGGGCTTCCAAATATCCCTTTGCCAATTCCACAAGAACAGCCTTAGCGAAAGGCTTCTTGAAGGGAAAGATGTAACTCTGTGAGATGAATTAACAGAACACAGAGCAGTGTCTCAGAAAGCTTCTTTCCACTTTTGAACGGAATATATTTCCTTTTTCACCATAGCCCTCTAAGGGCTTCCAAATATCCCTTTGCCAATTCCACAAGAACAGCCTTAGCGAAAGGCTTCTTGAAGGGAAAGATGTAACTTTGTGAGATGAATTAACAGAACACAGAGCAGTTTCTCAGAAAGCTTCTTTCCAGTTTTGAACGGAAGATATTTCCTTTTTCACCATAGCCCTCTATGGGCATCCAAATATCCCTTTGCCAATTCCACAAGAACAGCCTTAGCGAAAGGCTTCTTGAAGGGAAAGATGTAACTCTGTGAGATGAATTAACAGAACACAGAGCAGTTTCTCAGAAAGCTTCTTTCCAGTTTTGAACGGAAGATATTTCCTTTTTCACCATAGCCCTCTAAGGGCTTCCAAATATCCCTTTGCCAATTCCACAAGAACAGCCTTAGCGAAAGGCCTCTTGAAGGGAAAGATGTAACTCTGTGAGATGAATTAACAGAACACAGAGCAGTTTCTCAGAAAGCTTCTTTCCAGTTTTGAACGGAAGATATTTCCTTTTTCACCATAGCCCTCTATGGGCTTCCAAATATCCCTTTGCCAATTCCACAAGAACAGCCTTAGCGAAAGGCTTCTTGAAGGGAATGATGTAACTCTGTGAGATGAATTAACAGAACACAGAGCAGTTTCTCAGAAAGCTTCTTCCAGTTTTGAACGGAAGATATTTCCTTTTTCACCATAGCCCTCTATGGTCTTCCCAATATCCCTTTGCCAATTCCACAAGAACAGCCTTAGCGAAAGGCTTCTTGAAGGGAAAGATGTAACTCTGTGAGATGAATTAACAGAACACAGAGCAGTTTCTCAGAAAGCTTCTTTCCAGTTTTGAACGGAAGATATTTCCTTTTTCAGCATAGCCCTCTATGGGCTTCCAAATATCCCTTTGCCAATTCCACAAGAACAGCCTTAGCGAAAGGCTTCTTGAAGGGAAAGATGTAACTCTGTGAGATGAATTAACAGAACACAGAGCAGTTTCTCAGAAAGCTTCTTTCCAGTTTTGAACGGAAGATATTTCCTTTTTCACCATAGCCCTCTATGGGCTTCCAAATATCCCTTTGCCAATTCCACAAGAACAGCCTTAGTGAAAAGGCTTCTTGAAGGGAAAGATGTAACTCTGTGAGATGAATTAACAGAACACAGAGCAGTTTCTCAGAAAGCTTCTTTCCAGTTTTGAACGGAAGATATTTCCTTTTTCACCATAGCCCTCTATGGGCTTCCAAATATCCCTTTGCCAATTCCACAAGAACAGCCTTAGCAAAAGGCTGTTTGAAGGGAAAGATGTAACTCTGTGAGATGAATTAACAGAACACAGAGCAGTTTCTCAGAAAGCTTCTTTCCAGTTTTGAACGGAAGATATTTCCTTTTTCACCATAGCCCTCTATGGGCTTCCAAATATCCCTTTGCCAATTCCACAAGAACAGCCTTAGCGAAAGGCTTCTTGAAGGGAAAGATGTAACTCTGTGAGATGAATTAACAGAACACAGAGCAGTTTCTCAGAAAGCTTCTTTCCAGTTTTGAACGGAAGATATTTCCTTTTTCACCATAGCCCTCTTTGGGCTTCCAAATATCCCTTTGCCAATTCCACAAGAACAGCCTTAGCGAAAGGCTTCTTGAAGGGAAAGATGTAACTCTGTGAGATGAATTAACAGAACACAGAGCAGTTTCTCAAAAGGCTTGTTTGCAGTTTTCAACGGAAGATATTTCCTTTTTCACCATAGCCCTCTATGGGCTTCCAAATATCCATTTACCAATTCCACAAGAACAGACTTAGCGAAAGGCTTCTTGAAGGGAAAGATGTAACACTGTGAGATGAATTAACAGGACACAGAGCAGTTTCTCAGAAAGCTTCTTTCCAGTTTTGAACGGAAGATAATTCCTTTTTCACCATAGCCCTCTATGGGCTTCCAAATATCCCTTTGCCAATTCCACAAGAACAGCCTAAGCGAAAGGCTTCTTGAAGGGAAAGATGTAACTCTGTGAGATGAATTAACAGAACACAGAGCAGTGTCTCAGAAAGCTTCTTTCCAGTTTTGAACGGAAGATATTTCCTTTTTCTCCATAGCCCTCTATGGGCTTCCAAATATCCCTTTGCCAATTCCACAAGAACAGCCTTAGCGAAAGGCTTCTTGAAGGGAAAGATGTAACTCTGTGAGATGAATTAACAGAACACAGAGCAGTTTCTCAGAAAGCTTCTTTCCAGTTTTGAACGGAAGATATTTCCTTTTCCACCATAGCCCTCTATGGGCTTCCAAATATCCCTTTGCCAATTCCACAAGAACAGCCTTAGCGAAAGGCTTCTTGAAGGGAAAGATGTAACTCTGTGAGATGAATTAACAGAACACAGAGCAGTTTCTCAGAAAGCTTCTTTACAGTTTTGAACGTAAGATATTTCCTTTTTCACCATAGCCCTCTATGGGCTTCCAAATATCCCTTTGACAATTCCCCAAGAACAGCCTTAGCGAAAGGGTTCTTGAAGGGAAAGATGTAACTCTGTGAGATGAATTAACAGAACACAGAGCAGTTTCTCAGAAAGCTTCTTTCCAGTTTTGAACGGAAGATATTTCCTTTTTCACGATAGCCCTCTATGGGCTTTCAAATATCCCTTTGCCAATTCCACAAGAACAGCCTTAGCGAAAGGCTTCTTGAAGGGAAAGATGTAACTCTGTGAGATGAATTAACAGAACACAGAGCAGTTTCTCAGAAAGCTTCTTTCCAGTTTTGAACGGAAGATATTTCCTTTTTCACCATAGACCTCTTTGGGCTTCCAAATATCCCTTTGCCAATTCCACAAGAACAGCCTTAGCGAAAGGCTTCTTGAAGGGAAAGATGTAACTCTGTGAGATGAATTAACAGAACACAGAGCAGTTTCTCAAAAGGCTTGTTTGCAATTTTCAACGGAAGATATTTCCTTTTTCACCATAGCCCTCTATGGGCTTCCAAATATCCACTTACCAATTCCACAAGAACAGACTTAGCGAAAGGCTTCTTGAAGGGAAAGATGTAACTCTGTGAGATGAATTAACAGGACACAGAGCAGTTTCTCAGAAAGCTTCTTTCCAGTTTTGAACGGAAGATATTTCCTTTTTCACCATAGCCCTCTATGGGCTTCCAAATATCCCTTTGCCAATTCCACAAGAACAGCCTTAGCGAAAGGCTTCTTGAAGGGAAAGATGTAACTCTGTGAGATGAATTAACAGAACACAGAGCAGTTTCTCAGAAAGCTTCTTTCCAGTTTTGAACGGAAGATATTTCCTTTTTCTCCATAGCCCTCTATGGGCTTCCAAATATCCCTTTGCCAATTCCCCAAAATAGCCTTAGCGAAAGGCTTCTTGAAGGGAAAGATGTAACTCTGTGTGATGAATTAACAGAACACTGAGCAGTTTCTCAGAAAGCTTCTTTCCAGTTTTGAACGGAAGATATTTCCTTTTTCACGATAGCCCTCTATGGGTTCCAAATATCCCTTTGCCAATTCCACAAGAACAGCCTTAGCGAAAGGCTTCTTGAAGGGAAAGATGTAACTCTGTGAGATGAATTAACAGAACACAGAGCAGTTTCTCAGAAAGTTTCGTTCCAGTTTTGAACGGAAGATATTTCCTTTTTCACGATAGCCATCTATGGGCTTCCAAATATCCCTTTGTCAATTCCACAAGAACAGCCTTAGCGAAAGGCTTCTTGAAGGGAAAGATGTAACTCTGTGAGTTGAATTAACAGAACACAGAGCAGTTTCTCAGAAAGCTTCTTTCCAGTTTTGAAGGGAAGATATTTCCTTTTTCACCATAGCCCTCTATGGGCTTCCAAATATCCCTTTGCCAATTCCACAAGAACAGCCTAAGCGAAAGGCTTCTTGAAGGGAAAGATGTAACTCTGTGAGATGAATTAACAGAACACAGAGCAGTTTCTCAGAAAGCTTCTTTCCAGTTTTGAACGGAAGATATTTCCTTTTCCACAATAGCCCTCTATGGGCTTCCAAATATCCCTTTGCCAATTCCACAAGAACAGCCTTAGCGAAAGGCTTCTTGAAGGGAAAGATGTAACTCTGTGAGATGAATTAACAGAACACAGAGCAGTTTCTCAGAAAGCTTCTTTCCAGTTTTGAACGGAAGATATTTCCTTTTTCACGATAGCTCTCTATGGGCTTCCAAATATCCCTTTGCCAATTCCACAAGAACAGCCTTAGCGAAAGGGTTCTTGAAGGGAAAGATGTAACTCTGTGAGATGAATTAACAGAACACAGAGCAGTTTCTCACAAGGCTTGTTTGCAGTTTTCAACGGAAGATATTTCCTTTTTCACCATAGCCCTCTATGGGCTTCCAAATATCCATTTACCAATTCCACAAGAACAGACTTAGCGAAAGGCTTCTTGAAGGGAAAGATGTAACTCTGTGAGATGAATTAACAGAACACAGAGCAGTTTCTCAGAAAGCTTCTTTCCAGTTTTGAACGGAAGATAATTCCTTTTTCACCATAGCCCACTATGGGCTTCCAAATATCCCTTTGCCAATTCCACAAGAACAGCCTTAGCGAAAGGCTTCTTGAAGGGAAAGATGTAACTCTGTGAGATGAATTAACAGAACACAGAGCAGTTTCTCAGAAAGCTTCTTTCCAGTTTTGAACGGAAGATATTTCCTTTTTCTCCATAGCCCTCTATGGGCTTCCAAATATCCCTTTGCCAATTCCACAAGAACAGCCTTAGCGAAAGGCTTCTTGAAGGGAAAGATGTAACTCTGTGAGATGAATTAACAGAACACAGAGCAGTTTCTCAGAAAGCTTCTTTCCAGTTTTGAACGGAAGATATTTCCTTTTTCACCATAGCCCTCTATGGGCTTCCAAATATCCCTTTGACAATTCCCCAAGAACAGCCTTAGCGAAAGGCTTCTTGAAGGGAAAGATGTAACTCTGTGAGATGAATTAACAGAACACAGAGCAGTTTCTCAGAAAGCTTCTTTCCAGTTTTGAACGGAAGATATTTCCTTTTTCACGATAGCCCTCTATGGGCTTCCAAATATCCCTTTGACAATTCCACAAGAACAGCCTTAGCGAAAGGCTTCTTGAAGGGAAAGATGTAACTCTGTGAGATGAATTAACAGAACACAGAGCAGATTCTCAGAAAGCTTCTTTCCAGTTTTGAACGGAAGATATTTCCTTTTTCACCATAGCCCTCTTTGGGCTTCCAAATATCCCTTTGCCAATTCCACAAGAACAGCCTTAGCGAAAGGCTTCTTGAAGGGAAAGATGTAACTCTGTGAGATGAATTAACAGAACACAGAGCAGTTTCTCAAAAGGCTTGTTTGCAGTTTTGAACGGAAGATATTTCCTTTTTCACCATAGCCCTCTATGGGCTTCCAAATATCCACTTACCAATTCCACAAGAACAGACTTAGCGAAAAGCTTCTTGAAGGGAAAGATGTAACTCTGTGAGATGAATTAACAGAACACAGAGCAGTTTCTCAGAAAGCTTCTTTACAGTTTTGAACGGAAGATATTTCCTTTTTCACGATAGCCATCTATGGGCTTCCAAATATCCCTTTGCCAATTCCACAAGAACAGCCTTAGCGAAAGGCTTCTTGAAGGGAAAGATGTAACTCTGTGAGATGAATTAACAGAACACAGAGCAGTGTCTCAGAAAGCTTCTTTCCACTTTTGAACGGAATATATTTCCCTTTTCACCATAGCCCTCTATGGGCTTCCAAATATCCCTTTGCCAATTCCACAAGAACAGCGTAAGCGAAAGGCTTCTTGAAGGGAAAGATGTAACTCTGTCAGATGAATTAACAGAACACAGAGCAGTTTCTCAGAAAGCTTCTTTCCAGTTTTGAACGGAAGATATTTCCTTTTCCACAATAGCCCTCTATGGGCTTCCAAATATCCCTTTGCCAATTCCACAAGAACAGCCTTAGCGAAAGGCTTCTTGAAGGGAAAGATGTAACTCTGTGAGATGAATTAACAGAACACAGAGCAGTTTCTCAGAAAGCTTCTTTCCAGTTTTGAACGGAAGATATTTCCTTTTTCACGATAGCCCTCTATGGGCTTCCAAATATCCCTTTGCCAATTCCACAAGAACAGCCTTAGCGAAAGGCTTCTTGAAGGGAAAGATGTAACTCTGTGAGATGAATTAACAGAACACAGAGCAGTTTCTCAGAAAGCTTCTTTCCAGTTTTGAACGGAAGATATTTCCTTTTTCACCATAGCCCTCTATGGGTTTCCAAATATCCCTTTGCCAATTCCACAAGAACAGCCTTAGCAAAAGGCTGTTTGAAGGGAAAGATGTAACTCTGTGAGATGAATTAAGAGAACACAGAGAAGTTTCTCAGAAAGCTTCTTTCCAGTTTTGAACGGAAGATATTTCCTTTTTCACCATAGCCCTCTAAGGGCTTCCAAATATCCCTTTGCCAATTCCACAAGAACAGCCTTAGCGAAAGGCTTCTTGAAGGGAAAGATGTAACTCTGTGAGATGAATTAACAGAACACAGAGCAGTTTCTCACAAGGCTTGTTTGCAGTTTTCAACGGAAGATATTTCCTTTTTCACCATAGCCCTCTATGGGCTTCCAAATATCCATTTACCAATTCCACAAGAACAGACTTAGCGAAAGGCTTCTTGAAGGGAAAGATGTAACTCTGTGAGATGAATTAACAGGACACAGAGCAGTTTCTCAGAAAGCTTCTTTCCAATTTTGAACGGAAGATAATTCCTTTTTCACCATAGCCCACTATGGGCTTCCAAATATCCCTTTGCCAATTCCACAAGAACAGCCTTAGCGAAAGGCTTCTTGAAGGGAAAGATGTAACTCTGTGAGATGAATTAACAGAACACAGAGCAGTTTCTCAGAAAGCTTCTTTCCAGTTTTGAACGGAAGATATTTCCATTTTCTCCATAGCCCTCTATGGGCTTCCAAATATCCCTTTGCCAATTCCACAAGAACAGCCTTAGCGAAAGGCTTCTTGAAGGGAAAGATGTAACTCTGTGAGATGAATTAACATAACACAGAGCAGTTTCTCAGAAAGCTTCTTTCCAGTTTTGAACGGAAGATATTTCCTTTTTCACCATAGCCCTCTATGGGCTTCCAAATATCCCTTTGCCAATTCCCCAAGAGCAGCCTTAGCGAAAGGCTTCTTGAAGGGAAAGATGTAACTCTGTGAGATGAATTAACAGAACACAGAGCAGTTTCTCAGAAAGCTTCTTTCCAGTTTTGAACGGAAGATATTTCCTTTTTCTCCATAGCCCTCTATGGGCTTCCAAATATCGCTTTGCCAATTCCCCAAAATAGCCTTAGCGAAAGGCTTCTTGAAGGGAAAGATGTAACTCTGTGAGATGAATTAACAGAACACAGAGCAGTTTCTCAGAAAACTTCTTTCCAGTTTTGAACGGAAGATATTTCCTTTTTCACGATAGCCCTCTATGGGCTTCCAAATATCCCTTTGCCAATTCCACAAGAACAGCCTTAGCGAAAGGCTTCTTGAAGGGAAAGATGTAACTCTGTGAGATGAATTAACAGAACACAGAGCAGTTTCTCAGAAAGCTTCTTTCCAGTTTTGAACGGAAGATATTTCCTTTTTCACCATAGCCCTCTATGGGCTTCCAAATATCCCTTTGCCAATTCCCCAAGAGCAGCCTTAGCGAAAGGCTTCTTGAAGGGAAAGATGTAACTCTGTGAGATGAATTAACAGAACACAGAGCAGTTTCTCAGAAAGTTTCGTTCCAGTTTTGAACGGAAGATATTTCCTTTTTCACGATAGCCATCTATGGGCTTCCAAATATAGCTTTGTCAATTCCACAAGAACAGCCTTAGCGAAAGGCTTCTTGAAGGGAAAGATGTAACTCTGTGAGATGAATTAACAGAACACAGAGCAGTTTCTCAGAAAGCTTCTTTCCAGTTTTGAACGGAAGATATTTCCTTTTTCACCATAGCCCTCTATGGGCTTCCAAATATCCCTTTGCCAATTCCACAAGAATAGCCTAAGCTAAAGGCTTCTTGAAGGGAAAGATGTAACTCTGTGAGATGAATTAACAGGACACAGAGCAGTTTCTCAGAAAGCTTCTTTCCAGTTTTGAACGGAAGATATTTCCTTTTTCACCATAGCCCTCTATGGGCTTCCAAATATCCCTTTGCCAATTCCACAAGAACAGCCTTAGCGAAAGGCTTCTCGAAGGGACAGATGTAACTCTGTGAGATGAATTAACAGAACACAGAGCAGTTTCTCAGAAAGCTTCTTTCCAGTTTTGAACGGAACATATTTCCTTTTTCTCCATAGCCCTTTATGGGCTTCCAAATATCCCTTTGCCAATTCCACAAGAACAGCCTTAGCGAAAGGCTTCTTTAAGGGAAAGATGTAACTCTGTGAGATGAATTAACAGAACACAGAGAAGTTTCTCAGAAAGCTTCTTTCCAGTATTGAACGGAAGATATTTCCTTTTCCACCATAGCCCTCTATGGGCTTCCAAATATCCCTTTGCCAATTCCACAAGAACAGACTTAGCGAAAGGCTTCTTGAAGGGAAAGATGTAACTCTGTGAGATGAATTAACAGGACACAGAGCAGTTTCTCAGAAAGCTTCTTTCCAGTTTTGAACGGAAGATATTTCCTTTTTCACCATAGCCCTCTATGGGCTTCCAAATATCCCTTTGCCAATTCCACAAGAACAGCCTTAGCGAAAGGCTTCTTGAAGGGAAAGATGTAACTCTGTGAGATGAATTAACAGAACACAGAGCAGTTTCTCAGAAAGCTTCTTTCCAGTTTTGAACGGAAGATATTTCCTTTTTCTCCATAGCCCTCTATGGGCTTCCAAATATCCCTTTGCCTATTCCCCAAAATAGCCTTAGCGAAAGGCTTCTTGAAGGGAAAGATGTAACTCTGTGAGATGAATTAACAGAACACAGAGCAGTTTCTCAGAAAGCTTCTTTCCAGTTTTGAACGGAAGATATTTCCTTTTTCACCATAGCCCTCTATGGGCTTCCAAATATCCCTTTGCCAATTCCACAAGAACAGCCTTAGCGAAAGGCTTCTTGAAGGGAAAGATGTAACTCTGTGAGATGAATTAACAGAACACAGAGCAGTTTCTCAGAAAGCTTCTTTCCAGTTTTGAACGGAAGATATTTCCCTTTTCACCATAGCCCTCTATGGGCTTCCAAATATCCCTTTGCCAATTCCACAAGAACAGCGTAAGCGAAAGGCTTCTTGAAGGGAAAGATGTAACTCTGTGAGATGAATTAACAGAACACAGAGCAGTTTCTCAGAAAGCTTCTTTCCAGTTTTGAACGGAAGATATTTCCTTTTCCACAATAGCCCTCTATGGGCTTCCAAATATCCCTTTGCCAATTCCACAAGAACAGCCTTAGCGAAAGGCTTCTTGAAGGGAAAGATGTAACTCTGTGAGATGAATTAACAGAACACAGAGCAGTTTCTCAGAAAGCTTCTTTCCAGTTTTGAACGGAAGATATTTCCTTTTTCACCATAGCCCTCTATGGGCTTCCAAATATCCCTTTGCCAATTCCACAAGAACAGCCTTAGCAAAAGGCTGTGTGAAGGGAAAGATGTAACTCTGTGAGATGAATTAAGAGAACACAGAGAAGTTTCTCAGAAAGCTTCTTTCCAGTTTTGAACGGAAGATATTTCCTTTTTCACCATAGCCCTCTAAGGGCTTCCAAATATCCCTTTGCCATTTCCACAAGAACAGCCTTAGCGAAAGGCTTCTTGAAGGGAAAGATGTAACTCTGTGAGATGAATTAACAGAACACAGAGCAGTTTCTCACAAGGCTTGTTTGCAGTTTTCAACGGAAGATATTTCCTTTTTCACCATAGCCCTCTATGGGCTTCCAAATATCCATTTACCAATTCCACAAGAACAGACTTAGCGAAAGGCTTCTTGAAGGGAAAGATGTAACTCTGTGAGATGAATTAACAGGACACAGAGCAGTTTCTCAGAAAGCTTCTTTCCAGTTTTGAACGGAAGATAATTCCTTTTTCACCATAGCCCACTATGGGCTTCCAAATATCCCTTTGCCAATTCCACAAGAACAGCCTTAGCGAAAGGCTTCTTGAAGGGAAAGATGTAACTCTGTGAGATGAATTAACAGAACACAGAGCAGTTTCTCAGAAAGCTTCTTTCCAGTTTTGAACGGAAGATATTTCCTTTTTCTCCATAGCCCTCTATGGTCTTCCAAATATCCCTTTGCCAGTTCCACAAGAACAGCCTAAGCGAAAGGCTTATTGAAGGGAAAGATGTAACTCTGTGAGATGAATTAACAGGACACACAGCAGTTTCTCAGAAAGCTTCTTTCCAGTTTTGAACGGAAGATAATTCCTTTTTCACCATAGCCCTCTATGGGCTTCCAAATATCCATTTGCCAATTCCACAAGAACAGCCTTAGCGAAAGGCTTCTCGAAGGGACAGATGTAACTCTGTGAGATGAATTAACAGAACACAGAGCAGTTTCTCAGAAAGCTTCTTTCCAGTTTTGAACGGAAGATATTTCCTTTTTCTCCATAGCCCTCTATGGGCTTCCAAATATCCCTTTGCCAATTCCACAAGAACAGCCTTAGCGAAAGGCTTCTTGAAGGGAAAGATGTAACTCTGTGAGATGAATTAACAGAACACAGAGAAGTTTCTCAGAAAGCTTCTTTCCAGTTTTGAACGGAAGATATTTCCTTTTCCACCTTAGCCCTCTATGGGCTTCCAAATATCCCTTTGCCAATTCCACAAGAACAGCCTTAGCGAAAGGCTTCTTGAAGGGAAAGATGTAACTCTGTGAGATGAATTAACAGAACACAGAGCAGTTTCTCAAAAGGCTTGTTTGCAGTTTTCAACGGAAGATATTTCCTTTTTCACCATAGCCCTCTATGGGCTTCCAAATATCCATTTACCAATTCCACAAGAACAGACTTAGCGAAAGGCTTCTTGAAGGGAAAGATGTAACTCTGTGAGATGAATTAACAGGACACAGAGCAGTTTCTCAGAAAGCTTCTTTCCAGTTTTGAACGGAAGATAATTCCTTTTTCACCATAGCCCACTATGGGCTTCCAAATATCCCTTTGCCAATTCCACAAGAACAGCCTTAGCGAAAGGCTTCTTGAAGGGAAAGATGTAACTCTGTGAGATGAATTAACAGAACACAGAGCAGTTTCTCAGAAAGCTTCTTTCCAGTTTTGAACGGAAGATATTTCCTTTTTCTCCATAGCCCTCTATGGGCTTCCAAATATCCCTTTGCCAATTCCACAAGAACAGCCTTAGCGAAAGGCTTCTTGAAGGGAAAGATGTAACTGTGTGAGATGAATTAACAGAACACAGAGCAGTTTCTCAGAAAGCTTCTTTCCAGTTTTGAACGGAAGATATTTCCTTTTTCTCCATAGCCCTCTATGGGCTTCCAAATATCCCTTTGCCAATTCCACAAGAACAGCCTTAGCGAAAGGCTTCTTGAAGGGAAAGATGTAACTCTGTGAGATGAATTAACAGAACACAGAGCAGTTTCTCAGAAAACTTCTTTCCAGTTTTGAACGGAAGATATTTCCTTTTTCACGATAGCCCTCTATGGGCTTCCAAATATCCCTTTGCCAATTCCACAAGAACAGCCTTAGCGAAAGGCTTCTTGAAGGGAAAGATGTAACTCTGTGAGATGAATTAACAGAACACAGAGCCGTTTCTCAGAAAGCTTCTTTCCAGTTTTGAACGGAAGATATTTCCTTTTTCACCATAGCCCTCTATGGGCTTCCAAATATCCCTTTGCCAATTCCCCAAGAGCAGCCTTAGCGAAAGGCTTCTTGAAGGGAAAGATGTAACTCTGTGAGATGAATTAACAGAACACAGAGCAGTTTCTCAGAAAGCTTCTTTCCAGTTTTGAACGGAAGATATTTCCTTTTTCTCCATAGCCCTCTATGGGCTTCCAAATATCGCTTTGCCAATTCCCCAAAATAGCCTTAGCGAAAGGCTTCTTGAAGGGAAAGATGTAACTCTGTGAGATGAATTAACAGAACACAGAGCAGTTTCTCAGAAAGCTTCTTTCCAGTTTTGAACGGAAGATATTTCCTTTTTCACCATAGCCCTCTATGGGCTTCCAAATATCCCTTTGCCAGTTCCACAAGAACAGCCTAAGCGAAAGGCTTATTGAAGGGAAAGATGTAACTCTGTGAGATGAATTAACAGGACACACAGCAGTTTCTCAGAAAGCTTCTTTCCAGTTTTGAACGGAAGATAATTCCTTTTTCACCATAGCCCTCTATGGGCTTCCAAATATCCATTTGCCAATTCCACAAGAACAGCCTTAGCGAAAGGCTTCTCGAAGGGACAGATGTAACTCTGTGAGATGAATTAACAGAACACAGAGCAGTTTCTCAGAAAGCTTCTTTCCAGTTTTGAACGGAAGATATTTCCTTTTTCTCCATAGCCCTCTATGGGCTTCCAAATATCCCTTTGCCAATTCCACAAGAACAGCCTTAGCGAAAGGCTTCTTTAAGGGAAAGATGTAACTCTGTGAGATGAATTAACAGAACACAGAGAAGTTTCTCAGAAAGCTTCTTTCCAGTTTTGAACGGAAGTTATTTCCTTTTCCACCATAGCCCTCTATGGGCTTCCGAATATCCCTTTGCCAATTCCACAAGAACAGCCTTAGCGAAAGGCTTCTTGAAGGGAAAGATGTAACTCTGTGAGATGAATTAACAGAACACAGAGCAGTTTCTCAAAAGGCTTGTTTGCAGTTTTCAACGGAAGATATTTCCTTTTTCACCATAGCCCTCTATGGGCTTCCAAATATCCATTTACCAATTCCACAAGAACAGACTTAGCGAAAGGTTTCTTGAAGGGAAAGATGTAACTCTGTGAGATGAATTAACAGGACACAGAGCAGTTTCTCAGAAAGCTTCTTTCCAGTTTTGAACGGAAGATAATTCTTTTTTCACCATAGCCCACTATGGGCTTCCAAATATCCCTTTGCCAATTCCACAAGAACAGCCTTAGCGAAAGGCTTCTTGAAGGGAAAGATGTAACTCTGTGAGATGAATTAACAGAACACAGAGCAGTTTCTCAGAAAGCTTCTTTCCAGTTTTGAACGGAAGATATTTCCTTTTTCTCCATAGCCCTCTATGGGCTTCCAAATATCCCTTTGCCAATTCCACAAGAACAGCCTTAGCGAAAGGCTTCTTGAAGGGAAAGATGTAACTCTGTGAGATGAATTAACAGAACACAGAGCAGTTTCTCAGAAAGCTTCTTTCCAGTTTTGAACGGAAGATATTTCCTTTTTCACCATAGCCCTCTATGGGCTTCCAAATATCCCTTTGACAATTCCCCAAGAACAGCCTTAGCGAAAGGCTTCTTGAAGGGAAAGATGTAACTCTGTGAGATGAATTAACAGAACACAGAGCAGTTTCTCAGAAAGCTTCTTTCCAGTTTTGAACGGAAGATATTTCCTTTTTCACGATAGCCATCTATGGGCTTCCAAATATCCCTTTGCCAATTCCACAAGAACAGCCTTAGCGAAAGGCTTCTTGAAGGGAAAGATGTAACTCTGTGAGATGAATTAACAGAACACAGAGCAGTTTCTCAAAAGGCTTGTTTGCAGTTTTTAACGGAAGATATTTCCTTTTTCACCATAGCCCTCTATGGGCTTCCAAATATCCACTTACCAATTCCACAAAAACAGACTTAGCGAAAGGCTTCTTGAAGGGAAAGATGTAACTCTGTGAGATGAATTAACAGGACACAGAGCTGTTTCTCAGAAAGCTTCTTTCCAGTTTTGAACGGAAGATATTTCCTTTTTCACCATAGCCCTCTATGGGCTTCCAAATATCCCTTTGCCAATTCCACAAGAACAGCCTTAGCGAAAGGCTTCTTGAAGGGAAAGATGTAACTCTGTGAGATGAATTAACAGAACACAGAGCAGTTTCTCAGAAAGCTTCTTTCCAGTTTTGAACGGAAGATATTTCCTTTTTCTCCATAGCCCTCTTTGGGCTTCCAAATATCGCTTTGCCAATTCCCCAAAATAGCCTTAGAGAAAGGCTTCTTGAAGGGAAAGATGTAACTCTGTGAGATGAATTAACAGAACACAGAGCAGTTTCTCAGAAAACTTCTTTCCAGTTTTGAACGGAAGATATTTCCTTTTTCACTATAGCCCTCTATGGGCTTCCAAATATCCCTTTGCCAATTCCACAAGAAGAGCCTTAGAGAAAGGCTTCTTGAAGGGAAAGATGTAACTCTGTGAGATGAATTAACAGAACACAGAGCAGTTTCTCAGAAAGCTTCTTTCCAGTTTTGAACGGAAGATATTTCCTTTTTCACCATAGCCCTCTATGGGCTTCCAAATATCCCTTTGCCAATTCCCCAAGAGCAGCCTTAGCGAAAGGCTTCTTGAAGGGAAAGATGTAACTCTGTGAGATGAATTAACAGAACACAGAGCAGTTTCTCAGAAAGTTTCGTTCCAGTTTTGAACGGAAGATATTTCCTTTTTCACGATAGACATCTATGGGCTTCCAAATATCGCTTTGTCAATTCCACAAGAACAGCCTTAGGGAAAGGCTTCTTGAAGGGAAAGATGTAACTCTGTGAGATGAATTAACAGAACACAGAGCAGTTTCTCAGAAAGATTCTTTCCAGTTTTGAACGGAAGATATTTCCTTTTTCACCATAGCCCTCTATGGGCTTCCAAATATCCCTTTGCCAATTCCACAAGAACAGCCTAAGCGAAAGGCTTCTTGATGGGAAAGATGTAACTCTGTGAGATGAATTAACAGGACACAGAGCAGTTTCTCAGAAAGCTTCTTTCCAGTTTTGAACGGAAGATAATTCCTTTTTCACCATAGCCCTCTATGGGCTTCCAAATATCCATTTGCCAATTCCACAAGAACAGCCTTAGCGAAAGGCTTCTCGAAGGGAAAGATGTAACTCTGTGAGATGAATTAACAGAACACAGAGCAGTTTCTCAGAAAGCTTCTTTCCAGTTTTGAACGGAAGATATTTCCTTTTTCTCCATAGCCCTCTATGGGCTTCCAAATATCCCTTTGCCAATTCCACAAGAACAGCCTTAGCGAAAGGCTTCTTGAAGGGAAAGATGTAACTCTGTGAGATGAATTAACAGAACACAGAGCAGTTTCTCCGAAAGCTTCTTTCCAGTTTTGAACGGAAGATATTTCCTTTTCCACCATAGCCCTCTATGGGCTTCCAAATATCCCTTTGCCAATTCCACAAGAACAGCCTTAGCGAAAGGCTTCTTGAAGGGAAAGATGTAACTCTGTGAGATGAATTAACAGAACACAGAGCAGTTTCTCAGAAAGCTTCTTTCCAGTTTTGAACGGAAGATATTTCCTTTTTCACCATAGCCCTCTATGGGCTTCCAAATATCCGTTTGCCAATTCCACAAGAACAGCCTTAGCGAAAGGCTTCTTGAAGGGAAAGATGTAACTCTGTGAGATGAATTAACAGAACACAGAACAGTTTCTCAGAAAGCTTCTTTCCAGTTTTGAATGGAAGATATTTCCTTTTGCACGATAGCCCTCTATGGGCTTCGAAATATCCCTTTGCCAATTCCACAAGAACAGCCTTAGCGAAAGGCTTCTTGAAGGGAAAGATGTAACTCTGTGAGATGAATTAACAGAACACAGAGCAGTTCCTCAGAAAGCTTCTTTCCAGTTTTGAACGGAAGATATTTCCTTTTTCAGCATAGCCCTCTATGGGCTTCCAAATATCCCTTTGCCAATTCCACAAGAACAGCCTTAGCGAAAGGCTTCTTGAAGGGAAAGATGTAACTCTGTGAGATGAATTAACAGAACACAGAGCAGTTTCTCAGAAAGCTTCTTTCCAGTTTTGAACGGAAGATATTTCCTTTTTCACCATAGCCCTCTATGGGCTTCCAAATATCCCTTTGACAATTCCCCAAGAACAGCCTTAGCGAAAGGGTTCTTGAAGGGAAAGATGTAACTCTGTGAGATGAATAAACAGAACACAGAGCAGTTTCTCAGAAAGCTTCTTTCCAGTTTTGAACGGAAGATATTTCCTTTTTCACGATAGCCCTCTATGGGCTTCCAAATATCCCTTTGCCAATTCCACAAGAACAGCCTTAGCGAAAGGCTTCTTGAAGGGAAAGATGTAACTCTGTGAGATGAATTAACAGAACACAGAGCAGTTTCTCATAAAGCTTCTTTCCAGTTTTGAACGGAAGATATTTCCTTTTTCACCATAGCCCTCTTTGGGCTTCCAAATATCCCTTGGCCAATTCCACAAGAACAGCCTTAGCGAAAGGCTTCTTGAAGGGAAAGATGTAACTCTGTGAGATGAATGAACAGAACACAGAGCAGTTTCTCAAAAGGCTTGTTTGCAGTTTTCAACGGAAGATATTTCCTTTTTCACCATAGCCCTCTATGGGCTTCCAAATATCCACTTACCAATTCCACAAGAACAGACTTAGCGAACGGCTTCTTGAAGGGAAAGATGTAACTCTGTGAGATGAATTAACAGGACACAGAGCAGTTTCTCAGAAAGCTTCTTTCCAGTTTTGAACGGAAGATATTTCCTTTTTCACCATAGCCCTCTATGGGCTTCCAAATATCCCTTTGCTAATTCCACAAGAACAGCCTTAGCGAAAGGCTTCTTGAACGGAAAGATGTAACTCTGTGAGATGAATTAACAGAACACAGAGCAGTTTCTCAGAAAGCTTCTTTCCAGTTTTGAACGGAAGATATTTCCTTTTTCTCCATAGCCCTCTATGGGCTTCCAAATATCCCTTTGCCAATTCCACAAGAACAGCCTTAGCGAAAGGCTTCTTGAAGGGAAAGATGTAACTCTGTGAGATGAATTAAAAGAACACAGAGCAGTTTCTCAGAAAGCTTCTTTCCAGTTTTGAACGGAAGATATTTCCTTTTTCACCAAAGCCCTCTATGGGCTTCCAAATATCCCTTTGACAATTCCCCAAGAACAGCCTTAGCGAAAGGGTTCTTGAAGGGAAAGATGTAACTCTGTGAGATGAATAAACAGAACACAGAGCAGTTTCTCAGAAAGCTTCTTTCCAGTTTTGAACGGAAGATATTTCCTTTTTCACCATAGCCCTCTATGGGCTTCCAAATATCCCTTTGCCAATTCCACAAGAACAGCCTTAGCGAAAGGCTTCTTGAAGGGAAAGATGTAACTCTGTGAGATGAATTAACAGAACACAGAGCAGTTTCTCAGAAAGCTTCTTTCCAGTTTTGAACGGAAGATATTTCCTTTTTCACCATAGCCCTCTTTGGGCTTCCAAATATCCCTTGGCCAATTCCACAAGAACAGCCTTAGCGAAAGGCTTCTTGAAGGGAAAGATGTAACTCTGTGAGATGAATTAACAGAACACAGAGCAGTTTCTCAAAAGGCTTGTTTGCAGTTTTCAACGGAAGATATTTCATTTTTCACCATAGCCCTCTATGGGCTTCCAAATATCCACTTACCAATTCCACAAGAACAGACTTAGCGAAAGGCTTCTTGAAGGGAAAGATGTAACTCTGTGAGATGAATTAACAGGACACAGAGCAGTTTCTCAGAAAGCTTCTTTCCAGTTTTGAACGGAAGATATTTCCTTTTTCACCATAGCCCTCTATGGGCTTCCAAATATCCCTTTGCTAATTCCACAAGAACAGCCTTAGCGAAAGGCTTCTTGAACGGAAAGATGTAACTCTGTGAGATGAATTAACAGAACACAGAGCAGTTTCTCAGAAAGCTTCTTTCCAGTTTTGAACGGAAGATATTTCCTTTTTCTCCATAGCCCTCTATGGGCTTCCAAATATCCCTTTGACAATTCCCCAAGAACAGCCTTAGCGAAAGGCTTCTTGAAGGGAAAGATGTAACTCTGTGAGATGAATTAACAGAACACAGAGCAGTTTCTCAGAAAGTTTCTTTCCAGTTTTGAACGGAAGATATTTCCTTTTTCACGATAGCCCTCTATGGGCTTCCAAATATCCCTTTGCCAATTCCACAAGAACAGACTTAGCGAAAGGCTTCTTGAAGGGAAAGATGTAACTCTGTGAGATGAATTAACAGAACACAGAGCAGTTTCTCAGAAAGCTTCTTTCCAGTTTTGAACGGAAGATATTTCCTTTTTCACCATAGCCCTCTATGGGCTTCCAAATATCCCTTTGCCAATTCCACAAGAACAGCCTTAGCAAAAGGCTGTTTGAAGGGAAAGATGTAACTCTGTGAGATGAATTAAGAGAACACAGAGAAGATTCTCAGAAAGCTTCTTTCCAGTTTTGAACGGAAGATATTTCCTTTTTCACCATAGCCCTCTATGGGCTTCCAAATAACCCTTTGCCAATTCCACAAGAACAGCCTTAGCGAAAGGCTTCTTGAAGGGAAAGATGTAACTCTGTGAGATGAATTAACAGAACACAGAGCAGTTTCTCAAAAGGCTTGTTTGCAGTTTTCAACGGAAGATATTTCCTTTTTCACCATATCCCTCTATGGGCTTCCAAATATCCCTTTGACAATTCCCCAAGAACTGCCTTAGCGAAAGGCTTCTTGAAGGGAAAGATGTAACTCTGTGAGATGAATTAACAGAACACAGAGCAGTTTCTCAGAAAGCTTCTTTCCAGTTTTGAACGGAAGATATTTCCTTTTTCATCAGAGCCCTCTATGGGCTTCCAAATATCCCTTTGACAATTCCCCAAGAACTGCCTTAGCGAAAGGCTTCTTGAAGGGAAAGATGTAACTCTGTGAGATGAATTAACAGAACACAGAGCAGTTTCTCAGAAAGCTTCTTTCCAGTTTTGAACGGAAGATATTTCCTTTTTCACGATAGCCCTCTATGTGCTTCCAAATATCCCTTTGCCAATTCCACAAGAACAGCCTTAGCGAAAGGCTTCTTGAAGGGAAAGATGTAACTCTGTGAGATGAATTAACAGAACACAGAGCAGTTTCTCAGAAAGGTTCTTTCCAGTTTTGAACGGAAGATATTTCCTTTTTCACCATAGCCCTCTTTGGGCTTCCAAATATCCCTTTGCCAATTCCCCAAGAGCAGCCTTAGCGAAAGGCTTCTTGAAGGGAAAGATGTAACTCTGTGAGATGAATTAACAGAACACAGAGCAGTTTCTCAGAAAGTTTCGTTCCAGTTTTGAACGGAAGATATTTCCTTTTTCACGATAGCCATCTATGGGCTTCCAAATATCGCTTTGTCAATTCCACAAGAACAGCCTTAGCGAAAGGCTTCTTGAAGGGAAAGATGTAACTCTGTGAGATGAATTAACAGAACACAGAGCAGTTTCTCAGAAAGCTTCTTTCCAGTTTTGAACGGAAGATATTTCCTTTTTCACCATAGCCCTCTATGGGCTTCCAAATATCCCTTTGCCAATTCCACAAGAACAGCCTAAGCGAAAGGCTTCTTGAAGGGAAAGATGTAACTCTGTGAGATGAATTAACAGGACACAGAGCAGTTTCTCAGAAAGCTTCTTTCCAGTATTGAACGGAAGATAATTCCTTTTTCACCATAGCCCTCTATGGGCTTCCAAATATCCCTTTGCCAATTCCACAAGAACAGACTTAGCGAAAGGCTTCTCGAAGGGAAAGATGTAACTCTGTGAGATGAATTAACAGAACACAGAGCAGTTTCTCAGAAAGCTTCTTTCCAGTTTTGAACGGAAGATATTTCCTTTTTCACCATAGCCCTCTATGGGCTTCCAAATATCCCTTTGCCAATTCCACAAGAACAGCCTTAGCGAAAGGCTTCTTGAAGGGAAAGATGTAACTCTGTGAGATGAATTAACAGAACACAGAGCAGTTTCTCAGAAAGGTTCTTCCAGTTTTGAACGGAAGATATTTCCTTTTGCACGATAGCCCTCTATGGGCTTCGAAATATCCCTTTGCCAATTCCACAAGAACAGCCTTAGCGAAAGGCTTCTTGAAGGGAAAGATGTAACTCTGTGAGATGAATTAACAGAACACAGAGCAGTTTCTCAGAAAGCTTCTTTCCAGTTTTGAACGGAAGATATTTCCTTTTTCAGCATAGCCCTCTATGGGCTTCCAAATATCCCTTTGCCAATTCCACAAGAACAGCCTTAGCGAAAGGCTTCTTGAAGGGAAAGATGTAACTCTGTGAGATGAATTAACAGAACACAGAGCAGTTTCTCAGAAAGCTTCTTTCCGGTTTTGAACGGAAGATATTGCCTTTTTCACGATAGCCCTCTATGGGCTTCCAAATATCCCTTTGCCAATTCCACAAGAACAGCCTTAGCGAAAGGCTTCTTGAAGGGAAAGATGTAACTCTGTGAGATGACTTACCAGAACACAGAGCAGTTTCTCATAAAGCTTCTTTCCAGTTTTGAACGGAAGATATTTCCTTTTTCACCATAGCCCTCTTTGGGCTTCCAAATATCCCTTTGCCAATTCCACAAGAACAGCCTTAGTGAAAGGCTTCTTGAAGGGAAAGATGTAACTCTGTGAGATGAATGAACAGAACACAGAGCAGTTTCTCAAAAGGCTTGTTTGCAGTTTTCAACGGAAGATATTTCCTTTTTCACCATAGCCCTCTATGGGCTTCCAAATATCCACTTACCAATTCCACAAGAACAGACTTAGCCAAAGGCTTCTTGAAGGGAAAGATGTAACTCTGTGAGATGAATTAACAGGACAAAGAGCAGTTTCTCAGAAAGCTTCTTTCCAGTTTTGAACGGAAGATATTTCCTTTTTCACCATAGCCCTCTATGGGCTTCCAAGTATCCCTTTGCCAATTCCACAAGAAAAGCCTTAGCAAAAGGCTGTTTGAAGGGAAAGATGTAACTCTGTGAGATGAATTAACAGAACACAGAGAAGTTTCTCAGAAAGCTTCTTTCCAGTTTTGAACGGAAGATATTTCCTTTTTCACCATAGCCCTCTATGGGCTTCCAAATATCCCTTTGCCAATTCCAGAAGAACAGCCTTAGCGAAAGGCTTCTTGAAGGGAAAGATGTAACTCTGTGAGATGAATTAACAGAACACAGAGCAGTTTCTCAGAAAGCTTCTTTCCAGTTTTGAACGGAAGATATTTCCTTTTTCACCATAGCCCTCTTTGGGCTTCCAAATATCCCTTTGCCAATTCCACAAGAACAGCCTTAGCGAAAGGCTTCTTGAAGGGAAAGATGTAACTCTGTGAGATGAATTAACAGAACACAGAGCAGTTTCTCAAAAGGCTTGTTTGCAGTTTTCAACGGAAGATATTTCATTTTTCACCATAGCCCTCTATGGGCTTCCAAATATCCATTTACCAATTCCACAAGAACAGACTTAGCGAAAGGCTTCTTGAAGGGAAAGATGTAACTCTGTGAGATGAATTAACAGGACACAGAGCAGTTTCTCAGAAAGCTTCTTTCCAGTTTTGAACGGAAGATAATTCCTTTTTCACCATAGCCCTCTATGGGCTTCCAAATATCCCTTTGCCTATTCCACAAGAACAGCCTTAGCGAAAGGCTTCTTGAAGGGAAAGATGTAACTCTGTGAGATGAATTAACAGAACACAGAGCAGTTTCTCAGAAAGCTTCTTTCCAGTTTTGAGCGGACGATATTTCCTTTTGCACGATAGCCCTCTATAGGCTTCGAAATATCCCTTTGCCAATTCCACAAGAACAGCCTTAGCGAAAGGCTTCTTGAAGGGAAAGATGTAACTCTGTGATATGAATTAACAGAACACAGAGCAGTTTCTCAGAAAGCTTCTTTCCAGTTTTGAACGGAAGATATTTCCTTTTTCAGCATAGCCCTCTATGGGCTTCCAAATATCCCTTTGCCAATTCCACAAGAACAGCCTTAGCGAAAGGCTTCTTGAAGGGAAAGATGTAACTCTGTGAGATGAATTAACAGAACACAGAGCAGTTTCTCAGAAAGCTTCTTTCCAGTATTGAACGGAAGATATTTCCTTTTTCACCATAGCCCTCTATGGGCTTCCAAATATCCCTTTGCTAATTCCACAAGAACAGCCTTAGCGAAAGGCTTCTTGAAGGGAAAGATGTAACTCTGTGAGATGAATTAACAGAACACAGAGCAGTTTCTCAGAAAGCTTCTTTCCAGTTTTGAACGGAAGATATTTCCTTTTTCTCCATAGCCCTCTATGGGATTCCAAATATCCCTTTGCCAATTCCCCAAGAACAGCCTTAGAGAAAGGCTTCTTGAAGGGAAAGATGTAACTCTGTGAGATGAATTAACAGAACACAGAGCAGTTTCTCAGAAAGCTTCTTTCCAGTTTTGAACGGAAGATATTTCCTTTTTCACCATAGCCCTCTATGGGCTTCCAAATATCCCTTTGCCAATTCCACAAGAACAGCCTTAGCGAAAGGCTTCTTGAAGGGAAAGATGTAACTCTGTGAGATGAATTAACAGAACACAGAGCAGTTTCTCATAAAGCTTCTTTCCAGTTTTGAACGGAAGATATTTCCTTTTTCACCATAGCCCTCTATGGGCTTCCAAATATCCCTTTGCCAATTCCACAAGAACAGCCTTAGCGAAAATCTTCTTGAAGGGAAAGATGTAACTCTGTGAGATGAATTAACACAACACAGAGCAGTTTCTCAAAAGGCTTGTTTGCAGTTTTCAACGGAAGATATTTCCTTTTTCACCATAGCCCTCTATGGGCTTCCAAATATCCCTTTGCCAATTCCACAAGAACAGCCTTAGCGAAAGGCTTCTTGAAGGGAAAGATGTAACTCTGTGAGATGAATTAACAGAACACAGAGCAGTTTCTCAGAAAGCTTCTTTCCAGTTTTGAACGGAAGATATTTCCTTTTTCACCATAGCCCTCTATGGGCTTCCAAATATCCCTTTGCCAATTCCACAAGAACAGCCTTAGCAAAAGGCTGTTTGAAGGGAAAGATGTAACTCTTTGAGATGAATTAAGAGAACACAGAGAAGTTTCTCAGAAAGCTTCTTTCCAGTTTTGAACGGAAGATATTTACTTTTTCACCATAGCCCTCTATGGGCTTCCAAATATCCCTTTGCCAATTCCACAAGAACAGCCTTAGCGAAAGGCTTCTTGAAGGGAAAGATGTAACTCTGTGAGATGAATTAACAGAACACAGAGCAGTTTCTCAAAAGGCTTGTTTGCGGTTTTCAACGGAAGATATTTCCTTTTTTACCATAGCCCTCTATGGGCTTCCAAATATCCATTTACCAATTCCACAAGAACAGACTTAGCGAAAGGCTTCTTGAAGGGAAAGATGTAACTCTGTGAGATGAATTAACAGGACACAGAGCAGTTTCTCAGAAAGCTTCTTTCCAGTTTTGAACGGAAGATAATTCCTTTTTCACCATACCCCTCTATGGGCTTCCAAATATCCCTTTGCCAATTCCACAAGAACAGCCTTAGCGAAAGGCTTCTTGAAGGGAAAGATGTAACTCTGTGAGATGAATTAACAGAACACAGAGCAGTTTCTCAGAAAGCTTCTTTCCAGTTTTGAACGGATGATATTTCCTTTTTCACCATAGCCCTGTATGGGCTTCCAAATATCCCTTTGCCAATTCCAGAAGAACAGCCTTAGCGAAAGGCTTCTTGAAGGGAAAGATGTAACTCTGTGAGATGAATTAACAGAACACAGAGCAGTTTCTCAGAAAGCTTCTTTCCAGTTTTGAACGGAAGATATTTCCTTTTGCATGATAGCCCTCTATGGGCTTCGAAATATCCCTTTGCCAATTCCACAAGAACAGCCTTAGCGAAAGGCTTCTTGAAGGGAAAGATGTAACTCTGTGAGATGAATTAACAGAACACAGAGCAGTTTCTCAAAAGGCTTGTTTGCAGTTTTCAATGGAAGATATTTCATTTTTCACCATAGCCCTCTATGGGCTTCCAAATATCCATTTACCAATTCCACAAGAACAGACTTAGCGAAAGGCTTCTTGAAGGGAAAGATGTAACTCTGTGAGATGAATTAACAGGACACAGAGCAGTTTCTCAGAAAGCTTCTTTCCAGTTTTGAACGGAAGATAATTCCTTTTTCACCATAGCCCTCTATGGGCTTGCAAATATCCCTTTGCCTATTCCACAAGAACAGCCTTAGCGAAAGGCTTCTTGAAGGGAAAGATGTAACTCTGTGAGATGAATTAACAGAACACAGAGCAGTTTCTCAGAAAGCTTCTTTCCAGTTTTGAGCGGACGATATTTCCTTTTGCACGATAGCCCTCTATAGGCTTCGAAATATCCCTTTGCCAATTCCACAAGAACAGCCTTAGCGAAAGGCTTCTTGAAGGGAAAGATGTAACTCTGTGATATGAATTAACAGAACACAGAGCAGTTTCTCAGAAAGCTTCTTTCCAGTTTTGAACGGAAGATATTTCCTTTTTCAGCATAGCCCTCTATGGGCTTCCAAATATCCCTTTGCCAATTCCACAAGAACAGCCTTAGCGAAAGGCTTCTTGAAGGGAAAGATGTAACTCTGTGAGATGAATTAACAGAACACAGAGCAGTTTCTCAGAAAGCTTCTTTCCAGTTTTGAACGGAAGATATTTCCTTTTTCTCCATAGCCCTCTATGGGCTTCCAAATATCCCTTTGCCAATTCCCCAAGAACAGCCTTAGAGAAAGGCTTCTTGAAGGGAAAGATGTAACTCTGTGAGATGAATTAACAGAACACAGAGCAGTTTCTCAGAAAGCTTCTTTCCAGTTTTGAACGGAAGATATTTCCTTTTTCACCATAGCCCTCTATGGGCTTCCAAATATCCCTTTGCCATTTCCACAAGAACAGCCTTAGCAAAAGGCTTCTTGAAGGGAAAGATGTAACTCTGTGAGATGAATTAACAGAACACAGAGCAGTTTCTCAGAAAGCTTCTTTCCAGTTTTGAACGGAAGATATTTCCTTTTTCACCATAGCCCTCTATGGGCTTCCAAATATCCCTTTGCCAATTCCACAAGAACAGCCTAAGCGAAAGGCTTCTTGAAGGGAAAGATGTAACTCTGTGAGATGAATTAACAGGACACAGAGCAGTTTCTCAGAAAGCTTCTTTCCAGTATTGAACGGAAGATAATTCCTTTTTCACCATAGCCCTCTATGGGCTTCCAAATATCCCTTTGCCAATTCCACAAGAACAGACTTAGCGAAAGGCTTCTCGAAGGGAAAGATGTAACTCTGTGAGATGAATTAACAGAACACAGAGCAGTTTCTCAGAAAGCTTCTTTCCAGTTTTGAACGGAAGATATTTCCTTTTTCACCATAGCCCTCTATGGGCTTCCAAATATCCCTTTGCCAATTCCACAAGAACAGCCTTAGCGAAAGGCTTCTTGAAGGGAAAGATGTAACTCTGTGAGATGAATTAACAGAACACAGAGCAGTTTCTCAGAAAGGTTCTTCCAGTTTTGAACGGAAGATATTTCCTTTTGCACGATAGCCCTCTATGGGCTTCGAAATATCCCTTTGCCAATTCCACAAGAACAGCCTTAGCGAAAGGCTTCTTGAAGGGAAAGATGTAACTCTGTGAGATGAATTAACAGAACACAGAGCAGTTTCTCAGAAAGCTTCTTTCCAGTTTTGAACGGAAGATATTTCCTTTTTCAGCATAGCCCTCTATGGGCTTCCAAATATCCCTTTGCCAATTCCACAAGAACAGCCTTAGCGAAAGGCTTCTTGAAGGGAAAGATGTAACTCTGTGAGATGAATTAACAGAACACAGAGCAGTTTCTCAGAAAGCTTCTTTCCGGTTTTGAACGGAAGATATTGCCTTTTTCACGATAGCCCTCTATGGGCTTCCAAATATCCCTTTGCCAATTCCACAAGAACAGCCTTAGCGAAAGGCTTCTTGAAGGGAAAGATGTAACTCTGTGAGATGACTTACCAGAACACAGAGCAGTTTCTCATAAAGCTTCTTTCCAGTTTTGAACGGAAGATATTTCCTTTTTCACCATAGCCCTCTTTGGGCTTCCAAATATCCCTTTGCCAATTCCACAAGAACAGCCTTAGTGAAAGGCTTCTTGAAGGGAAAGATGTAACTCTGTGAGATGAATGAACAGAACACAGAGCAGTTTCTCAAAAGGCTTGTTTGCAGTTTTCAACGGAAGATATTTCCTTTTTCACCATAGCCCTCTATGGGCTTCCAAATATCCACTTACCAATTCCACAAGAACAGACTTAGCCAAAGGCTTCTTGAAGGGAAAGATGTAACTCTGTGAGATGAATTAACAGGACAAAGAGCAGTTTCTCAGAAAGCTTCTTTCCAGTTTTGAACGGAAGATATTTCCTTTTTCACCATAGCCCTCTATGGGCTTCCAAGTATCCCTTTGCCAATTCCACAAGAAAAGCCTTAGCAAAAGGCTGTTTGAAGGGAAAGATGTAACTCTGTGAGATGAATTAACAGAACACAGAGAAGTTTCTCAGAAAGCTTCTTTCCAGTTTTGAACGGAAGATATTTCCTTTTTCACCATAGCCCTCTATGGGCTTCCAAATATCCCTTTGCCAATTCCAGAAGAACAGCCTTAGCGAAAGGCTTCTTGAAGGGAAAGATGTAACTCTGTGAGATGAATTAACAGAACACAGAGCAGTTTCTCAGAAAGCTTCTTTCCAGTTTTGAACGGAAGATATTTCCTTTTTCACCATAGCCCTCTTTGGGCTTCCAAATATCCCTTTGCCAATTCCACAAGAACAGCCTTAGCGAAAGGCTTCTTGAAGGGAAAGATGTAACTCTGTGAGATGAATTAACAGAACACAGAGCAGTTTCTCAAAAGGCTTGTTTGCAGTTTTCAACGGAAGATATTTCATTTTTCACCATAGCCCTCTATGGGCTTCCAAATATCCATTTACCAATTCCACAAGAACAGACTTAGCGAAAGGCTTCTTGAAGGGAAAGATGTAACTCTGTGAGATGAATTAACAGGACACAGAGCAGTTTCTCAGAAAGCTTCTTTCCAGTTTTGAACGGAAGATAATTCCTTTTTCACCATAGCCCTCTATGGGCTTCCAAATATCCCTTTGCCTATTCCACAAGAACAGCCTTAGCGAAAGGCTTCTTGAAGGGAAAGATGTAACTCTGTGAGATGAATTAACAGAACACAGAGCAGTTTCTCAGAAAGCTTCTTTCCAGTTTTGAGCGGACGATATTTCCTTTTGCACGATAGCCCTCTATAGGCTTCGAAATATCCCTTTGCCAATTCCACAAGAACAGCCTTAGCGAAAGGCTTCTTGAAGGGAAAGATGTAACTCTGTGATATGAATTAACAGAACACAGAGCAGTTTCTCAGAAAGCTTCTTTCCAGTTTTGAACGGAAGATATTTCCTTTTTCAGCATAGCCCTCTATGGGCTTCCAAATATCCCTTTGCCAATTCCACAAGAACAGCCTTAGCGAAAGGCTTCTTGAAGGGAAAGATGTAACTCTGTGAGATGAATTAACAGAACACAGAGCAGTTTCTCAGAAAGCTTCTTTCCAGTATTGAACGGAAGATATTTCCTTTTTCACCATAGCCCTCTATGGGCTTCCAAATATCCCTTTGCTAATTCCACAAGAACAGCCTTAGCGAAAGGCTTCTTGAAGGGAAAGATGTAACTCTGTGAGATGAATTAACAGAACACAGAGCAGTTTCTCAGAAAGCTTCTTTCCAGTTTTGAACGGAAGATATTTCCTTTTTCTCCATAGCCCTCTATGGGATTCCAAATATCCCTTTGCCAATTCCCCAAGAACAGCCTTAGAGAAAGGCTTCTTGAAGGGAAAGATGTAACTCTGTGAGATGAATTAACAGAACACAGAGCAGTTTCTCAGAAAGCTTCTTTCCAGTTTTGAACGGAAGATATTTCCTTTTTCACCATAGCCCTCTATGGGCTTCCAAATATCCCTTTGCCAATTCCACAAGAACAGCCTTAGCGAAAGGCTTCTTGAAGGGAAAGATGTAACTCTGTGAGATGAATTAACAGAACACAGAGCAGTTTCTCATAAAGCTTCTTTCCAGTTTTGAACGGAAGATATTTCCTTTTTCACCATAGCCCTCTATGGGCTTCCAAATATCCCTTTGCCAATTCCACAAGAACAGCCTTAGCGAAAATCTTCTTGAAGGGAAAGATGTAACTCTGTGAGATGAATTAACACAACACAGAGCAGTTTCTCAAAAGGCTTGTTTGCAGTTTTCAACGGAAGATATTTCCTTTTTCACCATAGCCCTCTATGGGCTTCCAAATATCCCTTTGCCAATTCCACAAGAACAGCCTTAGCGAAAGGCTTCTTGAAGGGAAAGATGTAACTCTGTGAGATGAATTAACAGAACACAGAGCAGTTTCTCAGAAAGCTTCTTTCCAGTTTTGAACGGAAGATATTTCCTTTTTCACCATAGCCCTCTATGGGCTTCCAAATATCCCTTTGCCAATTCCACAAGAACAGCCTTAGCAAAAGGCTGTTTGAAGGGAAAGATGTAACTCTTTGAGATGAATTAAGAGAACACAGAGAAGTTTCTCAGAAAGCTTCTTTCCAGTTTTGAACGGAAGATATTTACTTTTTCACCATAGCCCTCTATGGGCTTCCAAATATCCCTTTGCCAATTCCACAAGAACAGCCTTAGCGAAAGGCTTCTTGAAGGGAAAGATGTAACTCTGTGAGATGAATTAACAGAACACAGAGCAGTTTCTCAAAAGGCTTGTTTGCGGTTTTCAACGGAAGATATTTCCTTTTTTACCATAGCCCTCTATGGGCTTCCAAATATCCATTTACCAATTCCACAAGAACAGACTTAGCGAAAGGCTTCTTGAAGGGAAAGATGTAACTCTGTGAGATGAATTAACAGGACACAGAGCAGTTTCTCAGAAAGCTTCTTTCCAGTTTTGAACGGAAGATAATTCCTTTTTCACCATACCCCTCTATGGGCTTCCAAATATCCCTTTGCCAATTCCACAAGAACAGCCTTAGCGAAAGGCTTCTTGAAGGGAAAGATGTAACTCTGTGAGATGAATTAACAGAACACAGAGCAGTTTCTCAGAAAGCTTCTTTCCAGTTTTGAACGGATGATATTTCCTTTTTCACCATAGCCCTGTATGGGCTTCCAAATATCCCTTTGCCAATTCCACAAGAACAGCCTTAGCGAAAGGCTTCTTGAAGGGAAAGATGTAACTCTGTGAGATGAATTAACAGAACACAGAGCAGTTTCTCAGAAAGCTTCTTTCCAGTTTTGAACGGAAGATATTTCCTTTTGCATGATAGCCCTCTATGGGCTTCGAAATATCCCTTTGCCAATTCCACAAGAACAGCCTTAGCGAAAGGCTTCTTGAAGGGAAAGATGTAACTCTGTGAGATGAATTAACAGAACACAGAGCAGTTTCTCAAAAGGCTTGTTTGCAGTTTTCAATGGAAGATATTTCATTTTTCACCATAGCCCTCTATGGGCTTCCAAATATCCATTTACCAATTCCACAAGAACAGACTTAGCGAAAGGCTTCTTGAAGGGAAAGATGTAACTCTGTGAGATGAATTAACAGGACACAGAGCAGTTTCTCAGAAAGCTTCTTTCCAGTTTTGAACGGAAGATAATTCCTTTTTCACCATAGCCCTCTATGGGCTTGCAAATATCCCTTTGCCTATTCCACAAGAACAGCCTTAGCGAAAGGCTTCTTGAAGGGAAAGATGTAACTCTGTGAGATGAATTAACAGAACACAGAGCAGTTTCTCAGAAAGCTTCTTTCCAGTTTTGAGCGGACGATATTTCCTTTTGCACGATAGCCCTCTATAGGCTTCGAAATATCCCTTTGCCAATTCCACAAGAACAGCCTTAGCGAAAGGCTTCTTGAAGGGAAAGATGTAACTCTGTGATATGAATTAACAGAACACAGAGCAGTTTCTCAGAAAGCTTCTTTCCAGTTTTGAACGGAAGATATTTCCTTTTTCAGCATAGCCCTCTATGGGCTTCCAAATATCCCTTTGCCAATTCCACAAGAACAGCCTTAGCGAAAGGCTTCTTGAAGGGAAAGATGTAACTCTGTGAGATGAATTAACAGAACACAGAGCAGTTTCTCAGAAAGCTTCTTTCCAGTATTGAACGGAAGATATTTCCTTTTTCACCATAGCCCTCTATGGGCTTCCAAATATCCCTTTGCTAATTCCACAAGAACAGCCTTAGCGAAAGGCTTCTTGAAGGGAAAGATGTAACTCTGTGAGATGAATTAACAGAACACAGAGCAGTTTCTCAGAAAGCTTCTTTCCAGTTTTGAACGGAAGATATTTCCTTTTTCTCCATAGCCCTCTATGGGCTTCCAAATATCCCTTTGCCAATTCCCCAAGAACAGCCTTAGAGAAAGGCTTCTTGAAGGGAAAGATGTAACTCTGTGAGATGAATTAACAGAACACAGAGCAGTTTCTCAGAAAGCTTCTTTCCAGTTTTGAACGGAAGATATTTCCTTTTTCACCATAGCCCTCTATGGGCTTCCAAATATCCCTTTGCCATTTCCACAAGAACAGCCTTAGCAAAAGGCTTCTTGAAGGGAAAGATGTAACTCTGTGAGATGAATTAACAGAACACAGAGAAGTTTCTCAGAAAGCTTCTTTCCAGTTTTGAACGGAAGATATTTCCTTTTTCACCATAGCCCTCTATGGGCTTCCAAATATCCCTTTGCCAATTCCACAAGAACAGCCTTAGCGAAAGGCTTCTTGAAGGGAAAGATGTAACTCTGTGAGATGAATTAACAGAACACAGAGCAGTTTCTCATAAAGCTTCTTTCCAGTTTTGAACGGAAGATATTTCCTTTTTCACCATAGCCCTCTATGGGCTTCCAAATATCCCTTTGCCAATTCCACAAGAACAGCCTTAGCGAAAATCTTCTTGAAGGGAAAGATGTAACTCTGTGAGATGAATTAACACAACACAGAGCAGTTTCTCAAAAGGCTTGTTTGCAGTTTTCAACGGAAGATATTTCCTTTTTCACCATAGCCCTCTATGGGCTTCCAAATATCCCTTTGCCAATTCCACAAGAACAGCCTTAGCGAAAGGCTTCTTGAAGGGAAAGATGTAACTCTGTGAGATGAATTAACAGAACACAGAGCAGTTTCTCAGAAAGCTTCTTTCCAGTTTTGAACGGAAGATATTTCCTTTTTCACCATAGCCCTCTATGGGCTTCCAAATATCCCTTTGCCAATTCCACAAGAACAGCCTTAGCAAAAGGCTGTTTGAAGGGAAAGATGTAACTCTTTGAGATGAATTAAGAGAACACAGAGAAGTTTCTCAGAAAGCTTCTTTCCAGTTTTGAACGGAAGATATTTACTTTTTCACCATAGCCCTCTATGGGCTTCCAAATATCCCTTTGCCAATTCCACAAGAACAGCCTTAGCGAAAGGCTTCTTGAAGGGAAAGATGTAACTCTGTGAGATGAATTAACAGAACACAGAGCAGTTTCTCAAAAGGCTTGTTTGCGGTTTTCAACGGAAGATATTTCCTTTTTTACCATAGCCCTCTATGGGCTTCCAAATATCCATTTACCAATTCCACAAGAACAGACTTAGCGAAAGGCTTCTTGAAGGGAAAGATGTAACTCTGTGAGATGAATTAACAGGACACAGAGCAGTTTCTCAGAAAGCTTCTTTCCAGTTTTGAACGGAAGATAATTCCTTTTTCACCATACCCCTCTATGGGCTTCCAAATATCCCTTTGCCAATTCCACAAGAACAGCCTTAGCGAAAGGCTTCTTGAAGGGAAAGATGTAACTCTGTGAGATGAATTAACAGAACACAGAGCAGTTTCTCAGAAAGCTTCTTTCCAGTTTTGAACGGATGATATTTCCTTTTTCACCATAGCCCTGTATGGGCTTCCAAATATCCCTTTGCCAATTCCACAAGAACAGCCTTAGCGAAAGGCTTCTTGAAGGGAAAGATGTAACTCTGTGAGATGAATTAACAGAACACAGAGCAGTTTCTCAGAAAGCTTCTTTCCAGTTTTGAACGGAAGATATTTCCTTTTGCATGATAGCCCTCTATGGGCTTCGAAATATCCCTTTGCCAATTCCACAAGAACAGCCTTAGCGAAAGGCTTCTTGAAGGGAAAGATGTAACTCTGTGAGATGAATTAACAGAACACAGAGCAGTTTCTCAAAAGGCTTGTTTGCAGTTTTCAACGGAAGATATTTCATTTTTCACCATAGCCCTCTATGGGCTTCCAAATATCCATTTACCAATTCCACAAGAACAGACTTAGCGAAAGGCTTCTTGAAGGGAAAGATGTAACTCTGTGAGATGAATTAACAGGACACAGAGCAGTTTCTCAGAAAGCTTCTTTCCAGTTTTGAACGGAAGATAATTCCTTTTTCACCATAGCCCTCTATGGGCTTCCAAATATCCCTTTGCCTATTCCACAAGAACAGCCTTAGCGAAAGGCTTCTTGAAGGGAAAGATGTAACTCTGTGAGATGAATTAACAGAACACAGAGCAGTTTCTCAGAAAGCTTCTTTCCAGTTTTGAGCGGACGATATTTCCTTTTGCACGATAGCCCTCTATAGGCTTCGAAATATCCCTTTGCCAATTCCACAAGAACAGCCTTAGCGAAAGGCTTCTTGAAGGGAAAGATGTAACTCTGTGATATGAATTAACAGAACACAGAGCAGTTTCTCAGAAAGCTTCTTTCCAGTTTTGAACGGAAGATATTTCCTTTTTCAGCATAGCCCTCTATGGGCTTCCAAATATCCCTTTGCCAATTCCACAAGAACAGCCTTAGCGAAAGGCTTCTTGAAGGGAAAGATGTAACTCTGTGAGATGAATTAACAGAACACAGAGCAGTTTCTCAGAAAGCTTCTTTCCAGTATTGAACGGAAGATATTTCCTTTTTCACCATAGCCCTCTATGGGCTTCCAAATATCCCTTTGCTAATTCCACAAGAACAGCCTTAGCGAAAGGCTTCTTGAAGGGAAAGATGTAACTCTGTGAGATGAATTAACAGAACACAGAGCAGTTTCTCAGAAAGCTTCTTTCCAGTTTTGAACGGAAGATATTTCCTTTTTCTCCATAGCCCTCTATGGGCTTCCAAATATCCCTTTGCCAATTCCCCAAGAACAGCCTTAGAGAAAGGCTTCTTGAAGGGAAAGATGTAACTCTGTGAGATGAATTAACAGAACACAGAGCAGTTTCTCAGAAAGCTTCTTTCCAGTTTTGAACGGAAGATATTTCCTTTTTCACCATAGCCCTCTATGGGCTTCCAAATATCCCTTTGCCATTTCCACAAGAACAGCCTTAGCAAAAGGCTTCTTGAAGGGAAAGATGTAACTCTGTGAGATGAATTAACAGAACACAGAGCAGTTTCTCATAAAGCTTCTTTCCAGTTTTGAACGGAAGATATTTCCTTTTTCACCATAGCCCTCTATGGGCTTCCAAATATCCCTTTGCCAATTCCACAAGAACAGCCTTAGCGAAAATCTTCTTGAAGGGAAAGATGTAACTCTGTGAGATGAATTAACACAACACAGAGCAGTTTCTCAAAAGGCTTGTTTGCAGTTTTCAACGGAAGATATTTCCTTTTTCACCATAGCCCTCTATGGGCTTCCAAATATCCCTTTGCCAATTCCACAAGAACAGCCTTAGCGAAAGGCTTCTTGAAGGGAAAGATGTAACTCTGTGAGATGAATTAACAGAACACAGAGCAGTTTCTCAGAAAGCTTCTTTCCAGTTTTGAACGGAAGATATTTCCTTTTTCACCATAGCCCTCTATGGGCTTCCAAATATCCCTTTGCCAATTCCACAAGAACAGCCTTAGCAAAAGGCTGTTTGAAGGGAAAGATGTAACTCTTTGAGATGAATTAAGAGAACACAGAGAAGTTTCTCAGAAAGCTTCTTTCCAGTTTTGAACGGAAGATATTTACTTTTTCACCATAGCCCTCTATGGGCTTCCAAATATCCCTTTGCCAATTCCACAAGAACAGCCTTAGCGAAAGGCTTCTTGAAGGGAAAGATGTAACTCTGTGAGATGAATTAACAGAACACAGAGCAGTTTCTCAAAAGGCTTGTTTGCGGTTTTCAACGGAAGATATTTCCTTTTTTACCATAGCCCTCTATGGGCTTCCAAATATCCATTTACCAATTCCACAAGAACAGACTTAGCGAAAGGCTTCTTGAAGGGAAAGATGTAACTCTGTGAGATGAATTAACAGGACACAGAGCAGTTTCTCAGAAAGCTTCTTTCCAGTTTTGAACGGAAGATAATTCCTTTTTCACCATACCCCTCTATGGGCTTCCAAATATCCCTTTGCCAATTCCACAAGAACAGCCTTAGCGAAAGGCTTCTTGAAGGGAAAGATGTAACTCTGTGAGATGAATTAACAGAACACAGAGCAGTTTCTCAGAAAGCTTCTTTCCAGTTTTGAACGGATGATATTTCCTTTTTCACCATAGCCCTGTATGGGCTTCCAAATATCCCTTTGCCAATTCCACAAGAACAGCCTTAGCGAAAGGCTTCTTGAAGGGAAAGATGTAACTCTGTGAGATGAATTAACAGAACACAGAGCAGTTTCTCAGAAAGCTTCTTTCCAGTTTTGAACGGAAGATATTTCCTTTTGCATGATAGCCCTCTATGGGCTTCGAAATATCCCTTTGCCAATTCCACAAGAACAGCCTTAGCGAAAGGCTTCTTGAAGGGAAAGATGTAACTCTGTGAGATGAATTAACAGAACACAGAGCAGTTTCTCAGAAAGCTTCTTTCCAGTTTTGAACGGAAGATATTTCCTTTTTCTCCATAGCCCTCTATAGGCTTCCAAATATCCCTTTGCCAATTCCACAAGAACAGCCTTAGCGAAAGGCTTCTTGAAGGGAAAGATGTAACTCTGTGAGATGAATTAACAGAACACAGAGCAGTTTCTCAGAAAGCTTCTTTCCAGTTTTGAACGGAAGATATTTCCTGTTCCACCATAGCCCTCTATGGGCTTCCAAATATCCCTTTGCCAATTCCACAAGAACAGCCTTAGCGAAAGGCTTCTTGAAGGGAAAGATGTAACTCTGTGAGATGAATTAACAGAACACAGAGCAGTTTCTCAGAAAGCTTCTTTCCAGTTTTGAACGGAAGATATTTCCTTTTTCACCATAGCCCTCTTTGGGCTTCCAAATATCCCTTTGCCAATTCCACAAGAACAGCCTTAGCGAAAGGCTTCTTGAAGGGAAAGATGTAACTCTGTGAGATGAATTAACAGAACACAGAGCAGTTTCTCAAAAGGCTTGTTTGCAGTTTTCAACGGAAGATATTTCCTTTTTCACCATAGCCCTCTATGGGCTTCCAAATATCCCTTTGCCAATTCCACAAGAACAGCCTTAGCGAAAGGCTTCTTGAAGGGAAAGATGTAACTCTTTGAGATGAATTAACAGAACACAAAGCAGTTTCTCAGAAAGCTTCTTTACAGTTTTGAACGGAAGATATTTCCTTTTCCACAATAGCCCTCTATGGGCTTCCAAATATCCCTTTGCCAATTCCACAAGAACAGCCTTACGAAAGGCTTCTTGAAGGGAAAGATGTAACTCTGTGAGATGAATTAACAGAACACAGAGCAGTTTCTCAGAAAGCTTCTTTCCAGTTTTGAACGGAAGATATTTCCTTTTTCACGATAGCCCTCTACGGGCTTCCAAATATCCCTTTGCCAATTCCACAAGAACAGCCTTAGCGAAAGGCTTCTTGAAGGGAAAGATGTAACTCTGTGAGATGAATTAACAGAACACAGAGCAGTTTCTCAGAAAGCTTCTTTCCAGTTTTGAACGGAAGATATTTCCTTTTTCACCATAGCCCTCTATGGGCTTCCAAATATCCCTTTGCCAATTCCACAAGAACAGCCTTAGCAAAAGGCTGTTTGAAGGGAAAGATGTAACTCTTTGAGATGAATTAAGAGAACACAGAGAAGTTTCTCAGAAAGCTTCTTTCCAGTTTTGAACGGAAGATATTTCCTTTTCCACAATAGCCCTCTATGGGCTTCCAAATATCCCTTTGCCAATTCCACAAGAACAGCCTTACGAAAGGCTTCTTGAAGGGAAAGATGTAACTCTGTGAGATGAATTAACAGAACACAGAGCAGTTTCTCAGAAAGCTTCTTTCCAGTTTTGAACGGAAGATATTTCCTTTTTCACGATAGCCCTCTATGGGCTTCCAAATATCCCTTTGCCAATTCCACAAGAACAGCCTTAGCGAAAGGCTTCTTGAAGGGAAAGATGTAACTCTGTGAGATGAATTAACAGAACACAGAGCAGTTTCTCAGAAAGCTTCGTTCCAGTTTTGAACGGAAGATATTTCCTTTTTCACCATAGCCCTCTATGGGCTTCCAAATATCCCTTTGCCAATTCCACAAGAACAGCCTTAGCAAAAGGCTGTTTGAAGGGAAAGATGTAACTCTGTGAGATGAATTAAGAGAACACAGAGAAGTTTCTCAGAAAGCTTCTTTCCAGTTTTGAACGGAAGATATTTACTTTTTCACCATAGCCCTCTATGGGCTTCCAAATATCCCTTTGCCAATTCCACAAGAACAGCCTTAGCGAAAGGCTTCTTGAAGGGAAAGATGTAACTCTGTGAGATGAATTAACAGAACACAGAGCAGTTTCTCAAAAGGCTTTTTTGCGGTTTTCAACGGAAGATATTTCCTTTTTCACCATAGCCCTCTATGGGCTTCCAAATATCCATTTACCAATTCCACAAGAACAGACTTAGCGAAAGGCTTCTTGAAGGGAAAGATGTAACTCTGTGAGATGAATTAACAGGACACAGAGCAGTTTCTCAGAAAGCTTCTTTCCAGTTTTGAACGGAAGATAATTCCTTTTTCACCATAGCCCTGTATGGGCTTCCGAATATCCCTTTGCCAATTCCACAAGAACAGCCTTAGCGAAAGGCTTCTTGAAGGGAAAGATGTAACTCTGTGAGATGAATTAACAGAACACAGAGCAGTTTCTCAGAAAGCTTCTTTCCAGTTTTGAACGGAAGATATTTCCTTTTACTCCATAGCCCTCTATGGGCTTCCAAATATCTCTTTGCCAATTCCACAAGAACAGCCTTAGCGAAAGGCTTCTTGAAGGGAAAGATGTAACTCTGTGAGATGAATTAACAGAACACAGAGCAGTTTCTCAGAAAGCTTCTTTCCAGTTTTGAACGGAAGATATTTCCTTTTCAACCATAGCCCTCTATGGGCTTCCAAATATCCCTTTGCCAATTCCACAAGAACATCCTTAGCGAAAGGCTTCTTGAAGGGAAAGATGTAACTCTGTGAGATGAATTAACAGAACACAGAGCAGTTTCTCAGAAAGCTTCTTTCCAATTTTGAACGGAAGATATTTCCTTTTCCACCATAGCCCTCTATGGGCTTCCAAATATCCCTTTGACAATTCCCCAAGAACAGCCTTAGCGAAAGGCTTCTTGAAGGGAAAGATGTAACTCTGTGAGATTAATTAACAGAACACAGAGCAGTTTCTCAGAAAGCTTCTTTCCAGTTTTGAACGGAAGATATTTCCTTTTTCACGATAGCCCTCTATGGGCTTCCAAATATCCCTTTGCCAATTCCACAAGAACAGCCTTAGCGAAAGGCTTCTTGAAGGGAAAGATGTAACTCTGTGAGATGAATTAACAGAACACAGAGCAGTTTCTCAGAAAGCTTCTTTCCAGTTTTGAACTTAAGATATTTCCTTTTTCACCATAGCCCTCTTTGGGCTTCCAAATATCCCTTTGCCAATTCCACAAGAAAGCCTTAGCGAAAGGCTTCTTGAAGGGAAAGATGTAACTCTGTGAGATGAATTAACAGAACACAGAGCAGTTTCTCAAAAGGCTTGTTTGCAGTTTTCAACGGAAGATATTTCCTTTTTCACCATAGCCCTCTATGGGCTTCCAAATATCCACTTACCAATTCCACAAGAACAGACTTAGCGAAAGGCTTCTTGAAGGGAAAGATGTAACTCTGTGAGATGAATTAACAGGACACAGAGCAGTTTCTCAGAAAGCTTCTTTCCAGTTTTGAACGGAAGATATTTCCTTTATCACCATAGCCCTCTATGGGCTTCCAAATATCCCTTTGCCAATTCCCCAAGAGCAGCCTTAGCGAAAGGCTTCTTGAAGGGAAAGATGTAACTCTGTGAGATGAATTAACAGAACACAGAGCAGTTTCTCAGAAAGTTTCGTTCCAGTTTTGAACGGAAGATATTTCCTTTTTCACGATAGCCATCTATGGGCTTCCAAATATCCCTTTGCCAATTCCACAAGAACAGCCTTAGCGAAAGGCTTCTTGAAGGGAAAGATGTAACTCTGTGAGATGAATTAACAGAACACAGAGCAGTTTCTCAGAAAGCTTCGTTCCAGTTTTGAACGGAAGATATTTCCTTTTTCACCATAGCCCTCTATGGGCTTCCAAATATCCCTTTGCCAATTCCACAAGAACAGCCTTAGCAAAAGGCTGTTTGAAGGGAAAGATGTAACTCTGTGAGATGAATTAAGAGAACACAGAGAAGTTTCTCAGAAAGCTTCTTTCCAGTTTTGAACGGAAGATATTTCCTTTTTCACCATAGCCCTCTATGGGCTTCCAAATATCCCTTTGCCAATTCCACAAGAACAGCCTTAGCGAAAGGCTTCTTGAAGGGAAAGATGTAACTCTGTGAGATGAATTAACAGAACACAGAGCAGTTTCTCAAAAGGCTTTTTTGCGGTTTTCAATGGAAGATATTTCCTTTTTCACCATAGCCCTCTATGGGCTTCCAAATATCCATTTACCAATTCCACAAGAACAGCCTTAGCGAAAGGCTTCTTGAAGGGAAAGATGTAACTCTGTGAGATGAATTAACAGAACACAGAGCAGTTTCTCAGAAAGCTTCTTTCCAGTTTTGAATGGAAGATATTTCCTTTTTCATCATAGCCCTCTATGGGCTTCCAAATATCCCTTTGCCAATTCCACAAGAACAGCCTTAGAGAAAGGCTTCTTGAAGGGAAAGATGTAACTCTGTGAGATGAATTAACAGAACACAGAGCAGTTTCTCAGAAAGCTTCTTTCCAGTTTTGAACGGAAGATATTTCCTTTTTCACGATAGCCCTCTATGGGCTTCGAAATATCCCTTTGCCAATTCCACAAGAACAGCCTTAGCGAAAGGCTTCTTGAAGGGAAAGATGTAACTCTGTGAGATGAATTAACAGAACACAGAGCAGTTTCTCAGAAAGCTTCTTTCCAGTTTTGAACGGAAGATATTTCCTTTTTCACCATAGCCCTCTATGGGCTTCCAAATATCCCTTTGCCAATTCCACAAGAACAGCCTTAGCGAAAGGCTTCTTGAAGGGAAAGATGTAACTCTGTGAGACGAATTAACAGAACATAGAACAGTTTCTCAGAAAGCTTCTTTCCAGTTTTGAACGGAAGATATTTCCTTTTTCAGCATAGCCCTCTATGGGCTTCCAAATATCCCTTTGCCAATTCCACAAGAACAGCCTTAGCGAAAGGCTTCTTGAAGGGAAAGATGTAACTCTGTGAGATGAATCAACAGAACACAGAGCAATTTCTCAGAAGGCTTCTTTCCAGTTTTGAACGGAAGATATTTCCTTTTTCACCATAGCCCTCTATGGTCTTCCAAATATCCCTTTACCAATTCCACAAGAACAGCCTTAGCGAAAGGCTTCTTGAACGGAAAGATGTAACTCTGTGAGATGAATTAACAGAACACAGAGCAGTTTCTCAGAAAGCTTCTTTCCAGTTTTGAACGGAAGATATTTCCTTTTTCACCATAGACCTCTATGGGCTTCCAAATATCCCTTTGCCAATTCCACAAGAACAGCCTTAGCGAAAGGCTTCTTGAAGGGAAAGATGTAACTCTGTGAGATGAATTAACAGAACACAGAGCAGTTTCTCAGAAAGCTTCTTTCCAGTTTTGAACGGAAGATATTTCATTTTTCACCATAGCCCTCTATGGGCTTCCAAATATCCCTATGAAAAATCCACAAGAACAGCCTTAGCGAAAGGCTTCTTGAAGGGAAAGATGTAACTCTGTGAGATGAATTAACAGAACACAGAGCAGTTTCTCAGAAAGCTTCTTTCCAGTTTTGAACGGAAGATATTTCCTTTTTCACCATAGCCCACTATGGGCTTCCAAATATCCCTTTGCCAATTCCACAAGAACAGCCTTAGAGAAAGGCTTCTTGAAGGGAAAGATGTAACTCTGTGAGATGAATTAACAGAACACAGAGCAGTTTCTCAGAAAGCTTCTTTCCAGTTTTGAACGGAAGATATTTCCTTTTTCACCATAGCCCTCTATGGGCTTCCAAATATCCCTTTGCCAATTCCACAAGAACAGCCTTAGCGAAAGGCTTCTTGAAGGGAAAGATGTAACTCTGTGAGATGAATTAACAGAACACAGAGCAGTTTCTCAAAAGGCTTGTTTGCGGTTTTCAACGGAAGATATTTCCTTTTTTACCATAGCCCTCTATGGGCTTCCAAATATCCATTTACCAATTCCACAAGAACAGACTTAGCGAAAGGATTCTTGAAGGGAAAGATGTAACTCTGTGAGATGAATTAACAGGACACAGAGCAGTTTCTCAGAAAGCTTCTTTCCAGTTTTGAACGGAAGATAATTCCTTTTTCACCATAGCCCTCTATGGGCTTCCAAATATCCCTTTGCCAATTCCACAAGAACAGCCTTAGCGAAAGGCTTCTTGAAGGGAAAGATGTAACTCTGTGAGATGAATTAACAGAACACAGAGCAGTTTCTCAGAAAGCTTCTTTCCAGTTTTGAACGGAAGATATTTCCTTTTTCACCATAGCCCTCTATGGGCTTCCAAATATCCCTTTGCCAATTCCACAAGAACAGCCTTAGCGAAAGGCTTCTTGAAGGGAAAGATGTAACTCTGTGAGATGAATTAACAGAACACAGAGCAGTTTCTCAGAAAGCTTCTTTCCAGTTTTGAACGGAAGATATTTCCTTTTGCATGATAGCCCTCTATGGGCTACGAAATATCCCTTTGCCAATTCCACAAGAACAGCCTTAGCGAAAGGCTTCTTGAAGGGAAAGATGTAACTCTGTGAGATGAATTAACGGAACACAGAGCAGTTTCTCAGAAAGCTTCTTTCCAGTTTTGAACGGAAGATATTTCCTTTTTCTCCATAGCCCTCTATAGGCTTCCAAATATCCCTTTGCCAATTCCACAAGAACAGCCTTAGCGAAAGGCTTCTTGAAGGGAAAGATGTAACTCTGTGAGATGAATTAACAGAACACAGAGCAGTTTCTCAGAAAGCTTCGTTCCAGTTTTGAACGGAAGATATTTCCTTTTTCCCCATAGCCCTCTATGGGCTTCCAAATATCCCTTTGCCAATTCCACAAGAACAGCCTTAGCAAAAGGCTGTTTGAAGGGAAAGATGTAACTCTGTGAGATGAATTAAGAGAACACAGAGAAGTTTCTCAGAAAGCTTCTTTCCAGTTTTGAACGGAAGATATTTACTTTTTCACCATAGCCCTCTATGGGCTTCCAAATATCCCTTTGCCAATTCCACAAGAACAGCCTTAGCGAAAGGCTTCTTGAAGGGAAAGATGTAACTCTGTGAGATGAATTAACAGAACACAGAGCAGTTTCTCAAAAGGCTTTTTTGCGGTTTTCAACGGAAGATATTTCCTTTTTCACCATAGCCCTCTATGGGCTTCCAAATATCCATTTACCAATTCCACAAGAACAGACTTAGCGAAAGGCTTCTTGAAGGGAAAGATGTAACTCTGTGAGATGAATTAACAGGACACAGAGCAGTTTCTCAGAAAGCTTCTTTCCAGTTTTGAACGGAAGATAATTCCTTTTTCACCATAGCCCTGTATGGGCTTCCGAATATCCCTTTGCCAATTCCACAAGAACAGCCTTAGCGAAAGGCTTCTTGAAGGGAAAGATGTAACTCTGTGAGATGAATTAACAGAACACAGAGCAGTTTCTCAGAAAGCTTCTTTCCAGTTTTGAACGGAAGATATTTCCTTTTACTCCATAGCCCTCTATGGGCTTCCAAATATCTCTTTGCCAATTCCACAAGAACAGCCTTAGCGAAAGGCTTCTTGAAGGGAAAGATGTAACTCTGTGAGATGAATTAACAGAACACAGAGCAGTTTCTCAGAAAGCTTCTTTCCAGTTTTGAACGGAAGATATTTCCTTTTCAACCATAGCCCTCTATGGGCTTCCAAATATCCCTTTGCCAATTCCACAAGAACATCCTTAGCGAAAGGCTTCTTGAAGGGAAAGATGTAACTCTGTGAGATGAATTAACAGAACACAGAGCAGTTTCTCAGAAAGCTTCTTTCCAGTTTTGAACGGAAGATATTTCCTTTTCCACCATAGCCCTCTATGGGCTTCCAAATATCCCTTTGACAATTCCCCAAGAACAGCCTTAGCGAAAGGCTTCTTGAAGGGAAAGATGTAACTCTGTGAGATTAATTAACAGAACACAGAGCAGTTTCTCAGAAAGCTTCTTTCCAGTTTTGAACGGAAGATATTTCCTTTTTCACGATAGCCCTCTATGGGCTTCCAAATATCCCTTTGCCAATTCCACAAGAACAGCCTTAGCGAAAGGCTTATTGAAGGGAAAGATGTAACTCTGTGAGATGAATTAACAGAACACAGAGCAGTTTCTCAGAAAGCTTCTTTCCAGTTTTGAACGGAAGATATTTCCTTTTTCACCATAGCCCTCTTTGGGCTTCCAAATATCCCTTTGCCAATTCCACAAGAAAGCCTTAGCGAAAGGCTTCTTGAAGGGAAAGATGTAACTCTGTGAGATGAATTAACAGAACACAGAGCAGTTTCTCAAAAGGCTTGTTTGCAGTTTTCAACGGAAGATATTTCCTTTTTCACCATAGCCCTCTATGGGCTTCCAAATATCCACTTACCAATTCCACAAGAACAGACTTAGCGAAAGGCTTATTGAAGGGAAAGATGTAACTCAGTGAGATGAATTAACAGGACACAGAGCAGTTTCTCAGAAAGCTTCTTTCCAGTTTTGAACGGAAGATATTTCCTTTATCACCATAGCCCTCTATGGGCTTCCAAATATCCCTTTGCCAATTCCCCAAGAGCAGCCTTAGCGAAAGGCTTCTTGAAGGGAAAGATGTAACTCTGTGAGATGAATTAACAGAACACAGAGCAGTTTCTCAGAAAGTTTCGTTCCAGTTTTGAACGGAAGATATTTCCTTTTTCACGATAGCCATCTATGGGCTTCCAAATATCCCTTTGCCAATTCCACAAGAACAGCCTTAGCGAAAGGCTTCTTGAAGGGAAAGATGTAACTCTGTGAGATGAATTAACAGAACACAGAGCAGTTTCTCAGAAAGCTTCGTTCCAGTTTTGAACGGAAGATATTTCCTTTTTCACCATAGCCCTCTATGGGCTTCCAAATATCCCTTTGCCAATTCCACAAGAACAGCCTTAGCAAAAGGCTGTTTGAAGGGAAAGATGTAACTCTGTGAGATGAATTAAGAGAACACAGAGAAGTTTCTCAGAAAGCTTCTTTCCAGTTTTGAACGGAAGATATTTCCTTTTTCACCATAGCCCTCTATGGGCTTCCAAATATCCCTTTGCCAATTCCACAAGAACAGCCTTAGCGAAAGGCTTCTTGAAGGGAAAGATGTAACTCTGTGAGATGAATTAACAGAACACAGAGCAGTTTCTCAAAAGGCTTTTTTGCGGTTTTCAATGGAAGATATTTCCTTTTTCACCATAGCCCTCTATGGGCTTCCAAATATCCATTTACCAATTCCACAAGAACAGACTTAGCGAAAGGCTTCTTGAAGGGAAAGATGTAACTCTGTGAGATGAATTAACAGGACACAGAGCAGTTTCTCAGAAAGCTTCTTTCCAGTTTTGAACGGAAGATAATTCCTTTTTCACCATAGCCCTGTATGGGCTTCCGAATATCCCTTTGCCAATTCCACAAGAACAGCCTTAGCGAAAGGCTTCTTGAAGGGAAAGATGTAACTCTGTGAGATGAATTAACAGAACACAGAGCAGTTTCTCAGAAAGCTTCTTTCCAGTTTTGAACGGAAGATATTTCCTTTTTCTCCATAGCCCTCTATGGGCTTCCAAATATCTCTTTGCCAATTCCACAAGAACAGCCTTAGCGAAAGGCTTCTTGAAGGGAAAGATGTAACTCTGTGAGATGAATTAACAGAACACAGAGCAGTTTCTCAGAAAGCTTCTTTCCAGTTTTGAACGGAAGATATTTCCTTTTCAACCATAGCCCTCTATGGGCTTCCAAATATCCCTTTGCCAATTCCACAAGAACATCCTTAGCGAAAGGCTTCTTGAAGGGAAAGATGTAACTCGGTGAGATGAATTAGCAGAACACAGAGCAGTTTCTCAGAAAGCTTCTTTCCAGTTTTGAACGGAAGATATTTCCTTTTCCACCATAGCCCTCTATGGGCTTCCAAATATCCCTTTGACAATTCCCCAAGAACAGCCTTAGCGAAAGGCTTCTTGAAGGGAAAGATGTAACTCTGTGAGATTAATTAACAGAACACAGAGCAGTTTCTCAGAAAGCTTCTTTCCAGTTTTGAACGGAAGATATTTCCTTTTTCACGATAGCCCTCTATGGGCTTCCAAATATCCCTTTGCCTATTCCACAAGAACAGCCTTAGCGAAAGGCTTCTTGAAGGGAAAGATGTAACTCTGTGAGATGAATTAACAGAACACAGAGCAGTTTCTCAGAAAGCTTCTTTCCAGTTTTGAACGGAAGATATTTCCTTTTTCACCATAGCCCTCTTTGGGCTTCCAAATATCCCTTTGCCAATTCCACAAGAAAGCCTTAGCGAAAGGCTTCTTGAAGGGAAAGATGTAACTCTGTGAGATGAATTAACAGAACACAGAGCAGTTTCTCAAAAGGCTTGTTTGCAGTTTTCAACGGAAGATATTTCCTTTTTCACCATAGCCCTCTATGGGCTTCCAAATATCCACTTACCAATTCCACAAGAACAGACTTAGCGAAAGGCTTCTTGAAGGGAAAGATGTAACTCTGTGAGATGAATTAACAGGACACAGAGCAGTTTCTCAGAAAGCTTCTTTCCAGTTTTGAACGGAAGATATTTCCTTTTTCTCCATAGCACTCCATGGGCTTCCAAATATCCCTTTGCCAATTCCACAAGAACAGCCTTAGAGAAAGGCTTCTTGAAGGGAAAGATGTAACTCTGTGAGATGAATTAACAGAACACAGAGCAGTTTCTCAGAAAGCTTCTTTCCAGTTTTGAACGGAAGATATTTCCTTTTTCACGATAGCCCTCTAAGTGCTTCGAAATATCCCTTTGCCAATTCCACAAGAAGAGCCTTAGCGAAAGGCTTCTTGAAGGGAAAGATGTAACTCTGTGAGATGAATTAACAGAACACAGAGCAGTTTCTCAGAAAGCTTCTTTCCAGTTTTGAATGGAAGATATTTCCTTTTTCAGCATAGCACTCCATGGGCTTCCAAATATCCCTTTGCCAATTCCACAAGAGCAGCCTTAGCGAAAGGCTTCTTGAAGGGAAAGATGTAACTCTGTGGGATGAATTAACAGAACACGGAGCAGTTTCTCAGAAAGCTTCTTTCCAGTTTTGAACGGAAGATATTTCCTTTTTCACCATAGCCCTCTATGGGCTTCCAAATATCCCTTTGCCAATTCCACAAGAACAGCCTTAGCGAAAGGCTTCTTGAAGGGAAAGATGTAACTCTGTGAGATGAATTAACAGAACACAGAGCAGTTTCTCAGAAAGCTTCTTTCCAGTTTTGAATGGAAGATATTTCCTTTTTCATCATAGCCCTCTATGGGCTTCCAAATATCCCTTTGCCAATTCCACAAGAACAGCCTTAGAGAAAGGCTTCTTGAAGGGAAAGATGTAACTCTGTGAGATGAATTAACAGAACACAGAGCAGTTTCTCAGAAAGCTTCTTTCCAGTTTTGAACGGAAGATATTTCCTTTTTCACGATAGCCCTCTATGGGCTTCGAAATATCCCTTTGCCAATTCCACAAGAACAGCCTTAGCGAAAGGCTTCTTGAAGGGAAAGATGTAACTCTGTGAGATGAATCATCAGAACACAGAGCAGTTTCTCAGAAGGCTTCTTTCCAGTTTTGAACGGAAGATATTTCCTTTTTCACCATAGCCCTCTATGGTCTTCCAAATATCCCTTTACCAATTCCACAAGAACAGCCTTAGCGAAAGGCTTCTTGAAGGGAAAGATGTAACTCTGTGAGATGAATTAACAGAACACAGAGCAGTTTCTCAGAAAGCTTCTTTCCAGTTTTGAACGGAAGATATTTCCTTTTTCACCATAGACCTCTATGGGCTTCCAAATATCCCTTTGCCAATTCCACAAGAACAGCCTTAGCGAAAGGCTTCTTGAAGGGAAAGATGTAACTCTGTGAGATGAATTAACAGAACACAGAGCAGTTTCTCAGAAAGCTTCTTTCCAGTTTTGAACGGAAGATATTTCATTTTTCACCATAGCCCTCTATGGGCTTCCAAATATCCCTATGAAAAATCCACAAGAACAGCTTTAGCGAAAGGCTTCTTGAAGGGAAAGATGTAACTCTGTGAGATGAATTAACAGAACACAGAGCAGTTTCTCAGAAAGCTTCTTTCCAGTTTTGAACGGAAGATATATCCTTTTTCACCATAGCCCACTATGGGCTTCCAAATATCCCTTTGCCAATTCCACAAGAACAGCCTTAGAGAAAGGCTTCTTGAAGGGAAAGATGTAACTCTGTGAGATGAATTAACAGAACACAGAGCAGTTTCTCAGAAAGCTTCTTTCCAGTTTTGAACGGAAGATATATCCTTTTTCACCATAGCCCTCTATGGGCTTCCAAATATCCCTTTGCCAATTCCACAAGAACAGCCTTAGCGAAAGGCTTCTTGAAGGGAAAGATGTAACTCTGGGAGATGAATTAACAGAACACAGAGCAGTTTCTCAAAAGGCTTGTTTGCGGTTTTCAACGGAAGATATTTCCTTTTTTACCATAGCCCTCTATGGGCTTCCAAATATCCATTTACCAATTCCACAAGAACAGACTTAGCGAAAGGATTCTTGAAGGGAAAGATGTAACTCTGTGAGATGAATTAACAGGACACAGAGCAGTTTCTCAGAAAGCTTCTTTCCAGTTTTGAACGGAAGATATTTCCTTTTTCACCATAGCCCTCTATGGGCTTCCAAATATCCCTTTGCCAATTCCACAAGAACAGCCTTAGCGAAAGGCTTCTTGAAGGGAAAGATGTAACTCTGTGAGATGAATTAACAGAACACAGAGCAGTTTCTCAGAAAGCTTCTTTCCAGTTTTGAACGGAAGATATTTCCTTTTGCATGATAGCCCTCTATGGGCTACGAAATATCCCTTTGCCAATTCCACAAGAACAGCCTTAGCGAAAGGCTTCTTGAAGGGAAAGATGTAACTCTGTGAGATGAATTAACGGAACACAGAGCAGTTTCTCAGAAAGCTTCTTTCCAGTTTTGAACGGAAGATATTTCCTTTTTCTCCATAGCCCTCTATAGGCTTCCAAATATCCCTTTGCCAATTCCACAAGAACAGCCTTAGCGAAAGGCTTCTTGAAGGGAAAGATGTAACTCTGTGAGATGAATTAACAGAACACAGAGCAGTTTCTCAGAAAGCTTCTTTCCAGTTTTGAACGGAAGATATTTCCTTTTTCACCATAGCCCTCTATGGGCTTCCAAATATCCCTTTGCCAATTCCACAAGAACAGCCTTAGCGATAGGCTTCTTGAAGGGAAAGATGTAACTCTGTGAGATGAATTAACAGAACACAGAGCAGTTTCTCAGAAAGCTTCTTTCCAGTTTTGAACGGAAGATATTTCCTTTTTTACCATAGCCCTCTTTGGGCTTCCAAATATCCCTTTGCCAATTCCACAAGAACAGCCTTAGCGAAAGGCTTCTTGAAGGGAAAGATGTAACTCTGTGAGATGAATTAACAGAACACAGAGCAGTTTCTCAAAAGGCTTGTTTGCAGTTTTCAACGGAAGATATTTCCTTTTTCACCATAGCCCTCTATGGGCTTCCAAATATCCCTTTGCCAATTCCACAAGAACAGCCTTAGCGAAAGGCTTCTTGAAGGGAAAGATGTAACTCTTTGAGATGAATTAACAGAACACAGAGCAGTTTCTCAGAAAGCTTCTTTACAGTTTTGAACGGAAGATATTTCCTTTTCCACAATAGCCCTCTATGGGCTTCCAAATATCCCTTTGCCAATTCCACAAGAACAGCCTTACGAAAGGCTTCTTGAAGGGAAAGATGTAACTCTGTGAGATGAATTAACAGAACACAGAGCAGTTTCTCAGAAAGCTTCTTTCCAGTTTTGAACGGAAGATATTTCCTTTTTCACGATAGCCCTCTATGGGCTTCCAAATATCCCTTTGCCAATTCCACAAGAACAGCCTTAGCGAAAGGCTTCTTGAAGGGAAAGATGTAACTCTGTGAGATGAATTAACAGAACACAGAGCAGTTTCTCAGAAAGCTTCGTTCCAGTTTTGAACGGAAGATATTTCCTTTTTCACCATAGCCCTCTATGGGCTTCCAAATATCCCTTTGCCAATTCCACAAGAACAGCCTTAGCAAAAGGCTGTTTGAAGGGAAAGATGTAACTCTGTGAGATGAATTAAGAGAACACAGAGAAGTTTCTCAGAAAGCTTCTTTCCAGTTTTGAACGAAAGATATTTCCTTTTTCACCATAGCCCTCTATGGGCTTCCAAATATCCCTTTGCCAATTCCACAAGAACAGCCTTAGCGAAAGGCTTCTTGAAGGGAAAGATGTAACTCTGTGAGATGAATTAACAGAACACAGAGCAGTTTCTCAAAAGGCTTTTTTGCGGTTTTCAACGGAAGATATTTCCTTTTTCACCATAGCCCTCTATGGGCTTCCAAATATCCATTTACCAATTCCACAAGAACAGACTTAGCGAAAGGCTTCTTGAAGGGAAAGATGTAACTCTGTGAGATGAATTAACAGGACACAGAGCAGTTTCTCAGAAAGCTTCTTTCCAGTTTTGAACGGAAGATAATTCCTTTTTCACCATAGCCCTGTATGGGCTTCCGAATATCCCTTTGCCAATTCCACAAGAACAGCCTTAGCGAAAGGCTTCTTGAAGGGAAAGATGTAACTCTGTGAGATGAATTAACAGAACACAGAGCAGTTTCTCAGAAAGCTTCTTTCCAGTTTTGAACGGAAGATATTTCCTTTTTCTCCATAGCCCTCTATGGGCTTCCAAATATCTCTTTGCCAATTCCACAAGAACAGCCTTAGCGAAAGGCTTCTTGAAGGGAAAGATGTAACTCTGTGAGATGAATTAACAGAACACAGAGCAGTTTCTCAGAAAGCTTCTTTCCAGTTTTGAACGGAAGATATTTCCTTTTCAACCATAGCCCTCTATGGGCTTCCAAATATCCCTTTGCCAATTCCACAAGAACATCCTTAGCGAAAGGCTTCTTGAAGGGAAAGATGTAACTCTGTGAGATGAATTAACAGAACACAGAGCAGTTTCTCAGAAAGCTTCTTTCCAGTTTTGAACGGAAGATATTTCCTTTTCCACCATAGCCCTCTATGGGCTTCCAAATATCCCTTTGACAATTCCCCAAGAACAGCCTTAGCGAAAGGCTTCTTGAAGGGAAAGATGTAACTCTGTGAGATTAATTAACAGAACACAGAGCAGTTTCTCAGAAAGCTTCTTTCCAGTTTTGAACGGAAGATATTTCCTTTTTCACGATAGCCCTCTATGGGCTTCCAAATATCCCTTTGCCTATTCCACAAGAACAGCCTTAGCGAAAGGCTTCTTGAAGGGAAAGATGTAACTCTGTGAGATGAATTAACAGAACACAGAGCAGTTTCTCAGAAAGCTTCTTTCCAGTTTTGAACGGAAGATATTTCCTTTTTCACCGTAGCCCTCTTTGGGCTTCCAAATATCCCTTTGCCAATTCCACAAGAAAGCCTTAGCGAAAGGCTTCTTGAAGGGAAAGATGTAACTCTGTGAGATGAATTAACAGAACACAGAGCAGTTTCTCAAAAGGCTTGTTTGCAGTTTTCAACGGAAGATATTTCCTTTTTCACCATAGCCCTCTATGGGCTTCCAAATATCCACTTACCAATTCCACAAGAACAGACTTAGCGAAAGGCTTCTTGAAGGGAAAGATGTAACTCTGTGAGATGAATTAACAGGACACAGAGCAGTTTCTCAGAAAGCTTCTTTCCAGTTTTGAACGGAAGATATTTCCTTTTTCACCATAGCCCTCTATGGGCATCCAAATATCCCTTTGCCAATTCCCCAAGAGCAGCCTTAGCGAAAGGCTTCTTGAAGGGAAAGATGTAACTCTGTGAGATGAATTAACAGAACACAGAGCAGTTTCTCAGAAAGTTTCGTTCCAGTTTTGAACGGAAGATATTTCCTTTTTCACGATAGCCATCTATGGGCTTCCAAATATCCCTTTGCCAATTCCACAAGAACAGCCTTAGCGAAAGGCTTCTTGAAGGGAAAGATGTAACTCTGTGAGATGAATTAACAGAACACAGAGCAGTTTCTCAGAAAGCTTCTTTCCAGTTTTGAACGGAAGATATTTCCTTTTTCAGCATAGCCCTCTAAGGGCTTCCAAATATCCCTTTGCCAATTCCACAAGAACAGCCTTAGCGAAAGGCTTCTTGAAGGGAAAGATGTAACTCTGTGAGATGAATTAACAGAACACAGAGCAGTTTCTCAGAAAGCTTCTTTCCAGTATTGAACGGAAGATATTTCCTTTTCCACCATAGCCCTCTATGGGCTTCCAAATATCCCTTTGCCAATTCCACAAGAACAGCCTTAGCGAAAGGCTTCTTGAAGGGAAAGATGTAACTCTGTGAGATGAATTAACAGAACACAGAGCAGTTTCTCAGAAAGCTTCTTTCCAGTTTTGAACGGAAGATATTTCCTTTTTCTCCATAGCACTCCATGGGCTTCCAAATATCCCTTTGCCAATTCCACAAGAACAGCCTTAGAGAAAGGCTTCTTGAAGGGAAAGATGTAACTCTGTGAGATGAATTAACAGAACACAGAGCAGTTTCTCAGAAAGCTTCTTTCCAGTTTTGAACGGAAGATATTTCCTTTTTCACGATAGCCCTCTAAGGGCTTCGAAATATCCCATTGCCAATTCCACAAGAACAGCCTTAGCAAAAGGCTTCTTGAAGGGAAAGATGTAACTCTGTGAGATGAATTAACAGAACACAGAGCAGTTTCTCAGAAAGCTTCTTTCCAGTTTTGAACGGAAGATATTTCCTTTTTCACCATAGCACTCCATGGGCTTCCAAATATCCCTTTGCCAATTCCACAAGAGCAGCCTTAGCGAAAGGCTTCTTGAAGGGAAAGATGTAACTCTGTGAGATGAATTAACAGAACACGGAGCAGTTTCTCAGAAAGCTTCTTTCCAGTTTTGAACGGAAGATATTTCCTTTTTCACCATAGCCCTCTATGGGCTTCCAAATATCCCTTTGCCAATTCCACAAGAACAGCCTTAGCGAAAGGCTTCTTGAAGGGAAAGATGTAACTCTGTGAGATGAATTAACAGAACACAGAGCAGTTTCTCAGAAAGCTTCTTTCCAGTTTTGAATGGAAGATATTTCCTTTTTCACCATAGCCCTCTATGGGCTTCCAAATATCCCTTTGCCAATTCCACAAGAACAGCCTTAGAGAAAGGCTTCTTGAAGGGAAAGATGTAACTCTGTGAGATGAATTAACAGAACACAGAGCAGTTTCTCAGAAAGCTTCTTTCCAGTTTTGAACGGAAGATATTTCCTTTTTCACGATAGCCCTCTAGGGGTTCGAAATATCCCTTTGCCAATTCCACAAGAACAGCCTTAGCGAAAGGCTTCTTGAAGGGAAACATGTAACTCTGTGAGATGAATTAACAGAACACAGAGCAGTTTCTCAGAAAGCTTCTTTCCAGTTTTGAACGGAAGATATTTCCTTTTTCACCATAGCCCTCTATGGGCTTCCAAATATCCCTTTGCCAATTCCACAAGAACAGCCTTAGCGAAAGGCTTCTTGAAGGGAAAGATGTAACTCTGTGAGACGAATTAACAGAACATAGAACAGTTTCTCAGAAAGCTTCTTTCCAGTTTTGAACGGAAGATATTTCCTTTTTCAGCATAGCCCTCTATGGGCTTCCAAATATCCCTTTGCCAATTCCACAAGAACAGCCTTAGCGAAAGGCTTCTTGAAGGGAAAGATGTAACTCTGTGAGATGAATCAACAGAACACAGAGCAATTTCTCAGAAGGCTTCTTTCCAGTTTTGAACGGAAGATATTTCCTTTTTCACCATAGCCCTCTATGGTCTTCCAAATATCCCTTTACCAATTCCACAAGAACAGCCTTAGAGAAAGGCTTCTTGAAGGGAAAGATGTAACTCTGTGAGATGAATTAACAGAACACAGAGCAGTTTCTCAGAAAGCTTCTTTCCAGTTTTGAACGGAAGATATTTCCTTTTTCACCATAGACCTCTATGGGCTTCCAAATATCCCTTTGCCAATTCCACAAGAACAGCCTTCGCGAAAGGCTTCTTGAAGGGAAAGATGTAACTCTGTGAGATGAATTAACAGAACACAGAGCAGTTTCTCAAAAGGCTTGTTTGCAGTTTTGAACGGAAGATATTTCCTTTTTCACCATAGCCCTCTGTGGGCTTCCAAATATCCATTTACCAATTCCACAAGAACAGACTTAGCGAAAGGCTTCTTGAAGGGAAAGATGTAACTCTGTGAGATGAATTAACAGGACACAGAGTAGTTTCTCAGAAAGCTTCTTTCCAGTTTTGAACGGAAGATAATTCCTTTTTCACCATAGCCCTCTATGGGCTTCCAAATATCCCTTTGCCAATTCCACAAGAACAGCCTTAGCGAAAGGCTTCTTGAAGGGAAAAATGTAACTCTGTGAGATGAATTAACAGAACACAGAGCAGTTTCTCAGAAAGCTTCTTTCCAGTTTTGAACGGAAGATATTTCCTTTTTCACGATGGACCTCTATGGGCTTCCAAATATCCCTTTGCCAATTCCACAAGAACAGCCTTAGCGAAAGGCTTCTTGAAGTGAAAGATGTAACTCTGTGAGATGAATTAACAGAACACAGAGCAGTTTCTCAGAAAGCTTCTTTCCAGTGTTGAACGGAAGATATTTCCTTTTTCACCATAGCCCTCTTTGGGCTTCCAAATATCCCTTTGCCAATTCCACAAGAACAGCCTTAGCAAAAGGCTGTTTGAAGGGAAAGATGTAACTCTGTGAGATGTATTAAGAGAACACAGAGAAGTTTCTCAGAAAGCTTCTTTCCAGTTTTGAACGGAAGATATTTCCTTTTTCACCATAGCCCTCTATGGGCTTCCAAATATCCCTTTGCCAATTCCACAAGAACAGCCTTAACGAAAGGCTTCTTGAAGGGAAAGATGTAACTCTGTGAGATAAATTAGCAGAACACAGAGCAGTTTCTCAAAAGGCTTGCTTGCGGTTTTCAACGGAAGATATTTCCTTTTTCACCATAGCCCTCTATGGGCTTCCAAATATCCATTTACCAATTCCACAAGAACAGACTTAGCGAAAGGCTTCTTGAAGGGAAAGATGTAACTCTGTGAGATGAATTAACAGGACACAGAGCAGTTTCTCAGAAAGCTTCTTTCCAGTTTTGAACGGAAGATAATTTCTTTTTCACCATAGCCCTCTATGGGCTTCCAAATATCCCTTTGCCAATTCCACAAGAACAGCCTTAGCGAAAGGCTTCTTGAAGGGAAAGATGTAACTCTGTGAGATGAATTAACAGAACACAGAGCAGTTTCTCAGAAAGCTTCTTTCCAGTTTTGAACGGAAGATATTTCCTTTTTCTCCATAGCAATCCATGGGCTTCCAAATATCCCTTTGCCAATTCCACAAGAACAGCCTTAGAGAAAGGCTTCTTGAAGGGAAAGATGTAACTCTGTGAGATGAATTAACAGAACACAGAGCAGTTTCTCAGAAAGCTTCTTTCCAGTTTTGAACGGAAGATATTTCCTTTTTCACGATAGCCCTCTAAGGGCTTCGAAATATCCCATTGCCAATTCCACAAGAACAGCCTTAGCAAAAGGCTTCTTGAAGGGAAAGATGTAACTCTGTGAGATGAATTAACAGAACACAGAGCAGTTTCTCAGAAAGCTTCTTTCCAGTTTTGAACGGAAGATATTTCCTTTTTCACCATAGCACTCCATGGGCTTCCTAATATCCCTTTGCCAATTCCACAAGAGCAGCCTTAGCGAAAGGCTTCTTGAAGGGAAAGATGTAACTCTGTGAGATGAATTAACAGAACACAGAGCAGTTTCTCAGAAAGCTTCTTTCCAGTTTTGAACGGAAGATATTTCCTTTTTCACCATAGCCCTCTATGGGCTTCCAAATATCCCTTTGCCAATTCCACAAGAACAGCCTTAGCGAAAGGCTTCTTGAAGGGAAAGATGTAACTCTGTGAGACGAATTAACAGAACATAGAACAGTTTCTCAGAAAGCTTCTTTCCAGTTTTGAACGGAAGATATTTCCTTTTTCAGCATAGCCCTCTATGGGCTTCCAAATATCCCTTTGCCAATTCCACAAGAACAGCCTTAGCGAAAGGCTTCTTGAAGGGAAAGATGTAACTCTGTGAGATGAATCAACAGAACACAGAGCAATTTCTCAGAAGGCTTCTTTCCAGTTTTGAACGGAAGATATTTCCTTTTTCACCATAGCCCTCTATGGTCTTCCAAATATCCCTTTACCAATTCCACAAGAACAGCCTTAGAGAAAGGCTTCTTGAAGGGAAAGATGTAACTCTGTGAGATGAATTAACAGAACACAGAGCAGTTTCTCAGAAAGCTTCTTTCCAGTTTTGAACGGAAGATATTTCCTTTTTCACCATAGACCTCTATGGGCTTCCAAATATCCCTTTGCCAATTCCACAAGAACAGCCTTCGCGAAAGGCTTCTTGAAGGGAAATATGTAACTCTGTGAGATGAATTAACAGAACACAGAGCAGTTTCTCAAAAGGCTTGTTTGCACTTTTGAACGGAAGATATTTCCTTTTTCACCATAACCCTCTGTGGGCTTCCAAATATCCATTTACCAATTCCACAAGAACAGACTTAGCGAAAGGCTTCTTGAAGGGAAAGATGTAACTCTGTGAGATGAATTAACAGGACACAGAGTAGTTTCTCAGAAAGCTTCTTTCCAGTTTTGAACGGAAGATAATTCCTTTTTCACCATAGCCCTCTATGGGCTTCCAAATATCCCTTTGCCAATTCCACAAGAACAGCCTTAGCGAAAGGCTTCTTGAAGGGAAAAATGTAACTCTGTGAGATGAATTAACAGAACACAGAGCAGTTTCTCAGAAAGCTTCTTTCCAGTTTTGAACGGAAGATATTTCCTTTTTCTCCATAGCCCTCTATGGGCTTCCAAATATCCCTTTGCCAGTTCCACAAGAACAGCCTTAGCGAAAGGCTTCTTGAAGGGAAAGATGTAACTCTGTGAGATGAATTAACAGAACACAGAGCAGTTTCTCAGAAAGCTTCTTTCCAGTTTTGAACGGAAGATATTTCCTTTTCCACCATAGCCCTCTATGGGCTTCCAAATATCCCTTTGCCAATTCCACAAGAACAGCCTTAGCGAAAGGCTTCTTGAAGGGAAAGATGTAACTCTGTGAGATGAATTAACAGAACACAGAGCAGTTTCTCAGAAAGCTTCTTTCCAGTTTTGAACGGAAGATATTTCCTTTTCCACCATAGCCCTCTATGGGCTTCCAAATATCCCTTTGCCAATTCCCCAAGAACAGCCTTAGCGAAAGGCTTCTTGAAGGGAAAGATGTAACTCTGTGAGATGAATTAACAGAACACAGAGCAGTTTCTCAGAAAGCTTCTTTCCAGTTTTGAACGGAAGATATTTCATTTTTCACCATAGCCCTCTATGGGCTTCCAAATATCCCTTTGCCAATTCCCCAAGAACAGCCTTAACGAAAGGCTTCTTGAAGGGAAAGATGTAACTCTGTGAGATGAATTAACAGAACACAGAGCAGTTTCTCAGAAAGCTTCTTTCCAGTTTTGAACGGAAGATATTTCCTTTTTCACGATGGACCTCTATGGGCTTCCAAATATCCCTTTGCCAATTCCACAAGAACAGCCTTAGCGAAAGGCTTCTTGAAGTGAAAGATGTAACTCTGTGAGATGAATTAACAGAACACAGAGCAGTTTCTCAGAAAGCTTCTTTCCAGTTTTTAACGGAAGATATTTCCTTTTTCTCCATAGCCCTCTATGGGCTTCCAAATATCTCTTTGCCAATTCCACAAGAACAGCCTTAGCGAAAGGCTTCTTGAAGGGAAAGATGTAACTCTGTGAGATGAATTAACAGAACACAGAGAAGTTTCTCAGAAAGCTTCTTTCCAGTTTTGAACGGAAGATATTTCCTTTTCCACCATAGCCCTCTTTGGGCTTCCAAATATCCCTTTGCCAATTCCACAAGAAAGCCTTAGCGAAAGGCTTCTTGAAGGGATAGATGTAACTCTGTGAGATGAATTAACAGAACACAGAGCAGTTTCTCAAAAGGCTTGTTTGCAGTTTTCAACGGAAGATATTTCCTTTTTCACCATAGCCCTCTATGGGCTTCCAAATATCCACTTACCAATTCCACAAGAACAGACTTAGCGAAAGGCTTCTTGAAGGGAAAGATATAACTCTGTGAGATGAATTAACAGGACACAGAGCAGTTTCTAAGAAAGCTTCTTTCCAGTTTTGAACAGAAGATATTTCCTTTTTCACCATAGCCCTCTATGGGCTTCCAAATATCCCTTTGCCAATTCCACAAGAACAGCCTTAGCGAAAGGCTTCTTGAAGGGAAAGATGTAACTCTGTGAGATGAATTAACAGAACACAGAGCAGTTTCTCAGAAAGCTTCTTTCCAGTTTTGAACGGAAGATATTTCCTTTTTCACCATAGCCCTCTATGGGCTTCCAAATATCCCTTTGCCAATTCCACAAGAACAGCCTTAGAGAAAGGCTTCTTGAAGGGAAAGATGTAACTCTGTGAGATGAATTAACAGAACACAGAGCAGTTTCTCAGAAAGCTTCTTTCCAGTTTTGAACGGAAGATATTTCCTTTTTCACGATAGCCCTCTATGGGCTTCGAAATATCCCTTTGCCAATTCCACAAGAACAGCCTTAGCGAAAGGCTTCTTGAAGGGAAAGATGTAACTATGTGAGATGAATTAACAGAACACAGAGCAGTTTCTCAGAAAGCTTCTTTCCAGTTTTGAACGGAAGATATTTCCTTTTTCACCATAGCACTCCATGGGCTTCCAAATATCCCTTTGCCAATTCCACAAGAACAGCCTTAGCGAAAGGCTTCTTGAAGGGAAAGATGTAACTCTGTGAGATGAATTAACAGAACACGGAGCAGTTTCTCAGAAAGCTTCTTTCCAGTTTTGAACGGAAGATATTTCCTTTTTCACCATAGCACTCTATGGGCTTCCAAATATCCCTTTGCCAATTCCACAAGAACAGCCTTAGCGAAAGGCTTCCTGAAGGGAAAGATGTAACTCTGTGAGACGAATTAACAGAACATAGAACAGTTTCTCAGTAAGCTTCTTTCAAGTTTTGAACGGAAGATATTTCCTTTTTCAGCATAGCCCTCTATGGGCTTCCAAATATCCCTTTGCCAATTCCACAAGAACAGCCTTAGCGAATGGCTTCTTGAAGGGAAAGATGTAACTCTGTGAGATGAATCAACAGAACACAGAGCAGTTTCTCAGAAGGCTTCTTTCCAGTTTTGAACGGAAGATATTTCCTTTTTCCCCATAGCCCTCTCTGGGCTTCCAAATATCCCTTTGCCAATTCCACAAGAACAGCCTTAGCGAAAGGCTTCTTGAAGGGAAAGATGTAACTCTGTGAGATGAATTAACAGAACACAGAGCAGTTTCTCAGAAAGCTTCTTTCCAGTTTTGAACGGAAGATATTTCCTTTTTCACCATTGCCCCCTTTGGGCTTCCCAATATCCCTTTGCCAATTCCACAAGAACAGCCTTAGCGAAAGGCTTCTTGAAGGGAAAGATGTAACTCTGTGAGATGAATTAACAGAACACAGAGCAGTTTCTCAGAAAGCTTCTTTCCAGTTTTGAACGGAAGATATTTCCTTTATCACCATAGCCCTCTATGGGCTTCCAAATATCCCTTTGCCAATTCCCCAAGAACAGCCTTAGCGAAAGGATTCTTGAAGGGAAAGATGTAACTTTGTGAGATGAATTAACAGAACACAGAGCAGTTTCTCAGAAAGCTTCTTTCCAGTTTTGAACGGAAGATATTTCCTTTTTCACCATAGCCCTCTATGGGCTTCCAAATATCCCTTTGCCAATTCCACAAGAAGAGCCTTAGCGAAAGCCTTTTTGAAGGGAAAGATGTAACTCTGTGAGATGAATTAACAGAACACAGAGCAGTTTCTCAGAAAGCTTGTTTCCAGTTTTGAACGGAAGATATTTCCTTTTTCACCATAGCCCTCTAGGGGTTCCAAATATCCCTTTGCCAATTCCAAAAGAACAGCCTTAGCGAAAGGCTCCTTGAAGGGAAAGATGTAACTCTGTGGGATGAATTAACAGAACACAGAGCAGTTTCTCAGAAAGCTTCTTTCCAGTTTTGAACGGAAGATATTTCCTTTTGCATGATAGCCCTCTATGGGCTTCCAAATATCCCTTTGCCAATTCCACAAGAACAGCCTTAGCGAAAGGCTTCTTGAAGGGAAAGATGTAACTCTGTGAGATGAATTAACAGAACACAGAGCAGTTTCTCAGAAAGCTTCTTTCCAGTTTTGAACGGAAGATATTTCCTTTTTCAGCATAGCCCTCTATGGGCTTCCAAATATCCCTTTGCCAATTCCACAAGAACAGCCTTAGCGAAAGGCTTCTTGAAGGGAAAGATGTAACTCTGTGAGATGAATTAAGAGAACACAGAGCAGTTTCTCAGAAAGCTTCTTTCCAGTTTTGAACGGAAGATATTTCCTTTTTCACCATAGCCCTCTATGGGCTTCCAAATATCTCTTTGCCAATTCCACAAGAACAGCCTTAGCGAAAGGCTTCTTGAAGGGAAAGATGTAACTCTGTGAGATGAATTAACAGAACACAGAGCAGTTTCTCAGAAAGCTTCTTTCCAGTTTTGAACGGAAGATATTTCCTTTTTCACCATAGCACTCCATGGGCTTCCAAATATCCCTTTGCCAATTCCACAAGAACAGCCTTAGCGAAAGGATTCTTGAAGGGAAAGATGTAACTCTGTGAGATGAATTAACAGAACACAGAGCAGTTTCTCAGAAAGTTTGTTTCCAGTTTTGAACGGAAGATATTTCCTTTTTCACCATAGCCCTCTATGGGCTTCCAAATATCCCTTTGCCAATTCCACAAGAACAGCCTTAGCGAAAGGCTTCTTGAAGGGAAAGATGTAACTCTGTGAGATGAATTAACAGAACACAGAGCAGTTTCTCAGAAAGCTTCTTTCCAGTTATGAACTGAAGATATTTCCTTTTTCACCATAGCCCTCTATGGGCTTCCAAATATCCCTTTGCCAATTCCACAAGAACAGCCTTAGAGAAAGGCTTCTTGAAGGGAAAGATGTAACTCTGTGAGATGAATTAACAGAACACAGAGCAGTTTCTCAGAATACTTCTTTCCAGTTTTGAACGGAAGATATTTCCTTTTTCACGATAGCCCTCTATGGGCTTCGAAATATCCCTTTGCCAATTCCACAAGAACAGCCTTAGCGAAAGGCTTCTTGAAGGGAAAGATGTAACACTGTGAGATGAATTAACAGAACACAGAGCAGTTTCTCAGAAAGCTTCTTTCCAGTTTTGAACGGAAGATATTTCCTTTTTCATCATAGCACTCCATGGGCTTCCAAATATCCCTTTGCCAATTCCACAAGAACAGCCTTAGCGAAAGGCTTCTTGAAGGGAAAGATGTAACTCTGTGAGATGAATTAACAGAACACAGAGCAGTTTCTCAGAAAGCTTCTTTCCAGTTTTGAACGGAAGGTATTTCCTTTTTCACCATAGCCCTCTATGGGCTTCCAAATATCCCTTTGCCAATTCCACAAGAACAGCCTTAGGGAAAGTCTTCTTGAAGGGAGAGATGTAACTCTGTGAGATGAATTAACAGAACACAGAGCAGTTTCTCAGAAAGCTTCTTTCCAGTTTTGAACGGAAGATATTTCCTTTTTCACCATAGCCCTCTATGGGCTTCGAAATATCCCTTTGCCAATTCCACAAGGACAGCCTTAGCGAAAGGCTTCTTGAAGGGAAAGATGTAACTCTGTGAGAGGAATTAACAGAACACAGAGCAGTTTCTCAGAAAGCTTCTTTCCAGTTTTGAACGGAAGATATTTCCTTTTTCACCATAGCATTCCATGGGCTTCCAAATATCCCTTTGCCAATTCCACAAGAACAGCCTTAGCGAAAGGATTCTTGAAGGGAAAGATGTAACTCTGTGAGATGAATTAACAGAACTCGGAGCAGTTTCTCAGAAAGCTTCTTTCCAGTTTTGAACGGAAGATATTTCCTTTTTCACCATAGCCCTCTATGGGCTTCCAAATATCCCTTTGCCAATTCCACAAGAACAGCCTTAGCGAAAGGCTTCTTGAAGGGAAAGATGTAACTCTGTGAGATGAATTAACAGAACACAGAGCAGTTTCTCAGAAAGCTTCTTTCCAGTTTTGAACGGAAGATATTTCCTTTTTCACCATAGCCCTCTATGGGCTTCCAAATATCCCTTTGCCTATTCCACAAGAACAGCCTTAGAGAAAGGCTTCTTGAAGGGAAAGATGTAACTCTGTGAGATGAATTAACAGAACACAGAGCAGTTTCTCAGAAAGCTTCTTTCCAGTTTTGAACGGAAGATATTTCCTTTTTCACCATAGCCCTCTATGGGCTTCCAAATATCCCTTTGCCAATTCCACAAGAACAGCCTTAGCGAAAGGCTTCTTGAAGGGAAAGATGTAACTCTGTGAGATGAATTAACAGAACACAGAGCAGTTTCTCAGAAAGCTTCTTTCCAGTTTTGAACGGAAGATATTTCCTTTTTCACCATAGCCCTCTATGGGCTTCCAAATATCCCTTTGCCTATTCCACAAGAACAGCCTCAGAGAAAGGCTTCTTGAAGGGAAAGATGTAACTCTGTGAGATGAATTAACAGAACACAGAGCAGTTTCTCAGAAAGCTTCTTTCCAGTTTTGAACGGAAGATATTTCCTTTTTCACGATAGCCCTCTATGGGCTTCCAAATATCCCTTTGCCAATTCCACAAGAACAGCCTTAGCGAAAGGCTTCTTGAAGGGAAAGATGTAACTCTGTGAGATGAATTGACAGAACACAGAGCAGTTTCTCAGAAAGCTTCTTTCCAGTTTTGAACGGAAGATATTTCCTTTTTCATCATAGGCCTCTATGGGCTTCCAAATATCCCTTTGCCAATTCCACAAGAACAGCCTTAGCGAAAGGCTTCTTGAAGGGAAAGATGTAACTCTGTGAGACGAATTAACAGAACATAGAACAGTTTCTCAGAAAGCTTCTTTCCAGTTTTGAACGGAAGATACTTTCTTTTTCAGCATAGCCCTCTATGGGCTTCCAAATATCCCTTTGCCAATTCCACAAGAACAGCCTTAGCGAAAGGCTTCTTGAAGGGAAATATGTAACTCTGTGAGATGAATCAACAGAACACAGAGCAGTTTCTCAGAAGGCTTCTTTCCAGTTTTGAACGGAAGATATTTCCTTTTTCACCATAGCCCTCTCTGGGCTTCCAAATATCCCTTTGCCAATTCCACAAGAACAGCCTTAGCGAAAGGCTTCTTGAAGGGAAAGATGTAACTCTGTGAGATGAATTAACAGAACACAGAGCAGTTTCTCAGAATGCTTCTTTCCAGTTTTGAACGGAAGATATTTCCTTTTTCACCATTGCCCTCTATGGGCTTCCAAATATCTCTTTGCCAATTAAACAAGAACAGCCTTAGCGAAAGGCTTCTTAAAGGGAAAGATGTAACTCTGTGAGATGAATTAACAGAACACAGAGCAGTTTCTCAGAAAGCTTCTTTCCAGTTTTGAACGGAAGATATTTCCTTTTTCAACATAGCCCTCTATGGGCTTCCAAATATCCCTTTGCCAATTCCACAAGAACAGCCTTAGCGAAAGGCTTCTTGAAGGGAAAGATGTAACTCTGTGAGATGAATTAACAGAACACAGAGCAGTTTCTCAGAAAGCTTCTTTCCAGTTTTGAACGGAAGATAATTCCTTTTTCACCATAGCCCTCTATGGGCTTCCAAATATCCCTTTGCCAATTCCAGAAGAACAGCCTTAGCAAAAGGCTGTTTGAAGGGAAAGATGTAACTCTGTGAGATGAATTAACAGAACACAGAGAAGTTTCTCAGAAAGCTTCTTTCCAGTTTTGAACGGAAGATATTTCCTTTTTCACCAAAGCCCTCTATGGGCTTCCAAATATCCCTTTGCCAATTCCACAAGAACAGCCTTAGCGAAAGGCTTCTTGAAGGGAAAGATGTATCTCTGTGAGATGAATTAACAGAACACAGAGCAGTTTCTCAGAAAGCTTCTTTCCAGTTTTGAACGGAAGATATTTCCTTTTTCACCATAGCCCTCTTTGGGCTTCCAAATATCCCTTTGCCAATTCCACAAGAAAAGCCTTCGCGAAAGGCTTCTTGAAGGGAAAGATGTAACTCTGTGAGATGAATTAACAGAACACAGAGCAGTTTCTCAAAAGGCTTGTTTGCAGTTTTGAACGGAAGATATTTCCTTTTTCACCATAGCCCTCTATGGGCTTCCAAATATCCATTTACCAATTCCACAAGAACAGACTTAGCGAAAGGCTTCTTGAAGGGAAAGATGTAACTCTGTGAGATGAATTAACAGGACACAGAGTAGTTTCTCAGAAAGCTTCTTTCCAGTTTTGAACGGAAGATAATTCCTTTTTCACCATAGCCCTCTATGGGCTTCCAAATATCCCTTTGCCAATTCCACAAGAACAGCCTTAGCGAAAGGCTTCTTGAAGTGAAAAATGTAACTCTGTGAGATGAATTAACAGAACACAGAGCAGTTTCTCAGAAAGCTTCTTTCCAGTTTTGAACGGAAGATATTTCCTTTTTCTCCATAGCCCTCTATGGGCTTCCAAATATCCCTTTGCCAGTTCCACAAGAACAGCCTTAGCGAAAGGCTTCTTGAAGGGAAAGATGTAACTCTGTGAGATGAATTAAGAGAACACAGAGCAGTTTCTCAGAAAGCTTCTTTCCAGTTTTGAACGGAAGATATTTCCTTTTTCACCATAGCCCTCTATGGGCTTCCAAATATCCCTTTGCCAATTCCACAAGAACAGCCTTAGCGAAAGGCTTCTTGAAGGGAAAGATGTAACTCTGTGAGATGAATTAACAGAACACAGAGCAGTTTCTCAGAAAGCTTCTTTCCAGTTTTGAACGGAAGATATTTCCTTTTTCACCATAGCACTACATGGGCTTCCAAATATCCCTTTGCCAATTCCACAAGAACAGCCTTAGCGAAAGGCTTCTTGAAGGGAAAGATGTAACTCTGTGAGATGAATTAACAGAACACAGAGCAGTTTCTCAGAAAGCTTCTTTCCAGTTTTGAACGGAAGATATTTCCTTTTTCAGCATAGCCCTCTATGGGCTTCCAAATATCCCTTTGCCAATTCCACAAGAACAGCCTTAGCGAAAGGCTTCTTGAAGGGAAAGATGTAACTCTGTGAGATGAATTAACAGAACACAGAGCAGTTTCTCAGAAAGCTTCTTTCCAGTTTTGAACGGAAGATATTTCCTTTTTCACCATAGCCCTCTATGGGCTTCCAAATATCCCTTTGCCAATTCCACAAGAACAGCCTTAGCGAAAGGCTTCTTGAAGGGAAAGATGTAACTCTGTGAGATGAATTAACAGAACACAGAGCAGTTTCTCAGAAAGCTTCTTTCCAGTTTTGAACGGAAGATATTTCCTTTTTCACCACAGCACTACATGGGCTTCCAAATATCCCTTTGCCAATTCCACAAGAACAGCCTTAGCGAAAGGCTTCTTGAAGGGAAAGATGTAACTCTGTGAGATGAATTAACAGAACACAGAGCAGTTTCTCAGAAAGCTTCTTTCCAGTTTTGAACGGAAGATATTTCCTTTTTCAGCATAGCCCTCTATGGGCTTCCAAATATCCCTTTGCCAATTCCACAAGAACAGCCTTAGCGAAAGGCTTCTTGAAGGGAAAGATGTAACTCTGTGAGATGAATTAACAGAACACAGAGCAGTTTCTCAGAAAGCTTCTTTCCAGTTTTGAACGGAAGATATTTCCTTTTTCACCATAGCCCTCTATGGGCTTCCAAATATCCCTTTGCCAATTCCACAAGAACAGCCTTAGAGAAAGGCTTCTTGAAGGGAAAGATGTAACTCTGTGAGATGAATTAACAGAACACAGAGCAGTTTCTCAGAAAGCTTCTTTCCAGTTTTGAACGGAAGATATTTCCTTTTTCACGATAGCCCTCTATGGGCTTCGAAATATCCCTTTGCCAATTCCACAAGAACAGCCTTAGCGAAAGGCTTCTTGAAGGGAAAGATGTAACTATGTGAGATGAATTAACAGAACACAGAGCAGTTTCTCAGAAAGCTTCTTTCCAGTTTTGAACGGAAGATATTTCCTTTTTCACCATAGCACTCCATGGGCTTCCAAATATCCCTTTGCCAATTCCACAAGAACAGCCTTAGCGAAAGGCTTCTTGAAGGGAAAGATGTAACTCTGTGAGATGAATTAACAGAACACGGAGCAGTTTCTCAGAAAGCTTCTTTCCAGTTTTGAACGGAAGATATTTCCTTTTTCACCATAGCACTCTATGGGCTTCCAAATATCCCTTTGCCAATTCCACAAGAACAGCCTTAGCGAAAGGCTTCCTGAAGGGAAAGATGTAACTCTGTGAGACGAATTAACAGAACATAGAACAGTTTCTCAGTAAGCTTCTTTCAAGTTTTGAACGGAAGATATTTCCTTTTTCAGCATAGCCCTCTATGGGCTTCCAAATATCCCTTTGCCAATTCCACAAGAACAGCCTTAGCGAATGGCTTCTTGAAGGGAAAGATGTAACTCTGTGAGATGAATTAACAGAACACAGAGCAGTTTCTCAGAAGGCTTCTTTCCAGTTTTGAACGGAAGATATTTCCTTTTTCCCCATAGCCCTCTCTGGGCTTCCAAATATCCCTTTGCCAATTCCACAAGAACAGCCTTAGCGAAAGGCTTCTTGAAGGGAAAGATGTAACTCTGTGAGATGAATTAACAGAACACAGAGCAGTTTCTCAGAAAGCTTCTTTCCAGTTTTGAACGGAAGATATTTCCTTTTTCACCATTGCCCTCTTTGGGCTTCCCAATATCCCTTTGCCAATTCCACAAGAACAGCCTTAGCGAAAGGCTTCTTGAAGGGAAAGATGTAACTCTGTGAGATGAATTAACAGAACACAGAGCAGTTTCTCAGAAAGCTTCTTTCCAGTTTTGAACGGAAGATATTTCCTTTATCACCATAGCCCTCTATGGGCTTCCAAATATCCCTTTGCCAATTCCCCAAGAACAGCCTTAGCGAAAGGATTCTTGAAGGGAAAGATGTAACTCTGTGAGATGAATTAACAGAACACAGAGCAGTTTCTCAGAAAGCTTCTTTCCAGTTTTGAACGGAAGATATTTCCTTTTTCACCATAGCCCTCTATGGGCTTCCAAATATCCCTTTGCCAATTCCACAAGAAGAGCCTTAGCGAAAGCCTTTTTGAAGGGAAAGATGTAACTCTGTGAGATGAATTAACAGAACACAGAGCAGTTTCTCAGAAAGCTTGTTTCCAGTTTTGAACGGAAGATATTTCCTTTTTCACCATAGCCCTCTAGGGGTTCCAAATATCCCTTTGCCAATTCCAAAAGAACAGCCTTAGCGAAAGGCTCCTTGAAGGGAAAGATGTAACTCTGTGGGATGAATTAACAGAACACAGAGCAGTTTCTCAGAAAGCTTCTTTCCAGTTTTGAACGGAAGATATTTCCTTTTGCATGATAGCCCTCTATGGGCTTCCAAATATCCCTTTGCCAATTCCACAAGAACAGCCTTAGCGAAAGGCTTCTTGAAGGGAAAGATGTAACTCTGTGAGATGAATTAACAGAACACAGAGCAGTTTCTCAGAAAGCTTCTTTCCAGTTTTGAACGGAAGATATTTCCTTTTTCAGCAAAGCCCTCTATGGACTTCCAAATATCCCTTTGCCAATTCCACAAGAACAGCCTTAGCGAAAGGCTTCTTGAAGGGAAAGATGTAACTCTGTGAGATGAATTAAGAGAACACAGAGCAGTTTCTCAGAAAGCTTCTTTCCAGTTTTGAACGGAAGATATTTCCTTTTTCACCATAGCCCTCTATGGGCTTCCAAATATCTCTTTGCCAATTCCACAAGAACAGCCTTAGCGAAAGGCTTCTTGAAGGGAAAGATGTAACTCTGTGAGATGAATTAACAGAACACAGAGCAGTTTCTCAGAAAGCTTCTTTCCAGTTTTGAACGGAAGATATTTCCTTTTTCACCATAGCACTCCATGGGCTTCCAAATATCCCTTTGCCAATTCCACAAGAACAGCCTTAGCGAAAGGATTCTTGAAGGGAAAGATGTAACTCTGTGAGATGAATTAACAGAACACAGAGCAGTTTCTCAGAAAGTTTGTTTCCAGTTTTGAACGGAAGATATTTCCTTTTTCACCATAGCCCTCTATGGGCTTCCAAATATCCCTTTGCCAATTCCACAAGAACAGCCTTAGCGAAAGGCTTCTTGAAGGGAAAGATGTAACTCTGTGAGATGAATTAACAGAACACAGAGCAGTTTCTCAGAAAGCTTCTTTCCAGTTATGAACTGAAGATATTTCCTTTTTCACCATAGCCCTCTATGGGCTTCCAAATATCCCTTTGCCAATTCCACAAGAACAGCCTTAGAGAAAGGCTTCTTGAAGGGAAAGATGTAACTCTGTGAGATGAATTAACAGAACACAGAGCAGTTTCTCAGAATACTTCTTTCCAGTTTTGAACGGAAGATATTTCCTTTTTCACGATAGCCCTCTATGGGCTTCGAAATATCCCTTTGCCAATTCCACAAGAACAGCCTTAGCAAAAGGCTTCTTGAAGGGAAAGATGTAACACTGTGAGATGAATTAACAGAACACAGAGCAGTTTCTCAGAAAGCTTCTTTCCAGTTTTGAACGGAAGATATTTCCTTTTTCATCATAGCACTCCATGGGCTTCCAAATATCCCTTTGCCAATTCCACAAGAACAGCCTTAGCGAAAGGCTTCTTGAAGGGAATGATGTAACTCTGTGAGATGAATTAACAGAACACAGAGCAGTTTCTCAGAAAGCTTCTTTCCAGTTTTGAACGGAAGGTATTTCCTTTTTCACCATAGCCCTCTATGGGCTTCCAAATATCCCTTTGCCAATTCCACAAGAACAGCCTTAGGGAAAGTCTTCTTGAAGGGAGAGATGTAACTCTGTGAGATGAATTAACAGAACACAGAGCAGTTACTCAGAAAGCTTCTTTCCAGTTTTGAACGGAAGATATTTCCTTTTTCACCATAGCCCTCTATGGGCTTCGAAATATCCCTTTGCCAATTCCACAAGAACAGCCTTAGCGAAAGGCTTCTTGAAGGGAAAGATGTAACTCTGTGAGAGGAATTAACAGAACACAGAGCAGTTTCTCAGAAAGCTTCTTTCCAGTTTTGAACGGAAGATATTTCCTTTTTCACCATAGCATTCCATGGGCTTCCAAATATCCCTTTGCCAATTCCACAAGAACAGCCTTAGCGAAAGGATTCTTGAAGGGAAAGATGTAACTCTGTGAGATGAATTAACAGAACACGGAGCAGTTTCTCAGAAAGCTTCTTTCCAGTTTTGAACGGAAGATATTTCCTTTTTCACCATAGCCCTCTATGGGCTTCCAAATATCCCTTTGCCAATTCCACAAGAACAGCCTTAGCGAAAGGCTTCTTGAAGGGAAAGATGTAACTCTGTGAGATGAATTAACAGAACACAGAGCAGTTTCTCAGAAAGCTTCTTTCCAGTTTTGAACGGAAGATATTTCCTTTTTCACCATAGCCCTCTATGGGCTTCCAAATATCCCTTTGCCTATTCCACAAGAACAGCCTCAGAGAAAGGCTTCTTGAAGGGAAAGATGTAACTCTGTGAGATGAATTAACAGAACACAGAGCAGTTTCTTAGAAAGCTTCTTTCCAGTTTTGAACGGAAGATATTTCCTTTTTCACGATAGCCCTCTATGGGCTTCCAAATATCCCTTTGCCAATTCCACAAGAACAGCCTTAGCGAAAGGCTTCTTGAAGGGAAAGATGTAACTCTGTGAGATGAATTGACAGAACACAGAGCAGTTTCTCAGAAAGCTTCTTTCCAGTTTTGAACGGAAGATATTTCCTTTTTCATCATAGCCCTCTATGGGCTTCCAAATATCCCTTTGCCAATTCCACAAGAACAGCCTTAGCGAAAGGCTTCTTGAAGGGAAAGATGTAACTCTGTGAGACGAATTAACAGAACATAGAACAGTTTCTCAGAAAGCTTCTTTCCAGTTTTGAACGGAAGATATTTTCTTTTTCAGCATAGCCCTCTATGGGCTTCCAAATATCCCTTTGCCAATTCCACAAGAACAGCCTTAGCGAAAGGCTTCTTGAAGGGAAATATGTAACTCTGTGAGATGAATCAACAGAACACAGAGCAGTTTCTCAGAAGGCTTCTTTCCAGTTTTGAACGGAAGATATTTCCTTTTTCACCATAGCCCTCTCTGGGCTTCCAAATATCCCTTTGCCAATTCCACAAGAACAGCCTTAGCGAAAGGCTTCTTGAAGGGAAAGATGTAACTCTGTGAGATGAATTAACAGAACACAGAGCAGTTTCTCAGAAAGCTTCTTTCCAGTTTTGAACGGAAGATATTTCCTTTTTCACCATTGCCCTCTATGGGCTTCCAAATATCTCTTTGCCAATTAAACAAGAACAGCCTGAGCGAAAGGCTTCTTAAAGGGAAAGATGTAACTCTGTGAGATGAATTAACAGAACACAGAGCAGTTTCTCAGAAAGCTTCTTTCCAGTTTTGAACGGAAGATATTTCCTTTTTCAACATAGCCCTCTATGGGCTTCCAAATATCCCTTTGCCAATTCCACAAGAACAGCCTTAGCGAAAGGCTTCTTGAAGGGAAAGATGTAACTCTGTGAGATGAATTAACAGAACACAGAGCAGTTTCTCAGAAAGCTTCTTTCCAGTTTTGAACGGAAGATAATTCCTTTTTCACCATAGCCCTCTATGGGCTTCCAAATATCCCTTTGCCAATTCCAGAAGAACAGCCTTAGCAAAAGGCTGTTTGAAGGGAAAGATGTAACTCTGTGAGATGAATTAACAGAACACAGAGAAGTTTCTCAGAAAGCTTCTTTCCAGTTTTGAACGGAAGATATTTCCTTTTTCACCAAAGCCCTCTATGGGCTTCCAAATATCCCTTTGCCAATTCCACAAGAACAGCCTTAGCGAAAGGCTTCTTGAAGGGAAAGATGTATCTCTGTGAGATGAATTAACAGAACACAGAGCAGTTTCTCAGAAAGCTTCTTTCCAGTTTTGAACGGAAGATATTTCCTTTTTCACCATAGCCCTCTTTGCGCTTCCAAATATCCCTTTGCCAATTCCACAAGAAAAGCCTTCGCGAAAGGCTTCTTGAAGGGAAAGATGTAACTCTGTGAGATGAATTAACAGAACACAGAGCAGTTTCTCAAAAGGCTTGTTTGCAGTTTTGAACGGAAGATATTTCCTTTTTCACCATAGCCCTCTATGGGCTTCCAAATATCCATTTACCAATTCCACAAGAACAGACTTAGCGAAAGGCTTCTTGAAGGGAAAGATGTAACTCTGTGAGATGAATTAACAGGACAGAGAGCAGTTTCTCAGAAAGCTTCTTTCCAGTTTTGAACGGAAGATAATTCCTTTTTCACCATAGCCCTCTATGGGCTTCCAAATATCCCTTTGCCAATTCCACAAGAACAGCCTTAGCGAAAGGCTTCTTGAAGTGAAAAATGTAACTCTGTGAGATGAATTAACAGAACACAGAGCAGTTTCTCAGAAAGCTTCTTTCCAGTTTTGAACGGAAGATATTTCCTTTTTCTCCATAGCCCTCTATGGGCTTCCAAATATCCCTTTGCCAGTTCCACAAGAACAGCCTTAGCGAAAGGCTTCTTGAAGGGAAAGATGTAACTCTGTGAGATGAATTAAGAGAACACAGAGCAGTTTCTCAGAAAGCTTCTTTCCAGTTTTGAACGGAAGATATTTCCTTTTTCACCATAGCCCTCTATGGGCTTCCAAATATCCCTTTGCCAATTCCACAAGAACAGCCTTAGCGAAAGGCTTCTTGAAGGGAAAGATGTAACTCTGTGAGATGAATTAACAGAACACAGAGCAGTTTCTCAGAAAGCTTCTTTCCAGTTTTGAACGGAAGATATTTCCTTTTTCACCATAGCACTACATGGGCTTCCAAATATCCCTTTGCCAATTCCACAAGAACAGCCTTAGCGAAAGGCTTCTTGAAGGGAAAGATGTAACTCTGTGAGATGAATTAACAGAACACAGAGCAGTTTCTCAGAAAGCTTCTTTCCAGTTTTGAACGGAAGATATTTCCTTTTTCAGCATAGCCCTCTATGGGCTTCCAAATATCCCTTTGCCAATTCCACAAGAACAGCCTTAGCGAAAGGCTTCTTGAAGGGAAAGATGTAACTCTGTGAGATGAATTAACAGAACACAGAGCAGTTTCTCAGAAAGCTTCTTTCCAGTTTTGAACGGAAGATATTTCCTTTTTCACCATAGCCCTCTATGGGCTTCCAAATATCCCTTTGCCAATTCCACAAGAACAGCCTTAGCGAAAGGCTTCTTGAAGGGAAAGATGTAACTCTGTGAGATGAATTAACAGAACACAGAGCAGTTTCTCAGAAAGCTTCTTTCCAGTTTTGAACGGAAGATATTTCCTTTTTCACCATAGCACTACATGGGCTTCCAAATATCCCTTTGCCAATTCCACAAGAACAGCCTTAGCGAAAGGCTTCTTGAAGGGAAAGATGTAACTCTGTGAGATGAATTAACAGAACACAGAGCAGTTTCTCAGAAAGCTTCTTTCCAGTTTTGAACGGAAGATATTTCCTTTTTCACCATAGCCCTCTATGGGCTTCCAAATATCAATTTGCCTATTCCACAAGAACAGCCTTAGAGAAAGGCTTCTTGAAGGGAAAGGTGTAACTCTGTGAGATGAATTAACAGAACACAGAGCAGTTTCTCAGAAAGCTTCTTTCCAGTTTTGAACGGAAGATATTTCCTTTTTCACCATAGCCCTCTATGGGCTTCCAAATATCCCTTTGCCAATTCCACAAGAACAGCCTTAGCGAAAGGCTTCTTGAAGGGAAAGATGTAACTCTGTGAGATGAATTAACAGAACACAGAGCAGTTTCTCAGAAAGCTTCTTTCCAGTTTTGAACGGAAGATATTTCCTTTTTCACCATAGCCCTCTATGGGCTTCCAAATATCCCTTTGCCTATTCCACAAGAACAGCCTCAGAGAAAGGCTTCTTGAAGGGAAAGATGTAACTCTGTGAGATGAATTAACAGAACACAGAGCAGTTTCTTAGAAAGCTTCTTTCCAGTTTTGAACGGAAGATATTTCCTTTTTCACGATAGCCCTCTATGGGCTTCCAAATATCCCTTTGCCAATTCCACAAGAACAGCCTTAGCGAAAGGCTTCTTGAAGGGAAAGATGTAACTCTGTGAGATGAATTGACAGAACACAGAGCAGTTTCTCAGAAAGCTTCTTTCCAGTTTTGAACGGAAGATATTTCCTTTTTCATCATAGCCCTCTATGGGCTTCCAAATATCCCTTTGCCAATTCCACAAGAACAGCCTTAGCGAAAGGCTTCTTGAAGGGAAAGATGTAACTCTGTGAGATGAATTAACAGAACACAGAGCAGTTTCTCAGAAAGCTTCTTTCCAGTTTTGAACGGAAGATATTTCCTTTTTCAGCATAGCCCTCTATGGGCTTCCAAATATCCCTTTGCCAATTCCACAAGAACAGCCTTAGCGAAAGGCTTCTTGAAGGGAAAGATGTAACTCTGTGAGATGAATTAACAGAACACAGAGCAGTTTCTCAGAAAGCTTCTTTCCAGTTTTGAACGGAAGATATTTCCTTTTTCACCACAGCACTACATGGGCTTCCAAATATCCCTTTGCCAATTCCACAAGAACAGCCTTAGCGAAAGGCTTCTTGAAGGGAAAGATGTAACTCTGTGAGATGAATTAACAGAACACAGAGCAGTTTCTCAGAAAGCTTCTTTCCAGTTTTGAACGGAAGATATTTCCTTTTTCAGCATAGCCCTCTATGGGCTTCCAAATATCCCTTTGCCAATTCCACAAGAACAGCCTTAGCGAAAGGCTTCTTGAAGGGAAAGATGTAACTCTGTGAGATGAATTAACAGAACACAGAGCAGTTTCTCAGAAAGCTTCTTTCCAGTTTTGAACGGAAGATATTTCCTTTTTCACCATAGCCCTCTATGGGCTTCCAAATATCCCTTTGCCAATTCCACAAGAACAGCCTTAGAGAAAGGCTTCTTGAAGGGAAAGATGTAACTCTGTGAGATGAATTAACAGAACACAGAGCAGTTTCTCAGAAAGCTTCTTTCCAGTTTTGAACGGAAGATATTTCCTTTTTCACGATAGCCCTCTATGGGCTTCGAAATATCCCTTTGCCAATTCCACAAGAACAGCCTTAGCGAAAGGCTTCTTGAAGGGAAAGATGTAACTATGTGAGATGAATTAACAGAACACAGAGCAGTTTCTCAGAAAGCTTCTTTCCAGTTTTGAACGGAAGATATTTCCTTTTTCACCATAGCACTCCATGGGCTTCCAAATATCCCTTTGCCAATTCCACAAGAACAGCCTTAGCGAAAGGCTTCTTGAAGGGAAAGATGTAACTCTGTGAGATGAATTAACAGAACACGGAGCAGTTTCTCAGAAAGCTTCTTTCCAGTTTTGAACGGAAGATATTTCCTTTTTCACCATAGCACTCTATGGGCTTCCAAATATCCCTTTGCCAATTCCACAAGAACAGCCTTAGCGAAAGGCTTCCTGAAGGGAAAGATGTAACTCTGTGAGACGAATTAACAGAACATAGAACAGTTTCTCAGTAAGCTTCTTTCAAGTTTTGAACGGAAGATATTTCCTTTTTCAGCATAGCCCTCTATGGGCTTCCAAATATCCCTTTGCCAATTCCACAAGAACAGCCTTAGCGAATGGCTTCTTGAAGGGAAAGATGTAACTCTGTGAGATGAATCAACAGAACACAGAGCAGTTTCTCAGAAGGCTTCTTTCCAGTTTTGAACGGAAGATATTTCCTTTTTCCCCATAGCCCTCTCTGGGCTTCCAAATATCCCTTTGCCAATTCCACAAGAACAGCCTTAGCGAAAGGCTTCTTGAAGGGAAAGATGTAACTCTGTGAGATGAATTAACAGAACACAGAGCAGTTTCTCAGAAAGCTTCTTTCCAGTTTTGAACGGAAGATATTTCCTTTTTCACCATTGCCCTCTTTGGGCTTCCCAATATCCCTTTGCCAATTCCACAAGAACAGCCTTAGCGAAAGGCTTCTTGAAGGGAAAGATGTAACTCTGTGAGATGAATTAACAGAACACAGAGCAGTTTCTCAGAAAGCTTCTTTCCAGTTTTGAACGGAAGATATTTCCTTTATCACCATAGCCCTCTATGGGCTTCCAAATATCCCTTTGCCAATTCCCCAAGAACAGCCTTAGCGAAAGGATTCTTGAAGGGAAAGATGTAACTCTGTGAGATGAATTAACAGAACACAGAGCAGTTTCTCAGAAAGCTTCTTTCCAGTTTTGAACGGAAGATATTTCCTTTTTCACCATAGCCCTCTATGGGCTTCCAAATATCCCTTTGCCAATTCCACAAGAAGAGCCTTAGCGAAAGCCTTTTTGAAGGGAAAGATGTAACTCTGTGAGATGAATTAACAGAACACAGAGCAGTTTCTCAGAAAGCTTGTTTCCAGTTTTGAACGGAAGATATTTCCTTTTTCACCATAGCCCTCTAGGGGTTCCAAATATCCCTTTGCCAATTCCAAAAGAACAGCCTTAGCGAAAGGCTCCTTGAAGGGAAAGATGTAACTCTGTGGGATGAATTAACAGAACACAGAGCAGTTTCTCAGAAAGCTTCTTTCCAGTTTTGAACGGAAGATATTTCCTTTTGCATGATAGCCCTCTATGGGCTTCCAAATATCCCTTTGCCAATTCCACAAGAACAGCCTTAGCGAAAGGCTTCTTGAAGGGAAAGATGTAACTCTGTGAGATGAATTAACAGAACACAGAGCAGTTTCTCAGAAAGCTTCTTTCCAGTTTTGAACGGAAGATATTTCCTTTTTCACCATAGCACTCCATGGGCTTCCAAATATCCCTTTGCCAATTCCACAAGAACAGCCTTAGCGAAAGGATTCTTGAAGGGAAAGATGTAACTCTGTGAGATGAATTAACAGAACACAGAGCAGTTTCTCAGAAAGTTTGTTTCCAGTTTTGAACGGAAGATATTTCCTTTTTCACCATAGCCCTCTATGGGCTTCCAAATATCCCTTTGCCAATTCCACAAGAACAGCCTTAGCGAAAGGCTTCTTGAAGGGAAAGATGTAACTCTGTGAGATGAATTAACAGAACACAGAGCAGTTTCTCAGAAAGCTTCTTTCCAGTTATGAACTGAAGATATTTCCTTTTTCACCATAGCCCTCTATGGGCTTCCAAATATCCCTTTGCCAATTCCACAAGAACAGCCTTAGAGAAAGGCTTCTTGAAGGGAAAGATGTAACTCTGTGAGATGAATTAACAGAACACAGAGCAGTTTCTCAGAATACTTCTTTCCAGTTTTGAACGGAAGATATTTCCTTTTTCACGATAGCCCTCTATGGGCTTCGAAATATCCCTTTGCCAATTCCACAAGAACAGCCTTAGCAAAAGGCTTCTTGAAGGGAAAGATGTAACACTGTGAGATGAATTAACAGAACACAGAGCAGTTTCTCAGAAAGCTTCTTTCCAGTTTTGAACGGAAGATATTTCCTTTTTCATCATAGCACTCCATGGGCTTCCAAATATCCCTTTGCCAATTCCACAAGAACAGCCTTAGCGAAAGGCTTCTTGAAGGGAATGATGTAACTCTGTGAGATGAATTAACAGAACACAGAGCAGTTTCTCAGAAAGCTTCTTTCCAGTTTTGAACGGAAGGTATTTCCTTTTTCACCATAGCCCTCTATGGGCTTCCAAATATCCCTTTGCCAATTCCACAAGAACAGCCTTAGGGAAAGTCTTCTTGAAGGGAGAGATGTAACTCTGTGAGATGAATTAACAGAACACAGAGCAGTTACTCAGAAAGCTTCTTTCCAGTTTTGAACGGAAGATATTTCCTTTTTCACCATAGCCCTCTATGGGCTTCGAAATATCCCTTTGCCAATTCCACAAGAACAGCCTTAGCGAAAGGCTTCTTGAAGGGAAAGATGTAACTCTGTGAGAGGAATTAACAGAACACAGAGCAGTTTCTCAGAAAGCTTCTTTCCAGTTTTGAACGGAAGATATTTCCTTTTTCACCATAGCATTCCATGGGCTTCCAAATATCCCTTTGCCAATTCCACAAGAACAGCCTTAGCGAAAGGATTCTTGAAGGGAAAGATGTAACTCTGTGAGATGAATTAACAGAACACGGAGCAGTTTCTCAGAAAGCTTCTTTCCAGTTTTGAACGGAAGATATTTCCTTTTTCACCATAGCCCTCTATGGGCTTCCAAATATCCCTTTGCCAATTCCACAAGAACAGCCTTAGCGAAAGGCTTCTTGAAGGGAAAGATGTAACTCTGTGAGATGAATTAACAGAACACAGAGCAGTTTCTCAGAAAGCTTCTTTCCAGTTTTGAACGGAAGATATTTCCTTTTTCACCATAGCCCTCTATGGGCTTCCAAATATCCCTTTGCCTATTCCACAAGAACAGCCTCAGAGAAAGGCTTCTTGAAGGGAAAGATGTAACTCTGTGAGATGAATTAACAGAACACAGAGCAGTTTCTTAGAAAGCTTCTTTCCAGTTTTGAACGGAAGATATTTCCTTTTTCACGATAGCCCTCTATGGGCTTCCAAATATCCCTTTGCCAATTCCACAAGAACAGCCTTAGCGAAAGGCTTCTTGAAGGGAAAGATGTAACTCTGTGAGATGAATTGACAGAACACAGAGCAGTTTCTCAGAAAGCTTCTTTCCAGTTTTGAACGGAAGATATTTCCTTTTTCATCATAGCCCTCAATGGGCTTCCAAATATCCCTTTGCCAATTCCACAAGAACAGCCTTAGCGAAAGGCTTCTTGAAGGGAAAGATGTAACTCTGTGAGACGAATTAACAGAACATAGAACAGTTTCTCAGAAAGCTTCTTTCCAGTTTTGAACGGAAGATATTTTCTTTTTCAGCATAGCCCTCTATGGGCTTCCAAATATCCCTTTGCCAATTCCACAAGAACAGCCTTAGCGAAAGGCTTCTTGAAGGGAAATATGTAACTCTGTGAGATGAATCAACAGAACACAGAGCAGTTTCTCAGAAGGCTTCTTTCCAGTTTTGAACGGAAGATATTTCCTTTTTCACCATAGCCCTCTCTGGGCTTCCAAATATCCCTTTGCCAATTCCACAAGAACAGCCTTAGCGAAAGGCTTCTTGAAGGGAAAGATGTAACTCTGTGAGATGAATTAACAGAACACAGAGCAGTTTCTCAGAAAGCTTCTTTCCAGTTTTGAACGGAAGATATTTCCTTTTTCACCATTGCCCTCTATGGGCTTCCAAATATCTCTTTGCCAATTAAACAAGAACAGCCTGAGCGAAAGGCTTCTTAAAGGGAAAGATGTAACTCTGTGAGATGAATTAACAGAACACAGAGCAGTTTCTCAGAAAGCTTCTTTCCAGTTTTGAACGGAAGATATTTCCTTTTTCAACATAGCCCTCTATGGGCTTCCAAATATCCCTTTGCCAATTCCACAAGAACAGCCTTAGCGAAAGGCTTCTTGAAGGGAAAGATGTAACTCTGTGAGATGAATTAACAGAACACAGAGCAGTTTCTCAGAAAGCTTCTTTCCAGTTTTGAACGGAAGATAATTCCTTTTTCACCATAGCCCTCTATGGGCTTCCAAATATCCCTTTGCCAATTCCAGAAGAACAGCCTTAGCAAAAGGCTGTTTGAAGGGAAAGATGTAACTCTGTGAGATGAATTAACAGAACACAGAGAAGTTTCTCAGAAAGCTTCTTTCCAGTTTTGAACGGAAGATATTTCCTTTTTCACCAAAGCCCTCTATGGGCTTCCAAATATCCCTTTGCCAATTCCACAAGAACAGCCTTAGCGAAAGGCTTCTTGAAGGGAAAGATGTATCTCTGTGAGATGAATTAACAGAACACAGAGCAGTTTCTCAGAAAGCTTCTTTCCAGTTTTGAACGGAAGATATTTCCTTTTTCACCATTGCCCTCTATGGGCTTCCAAATATCTCTTTGCCAATTAAACAAGAACAGCCTGAGCGAAAGGCTTCTTAAAGGGAAAGATGTAACTCTGTGAGATGAATTAACAGAACACAGAGCAGTTTCTCAGAAAGCTTCTTTCCAGTTTTGAACGGAAGATATTTCCTTTTTCAACATAGCCCTCTATGGGCTTCCAAATATCCCTTTGCCAATTCCACAAGAACAGCCTTAGCGAAAGGCTTCTTGAAGGGAAAGATGTAACTCTGTGAGATGAATTAACAGAACACAGAGCAGTTTCTCAGAAAGCTTCTTTCCAGTTTTGAACGGAAGATAATTCCTTTTTCACCATAGCCCTCTATGGGCTTCCAAATATCCCTTTGCCAATTCCAGAAGAACAGCCTTAGCAAAAGGCTGTTTGAAGGGAAAGATGTAACTCTGTGAGATGAATTAACAGAACACAGAGAAGTTTCTCAGAAAGCTTCTTTCCAGTTTTGAACGGAAGATATTTCCTTTTTCACCAAAGCCCTCTATGGGCTTCCAAATATCCCTTTGCCAATTCCACAAGAACAGCCTTAGCGAAAGGCTTCTTGAAGGGAAAGATGTATCTCTGTGAGATGAATTAACAGAACACAGAGCAGTTTCTCAGAAAGCTTCTTTCCAGTTTTGAACGGAAGATATTTCCTTTTTCACCATAGCCCTCTTTGCGCTTCCAAATATCCCTTTGCCAATTCCACAAGAAAAGCCTTCGCGAAAGGCTTCTTGAAGGGAAAGATGTAACTCTGTGAGATGAATTAACAGAACACAGAGCAGTTTCTCAAAAGGCTTGTTTGCAGTTTTGAACGGAAGATATTTCCTTTTTCACCATAGCCCTCTATGGGCTTCCAAATATCCATTTACCAATTCCACAAGAACAGACTTAGCGAAAGGCTTCTTGAAGGGAAAGATGTAACTCTGTGAGATGAATTAACAGGACAGAGAGCAGTTTCTCAGAAAGCTTCTTTCCAGTTTTGAACGGAAGATAATTCCTTTTTCACCATAGCCCTCTATGGGCTTCCAAATATCCCTTTGCCAATTCCACAAGAACAGCCTTAGCGAAAGGCTTCTTGAAGTGAAAAATGTAACTCTGTGAGATGAATTAACAGAACACAGAGCAGTTTCTCAGAAAGCTTCTTTCCAGTTTTGAACGGAAGATATTTCCTTTTTCTCCATAGCCCTCTATGGGCTTCCAAATATCCCTTTGCCAGTTCCACAAGAACAGCCTTAGCGAAAGGCTTCTTGAAGGGAAAGATGTAACTCTGTGAGATGAATTAAGAGAACACAGAGCAGTTTCTCAGAAAGCTTCTTTCCAGTTTTGAACGGAAGATATTTCCTTTTTCACCATAGCCCTCTATGGGCTTCCAAATATCCCTTTGCCAATTCCACAAGAACAGCCTTAGCGAAAGGCTTCTTGAAGGGAAAGATGTAACTCTGTGAGATGAATTAACAGAACACAGAGCAGTTTCTCAGAAAGCTTCTTTCCAGTTTTGAACGGAAGATATTTCCTTTTTCACCATAGCACTACATGGGCTTCCAAATATCCCTTTGCCAATTCCACAAGAACAGCCTTAGCGAAAGGCTTCTTGAAGGGAAAGATGTAACTCTGTGAGATGAATTAACAGAACACAGAGCAGTTTCTCAGAAAGCTTCTTTCCAGTTTTGAACGGAAGATATTTCCTTTTTCAGCATAGCCCTCTATGGGCTTCCAAATATCCCTTTGCCAATTCCACAAGAACAGCCTTAGCGAAAGGCTTCTTGAAGGGAAAGATGTAACTCTGTGAGATGAATTAACAGAACACAGAGCAGTTTCTCAGAAAGCTTCTTTCCAGTTTTGAACGGAAGATATTTCCTTTTTCACCATAGCCCTCTATGGGCTTCCAAATATCCCTTTGCCAATTCCACAAGAACAGCCTTAGCGAAAGGCTTCTTGAAGGGAAAGATGTAACTCTGTGAGATGAATTAACAGAACACAGAGCAGTTTCTCAGAAAGCTTCTTTCCAGTTTTGAACGGAAGATATTTCCTTTTTCACCATAGCACTACATGGGCTTCCAAATATCCCTTTGCCAATTCCACAAGAACAGCCTTAGCGAAAGGCTTCTTGAAGGGAAAGATGTAACTCTGTGAGATGAATTAACAGAACACAGAGCAGTTTCTCAGAAAGCTTCTTTCCAGTTTTGAACGGAAGATATTTCCTTTTTCACCATAGCCCTCTATGGGCTTCCAAATATCAATTTGCCTATTCCACAAGAACAGCCTTAGAGAAAGGCTTCTTGAAGGGAAAGGTGTAACTCTGTGAGATGAATTAACAGAACACAGAGCAGTTTCTCAGAAAGCTTCTTTCCAGTTTTGAACGGAAGATATTTCCTTTTTCACCATAGCCCTCTATGGGCTTCCAAATATCCCTTTGCCAATTCCACAAGAACAGCCTTAGCGAAAGGCTTCTTGAAGGGAAAGATGTAACTCTGTGAGATGAATTAACAGAACACAGAGCAGTTTCTCAGAAAGCTTCTTTCCAGTTTTGAACGGAAGATATTTCCTTTTTCACCATAGCCCTCTATGGGCTTCCAAATATCCCTTTGCCTATTCCACAAGAACAGCCTCAGAGAAAGGCTTCTTGAAGGGAAAGATGTAACTCTGTGAGATGAATTAACAGAACACAGAGCAGTTTCTTAGAAAGCTTCTTTCCAGTTTTGAACGGAAGATATTTCCTTTTTCACGATAGCCCTCTATGGGCTTCCAAATATCCCTTTGCCAATTCCACAAGAACAGCCTTAGCGAAAGGCTTCTTGAAGGGAAAGATGTAACTCTGTGAGATGAATTGACAGAACACAGAGCAGTTTCTCAGAAAGCTTCTTTCCAGTTTTGAACGGAAGATATTTCCTTTTTCATCATAGCCCTCTATGGGCTTCCAAATATCCCTTTGCCAATTCCACAAGAACAGCCTTAGCGAAAGGCTTCTTGAAGGGAAAGATGTAACTCTGTGAGACGAATTAACAGAACATAGAACAGTTTCTCAGAAAGCTTCTTTCCAGTTTTGAACGGAAGATATTTTCTTTTTCAGCATAGCCCTCTATGGGCTTCCAAATATCCCTTTGCCAATTCCACAAGAACAGCCTTAGCGAAAGGCTTCTTGAAGGGAAATATGTAACTCTGTGAGATGAATCAACAGAACACAGAGCAGTTTCTCAGAAGGCTTCTTTCCAGTTTTGAACGGAAGATATTTCCTTTTTCACCATAGCCCTCTCTGGGCTTCCAAATATCCCTTTGCCAATTCCACAAGAACAGCCTTAGCGAAAGGCTTCTTGAAGGGAAAGATGTAACTCTGTGAGATGAATTAACAGAACACAGAGCAGTTTCTCAGAAAGCTTCTTTCCAGTTTTGAACGGAAGATATTTCCTTTTTCACCATTGCCCTCTATGGGCTTCCAAATATCTCTTTGCCAATTAAACAAGAACAGCCTGAGCGAAAGGCTTCTTAAAGGGAAAGATGTAACTCTGTGAGATGAATTAACAGAACACAGAGCAGTTTCTCAGAAAGCTTCTTTCCAGTTTTGAACGGAAGATATTTCCTTTTTCAACATAGCCCTCTATGGGCTTCCAAATATCCCTTTGCCAATTCCACAAGAACAGCCTTAGCGAAAGGCTTCTTGAAGGGAAAGATGTAACTCTGTGAGATGAATTAACAGAACACAGAGCAGTTTCTCAGAAAGCTTCTTTCCAGTTTTGAACGGAAGATAATTCCTTTTTCACCATAGCCCTCTATGGGCTTCCAAATATCCCTTTGCCAATTCCAGAAGAACAGCCTTAGCAAAAGGCTGTTTGAAGGGAAAGATGTAACTCTGTGAGATGAATTAACAGAACACAGAGAAGTTTCTCAGAAAGCTTCTTTCCAGTTTTGAACGGAAGATATTTCCTTTTTCACCAAAGCCCTCTATGGGCTTCCAAATATCCCTTTGCCAATTCCACAAGAACAGCCTTAGCGAAAGGCTTCTTGAAGGGAAAGATGTATCTCTGTGAGATGAATTAACAGAACACAGAGCAGTTTCTCAGAAAGCTTCTTTCCAGTTTTGAACGGAAGATATTTCCTTTTTCACCATAGCCCTCTTTGCGCTTCCAAATATCCCTTTGCCAATTCCACAAGAAAAGCCTTCGCGAAAGGCTTCTTGAAGGGAAAGATGTAACTCTGTGAGATGAATTAACAGAACACAGAGCAGTTTCTCAAAAGGCTTGTTTGCAGTTTTGAACGGAAGATATTTCCTTTTTCACCATAGCCCTCTATGGGCTTCCAAATATCCATTTACCAATTCCACAAGAACAGACTTAGCGAAAGGCTTCTTGAAGGGAAAGATGTAACTCTGTGAGATGAATTAACAGGACAGAGAGCAGTTTCTCAGAAAGCTTCTTTCCAGTTTTGAACGGAAGATAATTCCTTTTTCACCATAGCCCTCTATGGGCTTCCAAATATCCCTTTGCCAATTCCACAAGAACAGCCTTAGCGAAAGGCTTCTTGAAGTGAAAAATGTAACTCTGTGAGATGAATTAACAGAACACAGAGCAGTTTCTCAGAAAGCTTCTTTCCAGTTTTGAACGGAAGATATTTCCTTTTTCTCCATAGCCCTCTATGGGCTTCCAAATATCCCTTTGCCAGTTCCACAAGAACAGCCTTAGCGAAAGGCTTCTTGAAGGGAAAGATGTAACTCTGTGAGATGAATTAAGAGAACACAGAGCAGTTTCTCAGAAAGCTTCTTTCCAGTTTTGAACGGAAGATATTTCCTTTTTCACCATAGCCCTCTATGGGCTTCCAAATATCCCTTTGCCAATTCCACAAGAACAGCCTTAGCGAAAGGCTTCTTGAAGGGAAAGATGTAACTCTGTGAGATGAATTAACAGAACACAGAGCAGTTTCTCAGAAAGCTTCTTTCCAGTTTTGAACGGAAGATATTTCCTTTTTCACCATAGCACTACATGGGCTTCCAAATATCCCTTTGCCAATTCCACAAGAACAGCCTTAGCGAAAGGCTTCTTGAAGGGAAAGATGTAACTCTGTGAGATGAATTAACAGAACACAGAGCAGTTTCTCAGAAAGCTTCTTTCCAGTTTTGAACGGAAGATATTTCCTTTTTCAGCATAGCCCTCTATGGGCTTCCAAATATCCCTTTGCCAATTCCACAAGAACAGCCTTAGCGAAAGGCTTCTTGAAGGGAAAGATGTAACTCTGTGAGATGAATTAACAGAACACAGAGCAGTTTCTCAGAAAGCTTCTTTCCAGTTTTGAACGGAAGATATTTCCTTTTTCACCATAGCCCTCTATGGGCTTCCAAATATCCCTTTGCCAATTCCACAAGAACAGCCTTAGCGAAAGGCTTCTTGAAGGGAAAGATGTAACTCTGTGAGATGAATTAACAGAACACAGAGCAGTTTCTCAGAAAGCTTCTTTCCAGTTTTGAACGGAAGATATTTCCTTTTTCACCATAGCACTACATGGGCTTCCAAATATCCCTTTGCCAATTCCACAAGAACAGCCTTAGCGAAAGGCTTCTTGAAGGGAAAGATGTAACTCTGTGAGATGAATTAACAGAACACAGAGCAGTTTCTCAGAAAGCTTCTTTCCAGTTTTGAACGGAAGATATTTCCTTTTTCAGCATAGCCCTCTATGGGCTTCCAAATATCCCTTTGCCAATTCCACAAGAACAGCCTTAGCGAAAGGCTTCTTGAAGGGAAAGATGTAACTCTGTGAGATGAATTAACAGAACACAGAGCAGTTTCTCAGAAAGCTTCTTTCCAGTTTTGAACGGAAGATATTTCCTTTTTCACCATAGCCCTCTATGGGCTTCCAAATATCCCTTTGCCAATTCCACAAGAACAGCCTTAGAGAAAGGCTTCTTGAAGGGAAAGATGTAACTCTGTGAGATGAATTAACAGAACACAGAGCAGTTTCTCAGAAAGCTTCTTTCCAGTTTTGAACGGAAGATATTTCCTTTTTCACGATAGCCCTCTATGGGCTTCGAAATATCCCTTTGCCAATTCCACAAGAACAGCCTTAGCGAAAGGCTTCTTGAAGGGAAAGATGTAACTATGTGAGATGAATTAACAGAACACAGAGCAGTTTCTCAGAAAGCTTCTTTCCAGTTTTGAACGGAAGATATTTCCTTTTTCACCATAGCACTCCATGGGCTTCCAAATATCCCTTTGCCAATTCCACAAGAACAGCCTTAGCGAAAGGCTTCTTGAAGGGAAAGATGTAACTCTGTGAGATGAATTAACAGAACACGGAGCAGTTTCTCAGAAAGCTTCTTTCCAGTTTTGAACGGAAGATATTTCCTTTTTCACCATAGCACTCTATGGGCTTCCAAATATCCCTTTGCCAATTCCACAAGAACAGCCTTAGCGAAAGGCTTCCTGAAGGGAAAGATGTAACTCTGTGAGACGAATTAACAGAACATAGAACAGTTTCTCAGTAAGCTTCTTTCAAGTTTTGAACGGAAGATATTTCCTTTTTCAGCATAGCCCTCTATGGGCTTCCAAATATCCCTTTGCCAATTCCACAAGAACAGCCTTAGCGAATGGCTTCTTGAAGGGAAAGATGTAACTCTGTGAGATGAATCAACAGAACACAGAGCAGTTTCTCAGAAGGCTTCTTTCCAGTTTTGAACGGAAGATATTTCCTTTTTCCCCATAGCCCTCTCTGGGCTTCCAAATATCCCTTTGCCAATTCCACAAGAACAGCCTTAGCGAAAGGCTTCTTGAAGGGAAAGATGTAACTCTGTGAGATGAATTAACAGAACACAGAGCAGTTTCTCAGAAAGCTTCTTTCCAGTTTTGAACGGAAGATATTTCCTTTTTCACCATTGCCCTCTTTGGGCTTCCCAATATCCCTTTGCCAATTCCACAAGAACAGCCTTAGCGAAAGGCTTCTTGAAGGGAAAGATGTAACTCTGTGAGATGAATTAACAGAACACAGAGCAGTTTCTCAGAAAGCTTCTTTCCAGTTTTGAACGGAAGATATTTCCTTTATCACCATAGCCCTCTATGGGCTTCCAAATATCCCTTTGCCAATTCCCCAAGAACAGCCTTAGCGAAAGGATTCTTGAAGGGAAAGATGTAACTCTGTGAGATGAATTAACAGAACACAGAGCAGTTTCTCAGAAAGCTTCTTTCCAGTTTTGAACGGAAGATATTTCCTTTTTCACCATAGCCCTCTATGGGCTTCCAAATATCCCTTTGCCAATTCCACAAGAAGAGCCTTAGCGAAAGCCTTTTTGAAGGGAAAGATGTAACTCTGTGAGATGAATTAACAGAACACAGAGCAGTTTCTCAGAAAGCTTGTTTCCAGTTTTGAACGGAAGATATTTCCTTTTTCACCATAGCCCTCTAGGGGTTCCAAATATCCCTTTGCCAATTCCAAAAGAACAGCCTTAGCGAAAGGCTCCTTGAAGGGAAAGATGTAACTCTGTGGGATGAATTAACAGAACACAGAGCAGTTTCTCAGAAAGCTTCTTTCCAGTTTTGAACGGAAGATATTTCCTTTTGCATGATAGCCCTCTATGGGCTTCCAAATATCCCTTTGCCAATTCCACAAGAACAGCCTTAGCGAAAGGCTTCTTGAAGGGAAAGATGTAACTCTGTGAGATGAATTAACAGAACACAGAGCAGTTTCTCAGAAAGCTTCTTTCCAGTTTTGAACGGAAGATATTTCCTTTTTCAGCATAGCCCTCTATGGGCTTCCAAATATCCCTTTGCCAATTCCACAAGAACAGCCTTAGCGAAAGGCTTCTTGAAGGGAAAGATGTAACTCTGTGAGATGAATTAAGAGAACACAGAGCAGTTTCTCAGAAAGCTTCTTTCCAGTTTTGAACGGAAGATATTTCCTTTTTCACCATAGCCCTCTATGGGCTTCCAAATATCTCTTTGCCAATTCCACAAGAACAGCCTTAGCGAAAGGCTTCTTGAAGGGAAAGATGTAACTCTGTGAGATGAATTAACAGAACACAGAGCAGTTTCTCAGAAAGCTTCTTTCCAGTTTTGAACGGAAGATATTTCCTTTATCACCGTAGCCCTCTAAGGGCTTCCAAATATCCCTTTGCCAATTCCCCAAGAACAGCCTTAGCGAAAGGATTCTTGAAGGGAAAGATGTAACTCTGTGAGATGAATTAACAGAACACAGAGCAGTTTCTCAGAAAGCTTCTTTCCAGTTTTGAACGGAAGATATTTCCTTTTTCACCATAGCCCTCTATGGGCTTCCAAATATCCCTTTGCCAATTCCACTAGAAGAGCCTTAGCGAAAGACTTTTTGAAGGGAAAGATGTAACTCTGTGAGATGAATTAACAGAACACAGAGCAGTTTCTCAGAAAGCTTGTTTCCAGTTTTGAACGGAAGATATTTCCTTTTTCACCATAGCCCTCTAGGGGTTCCAAATATCCCTTTGCCAATTCCAAAAGAACAGCCTTAGCGAAAGGCTCCTTGAAGGGAAAGATGTAACTCGGTGGGATGAATTAACAGAACACAGAGCAGTTTCTCAGAAAGCTTCTTTCCAGTTTTGAACGGAAGATATTTCCTTTTTCTCCATAGCCCTCTATGGGCTTCCAAATATCCCTTTGCCAATTCCACAAGAACAGCCTTAGCGAAAGGCTTCTTGAAGGGAAAGATGTAACTCTGTGAGATGAATTAACAGAACACAGAGCAGTTTCTCAGAAAGCTTCTTTCCAGTTTTGAACGGAAGATATTTCCTTTTTCAGCATAGCCCTCTATGGGCTTCCAAATATCCCTTTGCCAATTCCACAAGAACAGCCTTAGCGAAAGGCTTCCTGAAGGGAAAGATGTAACTCTGTGAGATGAATTAACAGAACACAGAGCAGTTTCTCAGAAAGCTTCTTTCCAGTTTTGAACCGAAGATATTTCCTTTTTCACCATAGCCCTCTATGGGCTTCCAAATATCCCTTTGCCAATTCCACAAGAACAGCCTTAGCGAAAGGCTTCTTGAAGGGAAAGATGTAACTCTGTGAGATGAATTAAGAGAACACAGAGCAGTTTCTCAGAAAGCTTCTTTCCAGTTTTGAACGGAAGATATTTCCTTTTTCACCATAGCCCTCTATGGGTTTCCAAATATCCCTTTGCCAATTCCACAAGAACAGCCTTAGCGAAAGGCTTCTTGAAGGGAAAGATGTAAATCTGTGAGATTAATTAACAGAACACAGAGCAGTTTCTCAGAAAGCTTCTTTCCAGTTTTGAACGGAAGATATTTCCTTTTTCACCATAGCACTCCATGGGCTTCCAAATATCCCTTTGCCAATTCCACAAGAACAGCCTTAGCGAAAGGCTTCTTGAAGGGAAAGATGTAACTGTGTGAGATGAATTAACAGAACACAGAGCAGTTTCTCAGAAAGCTTGTTTCCAGTTTTGAACGGAAGATATTTCCTTTTTCAGCATAGCCCTCTATGGGCTTCCAAATATCCCTTTGCCAATTCCACAAGAACAGCCTTAGCGAAAGGCTTCTTGAAGGGAAAGATGTAACTCTGTGAGATGAATTAACAGAACACAGAGCAGTTTCTCAGAAAGCTTCTTTCCAGTTATGAACTGAAGATATTTCCTTTTTCACCATAGCCCTCTATGGGCTTCCAAATATCCCTTTGCCAATTCCACAAGAACAGCCTTAGAGAAAGGCTTCTTGAAGGGAAAGATGTAACTCTGTGAGATGAATTAACAGAACACAGAGCAGTTTCTCAGAATACTTCTTTCCAGTTTTGAACGGAAGATATTTCCTTTTTCACGATAGCCCTCTATGGGCTTCGAAATATCCCTTTGCCAATTCCACAAGAACAGCCTTAGCGAAAGGCTTCTTGAAGGGAAAGATGTAACTCTGTGAGATGAATTAACAGAACACAGAGCAGTTTCTCAGAAAGCTTGTTTCCAGTTTTGAACGGAAGATATTTCCTTTTTCACCATAGCCCTCTATGGGCTTCCAAATATACCTTTGCCAATTCCACAAGAACAGCCTTAGCGAAAGGCTTCTTGAAGGGAGAGATGTAACTCTGTGAGATGAATTAACAGAACACAGAGCAGTTTCTCAGAAAGCTTCTTTCCAGTTTTGAACGGAAGATATTTCCTTTTTCACCATAGCCCTCTATGGGCTTCCAAATATCCCTTTGCCAATTCCACAAGAACAGCCTTAGAGAAAGGCTTCTTGAAGGGAAAGATGTAACTCTGTGAGATGAATTAACAGAACACAGAGCAGTTTCTCAGAAAGCTTGTTTCCAGTTTTGAACGGAAGATATTTCCTTTTTCACCATAGCCCTCTAGGGGTTCCAAATATCCCTTTGCCAATTCCAAAAGAACAGCCTTAACGAAAGGCTCCTTGAAGGGAAAGATGTAACTCTGTGGGATGAATTAACAGAACACAGAGCAGTTTCTCAGAAAGCTTCTTTCCAGTTTTGAACGGAAGATATTTCCTTTTGCATGATAGCCCTCTAAGGGCTTCCAAATATCCCTTTGCCAATTCCACAAGAACAGCCTTAGCGAAAGGCTTCTTGAAGGGAAAGATGTAACTCTGTGAGATGAATTAACAGAACACAGAGCAGTTTCTCAGAAAGCTTCTTTCCAGTTTTGAACGGAAGATAATTCCTTTTTCAGCATAGCCCTCTATGGGCTTCCAAATATCCCTTTGCCAATTCCACAAGAACAGCCTTAGCGAAAGACTTCTTGAAGGGAAAGATGTAACTCTGTGAGATGAATTAACAGAACACAGAGCAGTTTCTCAGAAAGCTTCTTTCCAGTTTTGTACGGAAGATATTTCCTTTTCCAGCAAAGCCCTCTATGGGCTTCCAAATATCCCTTTGCCAATTCCACAAGAACAGCCTTAGCGAAAGGCTTCTTGAACGGAAAGATGTAACTCTGTGAGATGAATTAACAGAACACAGAGCAGTTTCTCAGAAAGCTTCTTTCCAGTTTTGAACGGAAGATATTTCCTTTTTCACCATAGCCCTCTATGGGCTTCCAAATATCCCTTTGCCAATTCCAAAAGAACAGACTTAGCGAAAGGCTTCTTGAAGGGAAAGATGTAACTCTGTGAGATGAATTAACAGAACACAGAGCAGTTTCTCAGAAAGCTTCTTTCCAGTTTTGAACGGAAGATATTTCCTTTTTCACCATAGCACTCCATGGGCTTCCAAATATCCCTTTGCCAATTCCACAAGAACAGCCTTAGCGAAAGGCTTCTTGAAGGGAAAGATGTAACTCTGTGAGATGAATTAACAGAACACAGAGCAGTTTCTCAGAAAGCTTCTTTCCAGTTTTGTACGGAAGATATTTCCTTTTTCACCATAGCCCTCTATGGGCTTCCAAATATCCCTTTGCCAATTCCACAAGAACAGCCTTAGCGAAAGGCTTCTTGAAGGGAAAGATGTAACTCTGTGAGATGAATTAACAGAACACAGAGCAGTTTCTCAGAAAGCTTCTTTCCAGTTTTGAACGGAAGATATTTCCTTTTTCAGCAAAGCCCTCTATGGGCTTCCAAATATCCCTTTGCCAATTCCACAAGAACAGCCTTAGCGAAAGGCTTCTTGAAGGGAAAGATGTAACTCTGTGAGATGAATTAACAGAACACAGAGCAGTTTCTCAGAAAGCTTCTTTCCAGTTTTGAACGGAAGATATTTCCTTTTTCACCATAGCACTCCATGGGCTTCCAAATATCCCTTTGCTAATTCCACAAGAACAGCCTTAGCGAAAGGCTTCTTGAAGGGAAAGATGTAACTCTGTGAGATGAATTAACAGAAAACAGAGCAGTTTCTCAGAAAGCTTCTTTCCAGTTTTGAACGGAAGATATTTCCTTTTTCACCATAGCCCTCTATGGGCTTCCAAATATCCCTTTGAAAATTCCACAAGAACAGCCTTAGCGAAAGGCTTCTTGAAGGGAAAGATGTAACTCTGTGAGATGAATCAACAGAACACAGAGCAGTTTCTCAGAAAGCTTGTTTGCAGTTTTGAACGGAAGATATTTCCTTTTTCAGCATAGCCCTCTATGGGCTTCCAAATATCCCTTTGCCAATTCCACAAGAACAGCCTTAGCGAAAGGCTTCTTGAAGGGAAAGATGTAACTCTGTGAGATGAATTAACAGAACACAGAGCAGTTTCTCAGAAAGCTTCTTTCCAGTTATGAACTGAAGATATTTCCTTTTTCACCATAGCCCTCTATGGGCTTCCAAATATCCCTTTGCCAATTCCACAAGAACAGCCATAGAGAAAGGCTTCTTGAAGGGAAAGATGAAACTCTGTGAGATGAATTAACAGAACACAGAGCAGTTTCTCAGAATACTTCTTTCCAGTTTTGAACGGAAGATATTTCCTTTTTCACGATAGCCCTCTATGGGCTTCGAAATATCCCTTTGCCAATTCCACAAGAACAGCCTTAGCGAAAGGCTTCTTGAAGGGAAAGATGTAAGTCTGTGAGATGAATTAACAGAACACAGAGCAGTTTCTCAGAAAGCTTCTTTCCAGTTTTGAACGGAAGATATTTCCTTTTTCATCATAGCACTCCATGGGCTTCCAAATATCCCTTTGCAAATTCCACAAGAACAGCCTTAGCGAACGGCTTCTTGAAGGGAAAGATGTAACTCTGTGAGATGAATTAACAGAACACAGAGCAGTTTCTCAGAAAGCTTCTTTCCAGTTTTGAACGGAAGATATTTCCTTTTTCACCATAGCCCTCTATGGGCTTCCAAATATCCCTTTGCCAATTCCACAAGAACAGCCTTAGCGAAAGGCTTCTTGAAGGGAGAGATGTAACTCTGTGAGATGAATTAACAGAACACAGAGCAGTTTCTCAGAAAGCTTCTTTCCAGTTTTGAACGGAAGATATTTCCTTTTTCACCATAGCACTCCATGGGCTTCCAAATATCCCTTTGTTAATTCCACAAGAACAGCCTTAGCGAAAGGCTTCTTGAAGGGAAAGATGTAACTCTGTGAGATGAATTAACAGAACACAGAGCAGTTTCTCAGAAAGCTTCTTTCCAGTTTTGAACGGAAGATATTTCCTTTTTCACCATAGCCCTCTATGGACTTCCAAATATCCCTTTGCCAATTCCACAAGAACAGCCTTAGCGAAAGGCTTCTTGAAGGGAAAGATGTAACTCTGTGAGATGAATCAACAGAACACAGAGCAGTTTCTCAGAAGGCTTCTTTCCAGTTTTGAACGGAAGATATTTCCTTTTTCACCATAGCCCTCTATGGGCTTCCAAATATCCCTTTGCCAATTCCACAAGAACAGCCTTAGCGAAAGATTTTTTGAAGGGAAAGATGTAACTCTGTGAGATGAATTAACAGAACACAGAGCAGTTTCTCAGAAAGCTTCTTTCCAGTTTTGAACGGAAGATATTTCCTTTTTCACCATAGCCCTCTAGGGCTTCCAAATATCCCTTTGCCAATTCCGCAAGATCAGCCTTAGCGAAAGGCTTCTTGAAGGGAAAGATGTAACTCTCTGGGATGAATTAAGAGAACACAGAGCAGTTTCTCAGAAAGCTTCTTTCCAGTTTTGAATGGAAGATATTTCCTTTTGCATGATAGCCCTCTATGGGCTTCCAAATATCCCTTTGCCAATTCCACAAGAACAGCCTTAGCGAAAGGCTTCTTGAAGGGAAAGATGTAACTCTGTGAGATGAATTAACAGAACACAGAGCAGTTTCTCAGAAAGCTTCTTTCCAGTTTTGAACGGAAGATATTTCCTTTTTCACCATAGCACTCCATGGGCTTCCAAATATCCCTTTGCCAATTCCACAAGAACAGCCTTAGCGAAAGGCTTCTTGAAGGGAAAGATGTAACTCTGTGAGATGAATTAACAGAACACAGAGCAGTTTCTCAGACAGCTTCTTTCCAGTTTTGAACGGAAGATATTTCCTTTTTCACCATAGCCCTCTATGGGCTTCCAAATATCCCTTTGCCAATTCCACAAGAACAGCCTTAGCGAAAGGCTTCTTGAAGGGAAAGATGTAACTCTGTGAGATGAATCAACAGAACACAGAGCAGTTTCTCAGAAGGCTTCTTTCCAGTTTTGAACGGAAGATATTTCCTTTTTCACCATAGCCCTCTATGGGCTTCCAAATATCCCTTTGCCAATTCCACAAGAACAGCCTTAGCGAATGGCTTCTTGAAGGGAGAGATGTAACTCTGTGAGATGAATTAACAGAACACAGAGCAGTTTCTCAGAAAGCTTCTTTCCAGTTTTGAACGGAAGATATTTCCTTTTCACCATAGCCCTCAATGGGCTTCCAAATATCCCTTTGCCGATTCCACAATAACAGCCTTAGCGAAAGGCTTCTTGAACGGAAAGATGTAATTCTGTGAGATGAATTAACAGAACACAGAGCAGTTTCTCAGAAAGCTTCTTTCCAGTTTTGAACGGAAGATATTTCCTTTATCACCATAGAATTCTATGGGCTTCCAAATATCCCTTTGCCAATTCCCCAAGAACAGCCTTAGCGAAAGGATTCTTGAAGGGAAAGATGTAACTCTGTGAGATGAATTAACAGAACACAGAGCAGTTTCTCAGAAACCTTCTTTCCAGTTTTGAACGGAAGATATTTCCTTTTTCAACATAGCCCTCTATGGGCTTCCAAATATCCCTTTGCCAATTCCACAAGAACAGCCTTAGCGAAAGATTTTTTGAAGGGAAAGATGTAACTCTGTGAGATGAATTAACAGAACACAGAGCAGTTTCTCAGAATGCTTGTTTCCAGTTTTGAACGGAAGATATTTCCTTTTTCACCATAGCCCTCTAGGGCTTCCAAATATCCCTTTGCCAATTCCAAAAGAACAGCGTTAGCGAAAGGCTTCTTGAAGGGAAAGATGTAACTCTCTGGGATGAATTAACAGAACACAGAGCAGTTTCTCAGAAAGCTTCTTTCCAGTTTTGAATGGAAGATATTTCCTTTTGCATGATAGCCCTCTATGGGCTTCCAAATATCCCTTTGCCAATTCCACAAGAACAGCCTTAGCGAAAGGCTTCTTGAAGGGAAAGATGTAACTCTGTGAGATGAATTAACAGAACACAGAGCAGTTTCTCAGAAAGCTTCTTTCCAGTTTTGAACGGAAGATATTTCCTTTTTCACCATAGCCCTCTAGGGGTTCCAAATATCCCTTTGCCAATTCCAAAAGAACAGCCTTAGCGAAAGGCTCCTTGAAGGGAAAGATGTAACTCGGTGGGATGAATTAACAGAACACAGAGCAGTTTCTCAGAAAGCTTCTTTCCAGTTTTGAACGGAAGATATTTCCTTTTTCTCCATAGCCCTCTATGGGCTTCCAAATATCCCTTTGCCAATTCCACAAGAACAGCCTTAGCGAAAGGCTTCTTGAAGGGAAAGATGTAACTCTGTGAGATGAATTAACAGAACACAGAGCAGTTTCTCAGAAAGCTTCTTTCCAGTTTTGAACGGAAGATATTTCCTTTTTCAGCATAGCCCTCTATGGGCTTCCAAATATCCCTTTGCCAATTCCACAAGAACAGCCTTAGCGAAAGGCTTCCTGAAGGGAAAGATGTAACTCTGTGAGATGAATTAACAGAACACAGAGCAGTTTCTCAGAAAGCTTCTTTCCAGTTTTGAACCGAAGATATTTCCTTTTTCACCATAGCCCTCTATGGGCTTCCAAATATCCCTTTGCCAATTCCACAAGAACAGCCTTAGCGAAAGGCTTCTTGAAGCGAAAGATGTAACTCTGTGAGATGAATTAAGAGAACACAGAGCAGTTTCTCAGAAAGCTTCTTTCCAGTTTTGAACGGAAGATATTTCCTTTTTCACCATAGCCCTCTATGGGTTTCCAAATATCCCTTTGCCAATTCCACAAGAACAGCCTTAGCGAAAGGCTTCTTGAAGGGAAAGATGTAACTCTGTGAGATTAATTAACAGAACACAGAGCAGTTTCTCAGAAAGCTTCTTTCCAGTTTTGAACGGAAGATATTTCCTTTTTCACCATAGCACTCCATGGGCTTCCAAATATCCCTTTGCCAATTCCACAAGAACAGCCTTAGCGAAAGGCTTCTTGAAGGGAAAGATGTAACTGTGTGAGATGAATTAACAGAACACAGAGCAGTTTCTCAGAAAGCTTGTTTCCAGTTTTGAACGGAAGATATTTCCTTTTTCAGCATAGCCCTCTATGGGCTTCCAAATATCCCTTTGCCAATTCCACAAGAACAGCCTTAGCGAAAGGCTTCTTGAAGGGAAAGATGTAACTCTGTGAGATGAATTAACAGAACACAGAGCAGTTTCTCAGAAAGCTTCTTTCCAGTTATGAACTGAAGATATTTCCTTTTTCACCATAGCCCTCTATGGGCTTCCAAATATCCCTTTGCCAATTCCACAAGAACAGCCTTAGAGAAAGGCTTCTTGAAGGGAAAGATGTAACTCTGTGAGATGAATTAACAGAACACAGAGCAGTTTCTCAGAATACTTCTTTCCAGTTTTGAACGGAAGATATTTCCTTTTTCACGATAGCCCTCTATGGGCTTCGAAATATCCCTTTGCCAATTCCACAAGAACAGCCTTAGCGAAAGGCTTCTTGAAGGGAAAGATGTAACTCTGTGAGATGAATTAACAGAACACAGAGCAGTTTCTCAGAAAGCTTCTTTCCAGTTTTGAACGGAAGATATTTCCTTTTTCATCATAGCACTCCATGGGCTTCCAAATATCCCTTTGCCAATTCCACAAGAACAGCCTTAGCGAAAGGCTTCTTGAAGGGAAAGATGTAACTCTGTGAGATGAATTAACAGAACACAGAGCAGTTTCTCATAAAGCTTCTTTCCAGTTTTGAACGGAAGATATTTCCTTTTTCACCATAGCCCTCTATGGGCTTCCAAATATACCTTTGCCAATTCCACAAGAACAGCCTTAGCGAAAGGCTTCTTGAAGGGAGAGATGTAACTCTGTGAGATGAATTAACAGAACACAGAGCAGTTTCTCAGAAAGCTTCTTTCCAGTTTTGAACGGAAGATATTTCCTTTTTCACCATAGCCCTCTATGGGCTTCCAAATATCCCTTTGCCAATTCCACAAGAACAGCCTTAGAGAAAGGCTTCTTGAAGGGAAAGATGTAACTCTGTGAGATGAATTAACAGAACACAGAGCAGTTTCTCAGAAAGCTTGTTTCCAGTTTTGAACGGAAGATATTTCCTTTTTCACCATAGCCCTCTAGGGGTTCCAAATATCCCTTTGCCAATTCCAAAAGAACAGCCTTAACGAAAGGCTCCTTGAAGGGAAAGATGTAACTCTGTGGGATGAATTAACAGAACACAGAGCAGTTTCTCAGAAAGCTTCTTTCCAGTTTTGAACGGAAGATATTTCCTTTTGCATGATAGCCCTCTAAGGGCTTCCAAATATCCCTTTGCCAATTCCACAAGAACAGCCTTAGCGAAAGGCTTCTTGAAGGGAAAGATGTAACTCTGTGAGATGAATTAACAGAACACAGAGCAGTTTCTCAGAAAGCTTCTTTCCAGTTTTGAACGGAAGATAATTCCTTTTTCAGCATAGCCCTCTATGGGCTTCCAAATATCCCTTTGCCAATTCCACAAGAACAGCCTTAGCGAAAGACTTCTTGAAGGGAAAGATGTAACTCTGTGAGATGAATTAACAGAACACAGAGCAGTTTCTCAGAAAGCTTCTTTCCAGTTTTGTACGGAAGATATTTCCTTTTCCAGCAAAGCCCTCTATGGGCTTCCAAATATCCCTTTGCCAATTCCACAAGAACAGCCTTAGCGAAAGGCTTCTTGAACGGAAAGATGTAACTCTGTGAGATGAATTAACAGAACACAGAGCAGTTTCTCAGAAAGCTTCTTTCCAGTTTTGAACGGAAGATATTTCCTTTTTCACCATAGCCCTCTATGGGCTTCCAAATATCCCTTTGCCAATTCCAAAAGAACAGACTTAGCGAAAGGCTTCTTGAAGGGAAAGATGTAACTCTGTGAGATGAATTAACAGAACACAGAGCAGTTTCTCAGAAAGCTTCTTTCCAGTTTTGAACGGAAGATATTTCCTTTTTCACCATAGCACTCCATGGGCTTCCAAATATCCCTTTGCCAATTCCACAAGAACAGCCTTAGCGAAAGGCTTCTTGAAGGGAAAGATGTAACTCTGTGAGATGAATTAACAGAACACAGAGCAGTTTCTCAGAAAGCTTCTTTCCAGTTTTGTACGGAAGATATTTCCTTTTTCACCATAGCCCTCTATGGGCTTCCAAATATCCCTTTGCCAATTCCACAAGAACAGCCTTAGCGAAAGGCTTCTTGAAGGGAAAGATGTAACTCTGTGAGATGAATTAACAGAAAACAGAGCAGTTTCTCAGAAAGCTTCTTTCCAGTTTTGAACGGAAGATATTTCCTTTTTCACCATAGCCCTCTATGGGCTTCCAAATATCCCTTTGAAAATTCCACAAGAACAGCCTTAGCGAAAGGCTTCTTGAAGGGAAAGATGTAACTCTGTGAGATGAATCAACAGAACACAGAGCAGTTTCTCAGAAAGCTTGTTTGCAGTTTTGAACGGAAGATATTTCCTTTTTCAGCATAGCCCTCTATGGGCTTCCAAATATCCCTTTGCCAATTCCACAAGAACAGCCTTAGCGAAAGGCTTCTTGAAGGGAAAGATGTAACTCTGTGAGATGAATTAACAGAACACAGAGCAGTTTCTCAGAAAGGTTCTTTCCAGTTATGAACTGAAGATATTTCCTTTTTCACCATAGCCCTCTATGGGCTTCCAAATATCCCTTTGCCAATTCCACAAGAACAGCCTTAGAGAAAGGCTTCTTGAAGGGAAAGATGTAACTCTGTGAGATGAATTAACAGAACACAGAGCAGTTTCTCAGAATACTTCTTTCCAGTTTTGAACGGAAGATATTTCCTTTTTCACGATAGCCCTCTATGGGCTTCGAAATATCCCTTTGCCAATTCCACAAGAACAGCCTTAGCGAAAGGCTTCTTGAAGGGAAAGATGTAAGTCTGTGAGATGAATTAACAGAACACAGAGCAGTTTCTCAGAAAGCTTCTTTCCAGTTTTGAACGGAAGATATTTCCTTTTTCATCATAGCACTCCATGGGCTTCCAAATATCCCTTTGCAAATTCCACAAGAACAGCCTTAGCGAACGGCTTCTTGAAGGGAAAGATGTAACTCTGTGAGATGAATTAACAGAACACAGAGCAGTTTCTCAGAAAGCTTCTTTCCAGTTTTGAACGGAAGATATTTCCTTTTTCACCATAGCCCTCTATGGGCTTCCAAATATCCCTTTGCCAATTCCACAAGAACAGCCTTAGCGAAAGGCTTCTTGAAGGGAGAGATGTAACTCTGTGAGATGAATTAACAGAACACAGAGCAGTTTCTCAGAAAGCTTCTTTCCAGTTTTGAACGGAAGATATTTCCTTTTTCACCATAGCACTCCATGGGCTTCCAAATATCCCTTTGTTAATTCCACAAGAACAGCCTTAGCGAAAGGCTTCTTGAAGGGAAAGATGTAACTCTGTGAGATGAATTAACAGAACACAGAGCAGTTTCTCAGAAAGCTTCTTTCCAGTTTTGAACGGAAGATATTTCCTTTTTCACCATAGCCCTCTATGGACTTCCAAATATCCCTTTGCCAATTCCACAAGAACAGCCTTAGCGAAAGGCTTCTTGAAGGGAAAGATGTAACTCTGTGAGATGAATCAACAGAACACAGAGCAGTTTCTCAGAAGGCTTCTTTCCAGTTTTGAACGGAAGATATTTCCTTTTTCACCATAGCCCTCTATGGGCTTCCAAATATCCCTTTGCCAATTCCACAAGAACAGCCTTAGCGAAAGATTTTTTGAAGGGAAAGATGTAACTCTGTGAGATGAATTAACAGAACACAGAGCAGTTTCTCAGAAAGCTTCTTTCCAGTTTTGAACGGAAGATATTTCCTTTTTCACCATAGCCCTCTAGGGCTTCCAAATATCCCTTTGCCAATTCCGCAAGATCAGCCTTAGCGAAAGGCTTCTTGAAGGGAAAGATGTAACGCTCTGGGATGAATTAAGAGAACACAGAGCAGTTTCTCAGAAAGCTTCTTTCCAGTTTTGAATGGAAGATATTTCCTTTTGCATGATAGCCCTCTATGGGCTTCCAAATATCCCTTTGCCAATTCCACAAGAACAGCCTTAGCGAAAGGCTTCTTGAAGGGAAAGATGTAACTCTGTGAGATGAATTAACAGAACACAGAGCAGTTTCTCAGAAAGCTTCTTTCCAGTTTTGAACGGAAGATATTTCCTTTTTCACCATAGCACTCCATGGGCTTCCAAATATCCCTTTGCCAATTCCACAAGAACAGCCTTAGCGAAAGGCTTCTTGAAGGGAAAGATGTAACTCTGTGAGATGAATTAACAGAACACAGAGCAGTTTCTCAGACAGCTTCTTTCCAGTTTTGAACGGAAGATATTTCCTTTTTCACCATAGCCCTCTATGGGCTTCCAAATATCCCTTTGCCAATTCCACAAGAACAGCCTTAGCGAAAGGCTTCTTGAAGGGAAAGATGTAACTCTGTGAGATGAATCAACAGAACACAGAGCAGTTTCTCAGAAGGCTTCTTTCCAGTTTTGAACGGAAGATATTTCCTTTTTCACCATAGCCCTCTATGGGCTTCCAAATATCCCTTTGCCAATTCCACAAGAACAGCCTTAGCGAATGGCTTCTTGAAGGGAGAGATGTAACTCTGTGAGATGAATTAACAGAACACAGAGCAGTTTCTCAGAAAGCTTCTTTCCAGTTTTGAACGGAAGATATTTCCTTTTCACCATAGCCCTCTATGGGCTTCCAAATATCCCTTTGCCGATTCCACAATAACAGCCTTAGCGAAAGGCTTCTTGAACGGAAAGATGTAATTCTGTGAGATGAATTAACAGAACACAGAGCAGTTTCTCAGAAAGCTTCTTTCCAGTTTTGAACGGAAGATATTTCCTTTATCACCATAGAATTCTATGGGCTTCCAAATATCCCTTTGCCAATTCCCCAAGAACAGCCTTAGCGAAAGGATTCTTGAAGGGAAAGATGTAACTCTGTGAGATGAATTAACAGAACACAGAGCAGTTTCTCAGAAACCTTCTTTCCAGTTTTGAACGGAAGATATTTCCTTTTTCAACATAGCCCTCTATGGGCTTCCAAATATCCCTTTGCCAATTCCACAAGAACAGCCTTAGCGAAAGATTTTTTGAAGGGAAAGATGTAACTCTGTGAGATGAATTAACAGAACACAGAGCAGTTTCTCAGAATGCTTGTTTCCAGTTTTGAACGGAAGATATTTCCTTTTTCACCATAGCCCTCTAGGGCTTCCAAATATCCCTTTGCCAATTCCAAAAGAACAGCGTTAGCGAAAGGCTTCTTGAAGGGAAAGATGTAACTCTCTGGGATGAATTAACAGAACACAGAGCAGTTTCTCAGAAAGCTTCTTTCCAGTTTTGAATGGAAGATATTTCCTTTTGCATGATAGCCCTCTATGGGCTTCCAAATATCCCTTTGCCAATTCCACAAGAACAGCCTTAGCGAAAGGCTTCTTGAAGGGAAAGATGTAACTCTGTGAGATGAATTAACAGAACACAGAGCAGTTTCTCAGAAAGCTTCTTTCCAGTTTTGAACGGAAGATATTTCCTTTTTCAGCAAAGCCCTCTATGGGCTTCCAAATATCCCTTTGCCAATTCCACAAGAACAGCCTTAGCGAAAGGCTTCTTGAAAGGAAAGATGTAACTCTGTGAGATGAATTAACAGAACACAGAGCAGTTTCTCAGAAAGCTTCTTTCCAGTTTTGAGCGGAAGATATTTCCTTTTTCACCATAGCCCTCTGTGGGCTTCCAAATATCCCTTTGCCAATTCCAAAAGAACAGCCTTAGCGAAAGGCTTCTTGAAGGGAAAGATGTAACTCTGTGAGATGAATTAACAGAACACAGAGCAGTTTCTCAGAAAGCTTCTTTCCAGTTTTGAACGGAAGATATTTCCTTTTTCACCATAGCCCTCTATTTGCTTCCAAATATCCCTTTGCCAATTCCACAAGAACAGCCTTAGCGAAAGGCTTCTTGAAGGGAGAGATGTAACTCTGTGAGATGAATTAACAGAACACAGAGCAGTTTCTCAGAAAGCTTGTTTCCAGTTTTGAACGGAAAATATTTCCTTTTCACCATAGCCCTCTATGGGCTTCCAAATATCCCTTTGCCGATTCCACAAGAACAGCCTTAGCGAAAGGCTTCTTGAACGGAAAGATGTAATTCTGTGAGATGAATTAACAGAACACAGAGCAGTTTCTCAGAAAGCTTCTTTCCAGTTTTGAACGGAAGATATTTCCTTTATCACCATAGCCCTCTATGGGCTTCCAAATATACCTTTGCCAATTCCCCAAGAACAGCCTTAGCGAAAGGATTCTTGAAGGGAAAGATGTAACTCTGTGAGATGAATTAACAGAACACAGAGCAGTTTCTCAGAAACCTTCTTTCCAATTTTGAACGGAAGATATTTCCTTTTTCACCATAGCCCTCTATGGGCTTCCAAATATCCCTTTGCCAATTCCACAAGAACAGCCTTAGCGAAAGATTTTTTGAAGGGAAAGATGTAACTCTGTGAGATGAATTAACAGAACACGGAGCAGTTTCTCAGAAAGCTTGTTTCCAGTTTTGAACGGAAGATATTTCCTTTTTCACCATAGCCCTCTAGGGCTTCCAAATATCCCTTTGCCAATTCCGCAAGAACAGCCTTAGCGAAAGGCTTCTTGAAGGGAAAGATGTAACTCTCTGGGATGAATTAACAGAACACAGAGCAGTTTCTCAGAAAGCTTCTTTCCAGTTTTGAATGGAAGATATTTCCTTTTGCATGATAGACCTCTATGGGCTTCCAAATATCCCTTTGCCAATTCCACAAGAACAGCCTTAGCGAAAGGCTTCTTGAAGGGAAAGATGTAACTCTGTGAGATGAATTAACAGAACAGAGAGCAGTTTCTCAGAAAGCTTCTTTCCAGTTTTGAACGGAAGATATTTCCTTTTTCAGCAAAGCCCTCTATGGGCTTCCAAATATCCCTTTGCCAATTCCACAAGAACAGCCTTAGCGAAAGGCTTCTTGAAGGGAAAGATGTAACTCTGTGAGATGAATTAACAGAACACAGAGCAGTTTCTCAGAAAGCTTCTTTCCAGTTTTGAACGGAAGATATTTCCTTTTTCACCATAGCCCTCTGTGGGCTTCCAAATATCCCTTTGCCAATTCCAAAAGAACAGCCTTAGCGAAAGACTTCTTGAAGGGAAAGATGTAACTCTGTGAGATGAATTAACAGAACACAGAGCAGTTTCTCAGAAAGCTTCTTTCCAGTTTTGAACGGAAGATATTTCCTTTTTCACCATAGCTCTCCATGGGCTTCCAAATATCCCTTTGCCAATTCCAAAAGAACAGCCTTAGCGAAAGGCTTCGTGAAGGGAAAGATGTAACTCTGTGAGATGAATTAACAGAACACAGAGCAGTTTCTCAGAAAGCTTCTTTCCAATTTTGAACAGAAGATATTTCCTTTTTCACCATAGCCCTCTATGGGCTTCCAAATATCCCTTTGCCAATTCCACAAGAACAGCCTTAGCGAAAGGCTTCTTGAAGGGAAAGATGTAACTCTGTGAGATGAATTAACAGAACACAGAGCAGTTTCTCAGAAAGCTTTTTCCAGTTTTGAACGGAAGATATTTCATTTTTCACCATAGCCCTCTATGGGCTTCCAAATATCCCTTTGCCAATTCCCCAAGAACAGCCTTAGCGAAAGGCTTCTTGAAGGGAAAGATGTAACTCTGTGAGATGAATTAACAGAACACAGAGCAGTTTCTCAGAAAGCTTCTTTCCTGTTTTGAACGGAAGATATTTCCTTTTTCACCATAGCCCTCTATGGGCTTCCAAATATCCCTTTGCCAATTCCACAAGAAGAGCCTTAGCGAAAGACTTTTTGAAGGGAAAGATGTAACTCTGTGAGATGAATTAACAGAACACAGAGCAGTTTCTCAGAAAGCTTGTTTCCAGTTTTGAACGGAAGATATTTCCTTTTTCACCATAGCCCTCTAGGGGTTCCAAATATCCCTTTGCCAATTCCAAAAGAACAGCCTTAGCGAAAGGCTCCTTGAAGGGAAAGATGTAACTCTGTGGGATGAAATAACAGAACACAGAGCAGTTTCTCAGAAAGCTTCTTTCCAGTTTTGAACGGAAGATATTTCCTTTTGCATGATAGCCCTCTATGGGCTTCCAAATATCCCTTTGCCAATTCCACAAGAACAGCCTTAGCGAAAGGCTTCTTGAAGGGAAAGATGTAACTCTGTGAGATGAATTAACAGAACACAGAGCAGTTTCTCAGAAAGCTTCTTTCCAGTTTTGAACGGAAGATATTTCCTTTTTCAGCATAGCCCTCTATGGGCTTCCAAATATCCCTTTGCCAATTCCACAAGAACAGCCTTAGCGAAAGGCTTCTTGAAGGGAAAGATGTAACTCTGTGAGATGAATTAACAGAACACAGAGCAGTTTCTCAGAAAGCTTCTTTCCAGTTTTGAACGGAAGATATTTCCTTTTTCAGCATAGCCCTCTATGAGCTTCCAAGTATCCCTTTGCCAATTCCACAAGAACAGCCTTAGCGAAAGGCTTCTTGAAGGGAAAGATGTAACTCTGTGAGATGAATTAAGAGAACACAGAGCAGTTTCTCAGAAAGCTTCTTTCCAGTTTTGAACGGAAGATATTTCCTTTTTCACCATAGCCCTCTATGGGCTTCCAAATATCCCTTTGCCAATTCCACAAGAACAGCCTTAGCGAAAGGCTTCTTGAAGGGAAAGATGTAACTCTGTGAGATGAATTAACAGAACACAGAGCAGTTTCTCAGAAAGCTTCTTTCCAGTTTTGAACGGAAGATATTTCCTTTTTCACCATAGCACTCCATGGGCTTCCAAATATCCCTTTGCCAATTCCACAAGAACAGCCTTAGCGAAAGGCTTCTTGAAGGGAAAGATGTAACTCTGTGAGATGAATTAACAGAACACAGAGCAGTTTCTCAGAAAGCTTCTTTCCAGTTTTGAACGGAAGATATTTCCTTTTTCACCATAGCCCTCTATGGGCTTCCAAATATCCCTTTGCCAATTCCACAAGAACAGCCTTAGCGAAAGGCTTCTTGAAGGGAAAGATGTAACTCTGTGAGATGAATTAACAGAACACAGAGCAGTTTCTCAGAAAGCTTCTTTCCTGCTATGAACTGAAGATATTTCCTTTTTCACCATAGCCCTCTATGGGCTTCCAAATATCCCTTTGCCAATTCCACAAGAAAAGCCCTAGAGAAAGGCTTCTTGAAGGGAAAGATGTAACTCTGTGAGATGAATGAACAGAACACAGAGCAGTTTCTCAGAATACTTCTTTCCAGTTTTGAACGGAAGATATTTCCTTTTTCACGATAGCCCTCTATGGGCTTCGAAATATCCCTTTGCCAATTCCACAAGAACAGCCTTAGCGAAAGGCTTCTTGAAGGGAAAGATGTAACTGTGTGAGATGAATTAACAGAACACAGAGTAGTTTCTCAGAAAGCTTCTTTCCAGTTTTGAACGGAAGATATTTCCTTTTTCATCATAGCACTCCATGGGCTTCCAAATATCCCTTTGCCAATTCCACAAGAACAGCCTTAGCGAAAGGCTTCTTGAAGGGAAAGATGTAACTCTGTGAGGTGAATTAACAGAACACAGAGCAGTTTCTCAGAAAGCTTCTTTCCAGTTTTGAACGAAAGATATTTCCTTTTTCACCATAGCCCTCTATGGGCTTCCAAATATCCCTTTGCCAATTCCCCAAGAACAGCCTTAGCGAAAGGCTTCTTGAAGGGAAAGATGTAACTCTGTGAGATGAATTAACAGAACACAGAGCAGTTTCTCAGAAAGCTTCTTTCCAGTTTTGAACGGAAGATATTTCCTTTTTCACCATAGCCCTCTATGGGCTTCGAAATATCCCTTTGCCAATTTCACAAGAACAGCCTGAGCGAAAGGCTTCTTGAAGGGAAAGATGTAACTCTGTGAGATGAATTAACAGAACACAGAGCAGTTTCTCAGAAAGCTTCTTTCCAGTTTTGAACGGAAGATATTTCCTTTTTCACCATAGCCCTCTATGGGCTTCCAAATATCCCTTTGCCAATTCCACAAGAACAGCCTTAGCGAAAGGCTTCTTGAAGGGAAAGAGGTAACTCTGTGAGATGAATTAACAGAACTCAGAGCAGTTTCTCAGAAAGCTTCTTTCCAGTTTTGAACGGAAGATATTTCCTTTTTCACCACAGCCCTCTATGGGCTTAAAAATATCCCTTTGCCAATTCCACAAGAACAGCCTTAGCGAAAGGCTTCTTGAAGGGAAAGATGTAACTCTGTGAGATGAATTAACAGAACACAGAGCAGTTTCTCAGAAAGCTTCTTTCCAGTTTTGAACGGAAGATATTTCCTTTTTCACCATAGCCCTCTATGGGCTTCCAAATATCCCTTTGCCAATTCCACAAGAACAGCCTTAGGGAAAGGCTTCTTGAAGGGAGAGATGTAACTCTGTGAGATGAATTTACAGAACACAGAGCAGTTTCTCAGAAAGCTTGTTTCTAGTTTTGAACGGAAGATATTTCCTTTTTCACCATAGCCCTCTATGGGCTTCCAAATATCCCTTTGCCAATTCCACAAGAACAGCCTTATCGAAAGGCTTCTTGAAGGGAAAGATGTAACTCTGTGAGTTGAATTAACAGAACACAGAGCAGTTTCTCAGAAAGTTTCTTTCCAGTTTTGAACGGAAGATATTTCCTTTTTCACCACAGCCCTCTATGGGCTTAAAAATATCCCTTTGACAATTCCACAAGAACAGCCTTAGCGAAAGGCTTCTTGAAGGGAAAGATGTAACTCTGTGAGATGAATTAACAGAACACAGAGCAGTTTCTCAGAAATCTTCTTTCCAGTTTTGAACGGAAGATATTTCCTTTTTCACCATAGCCCTCTATGGGCTTCCAAATATCCCTTTTCCAATTCCACAAGAACAGCCTTAGGGAAAGGCTTCTTGAAGGGAGAGATGTAACTCTGTGAGATGAATTTACAGAACACAGAGCAGTTTCTCAGAAAGCTTGTTTCTAGTTTTGAACGGAAGATATTTCCTTTTTCACCATAGCCCTCTATGGGCTTCCAAATATCCCTTTGCCAATTCCACAAGAACAGCCTTAGCGAAAGGCTTCTTGAAGGAAAGATGTAACTCTGTGAGATGAATTAACAGAACACAGAGCAGTTTCTCAGAAAGCTTCTTTCCAGTTTTGAACGGAAGATATTTCCTTTTTCACCGTAGCCCTCTATGGGCTTCGAAATATCACTTTGCCAATTCCACAAGAACAGCCTGAGCGAAAGACTTTTTGAAGGGAAAGATGTAACTCTGTGAGATGAATTAACAGAACACAGAGCAGTTTCTCAGAAAGCTTCTTTCCAGTTTTGAACGGAAGATATTTCCTTTTTCACCTTAGTCCTCTATGGGCTTCCAAGTATCCCTTTGCCAATTCCACAAGAACAGCCTTAGCGAAAGGCTTCTTGAAGGGAAAGATGTAACTCTGTGAGATGAATTAACAGAACTCAGAGCAGTTTCTCAGAAAGCTTCTTTCCAGTTTTGAACGGAAGATATTTCCTTTTTCACCACAGCCCTCTATGGGCTTAAAAATATCCCTTTGCCAATTCCAGAAGAACAGCCTTAGCGAAAGGCTTCTTGAAGGGAAAGATGTAACTCTGTGAGATGAATTAACAGAACACAGAGCAGTTTCTCAGAAAGCTTCTTTCCAGTTTTGAACGGAAGATATTTCCTTTTTCACCATAGCACTCCATGGTCTTCCAAATATCCCTTTGCCAATTCCAAAAGAACAGCCTTCGCGAAAGGCTTCGTGAAGGGAAAGATGTAACTCTGTGAGATGAATTAACAGAACACAGAGCAGTTTCTCAGAAAGCTTTTTCCAGTTTTGAACGGAAGATATTTCATTTTTCACCATAGCCCTCTTTGGGCTTCCAAATATCCCTTTGCCAATTACCCAAGAACAGCCTTAGCGAAAGGATTCTTGAAGGGAAACATGTAACTCTGTGAGATGAATTAACAGAACACAGAGCAGTTTCTCAGAAAGCTTCTTTCCAGTTTTGAACGGAAGATATTTCCTTTTTCAGCATAGCCCTCTATGGGCTTCCAAATATCCCTTTGCCAATTCCACAAGAACAGCCTTAGCGAAAGATTTTTTGAAGGGAAAGATGTAACTCTGTGAGATGAATTAACAGAACACAGAGCAGTTTCTCAGAAAGCTTGTTTCCAGTTTTGAACGGAAGATATTTCCTTTTTCACCATAGCCCTCTAGGGGTTCCAAATATCCCTTTGCCAATTCCAAAAGAACAGCCTTAGCGAAAGGCTCCTTGAAGGGAAAGATGTAACTCTGTGGGATGAATTAACAGAACACAGAGCAGTTTCTCAGAAAGCTTCTTTCCAGTTTTGAACGGAAGATATTTCCTTTTGCATGATAGCCCTCTAAGGGCTTCCAAATATCCCTTTGCCAATTCCACAAGAACAGCCTTAGCGAAAGGCTTCTTGAAGGGAAAGATGTAACTCTGTGAGATGAATTAACAGAACACAGAGCAGTTTCTCAGAAAGCTTCTTTCCAGTTTTGAACGGAAGATATTTCCTTTTTCAGCATAGCCCTCTATGGGCTTCCAAATATCCCTTTGCCAATTCCACACGAACAGCCTTAGCGAAAGGTTTTTTGAAGGGAAAGATGTAACTCTGTGAGATGAATTAACAGAACACAGAGCAGTTTCTCAGAAAGCTTGTTTCCAGTTTTGAACGGAAGATATTTCCTTTTTCACCATAGCCCTCTAGGGCTTCCAAATATCCCTTTGCCAATTCCGCAAGAACAGCGTTAGCGAAAGGCTTCTTGAAGGGAAAGATGTAACTCTCTGGGATGAATTAACAGAACACAGAGCAGTTTCTCAGAAAGCTTCTTTCCAGTTTTGAATGGAAGATATTTCCTTTTGCATGATAGCCCTCGATGGGCTTCCAAATATCCCTTTGCCAATTCCACAAGAACAGCCTTAGCGAAAGGCTTCTTGAAGGGAGAGATGTAACTCTGTGAGATGAATTAACAGAACACAGAGCAGTTTCTCAGAAAGCTTCTTTCCAGTTTTGAACGGAAGATATTTCCTTTTCACCATAGCCCTCTATGGGCTTCCAAATATCCCTTTGCCGATTCCACAAGAACAGCCTTAGCGAAAGGCTTCTTGAACGGAAAGATGTAATTCTGTGAGATAAATTAACAGAACACAGAGCAGTTTCTCAGAAAGCTTCTTTCCAGTTTTGAACGGAAGATATTTCCTTTCTCACCATAGCCCTCTATGGGCTTCCAAATATCCCTTTGCCAATTCCACAAGAACAGCCTTAGCGAAAGTATTCTTGAAGGGAAAGATGTAACTCTGTGAGATGAATTAACAGAACACAGAGCAGTTTCTCAGAAACCTTCTTTCCAATTTTGAACGGAAGATATTTCCTTTTTCAACATAGCCCTCTATGGGCTTCCAAATATCCCTTTGCCAATTCCACAAGAACAGCCTTAGCGAAAGATTTTTTGAAGGGAAAGATGTAACTCTGTGAGATGAATTAACAGAACACAGAGCAGTTTCTCAGAAAGCTTGTTTCCAGTTTTGAACGGAAGATATTTCCTTTTTCACCATAGCCCTCTAGGGCTTCCAAATATCCCTTTGCCAATTCCGCAAGAACAGCCTTAGCGAAAGGCTTCTTGAAGGGAAAGATGTAACTCTCTGGGATGAATTAACAGAACACAGAGCAGTTTCTCAGAAAGCTTCTTTCCAGTTTTGAATGGAAGATATTTCCTTTTGCATGATAGCCCTCTATGGGCTTCCAAATATCCCTTTGCCAATTCCACAAGAACAGCCTTAGCGTAAGGCTTCTTGAAGGGAAAGATGTAACTCTGTGAGATGAATTAACAGAACACAGAGCAGTTTCTCAGAAAGCTTCTTTCCAGTTTTGAACGGAAGATATTTCCTTTTTCAGCAAAGCCCTCTATGGGCTTCCAAATATCCCTTTGCCAATTCCACAAGAACAGCCTTAGCGAAAGGCTTCTCGAAGGGAAAGATGTAACTCTGTGAGATGAATTAACAGAACACAGAGCAGTTTCTCAGAAAGCTTCTTTCCAGTTTTGAACGGAAGATATTTCCTTTTTCACCATAGCCCTCTGTGGGCTTCCAAATATCCCTTTGCCAATTCCAAAAGAACAGCCTTAGCGAAAGACTTCTTGAAGGGAAAGATGTAACTCTGTGAGATGAATTAACAGAACACAGAGCAGTTTCTCAGAAAGCTTCTTTCCAGTTTTGAACGGAAGATATTTCCTTTTTCACCATAGCACTCCATGGGCTTCCAAATATCCCTTTGCCAATTCCAAAAGAACAGCCTTAGCGAAAGGCTTCGTGAAGGGAAAGATGTAACACTGTGAGATGAATTAACAGAACACAGAGCAGTTTCTCAGAAAGCTTCTTTCCAGTTTTGAACGGAAGATATTTCCTTTTTCACCATAGCCCTCTATGGGCTTCCAAATATCCCTTTGCCAATTCCACAAGAACAGCCTTAGCGAAAGGCTTCTTGAAGGGAAAGATGTAACTCTGTGAGACGAATTAACAGAACATAGAACAGTTTCTCAGAAAGCTTCTTTCCAGTTTTGAACGGAATATATTTCCTTTTGCATGATAGCCCTCTCTGGGCTTCCAAATATCCCTTTGCCAATTCCACAAGAACAGCCTTAGCGAAAGGCTTCTTGAAGGGAAAGATGTAACTCTGTGAGATGAATTAACAGAACACAGAGCAGTTTCTCAGAAAGCTTCTTTCCAGTTTTGAACGGAAGATATTTCCTTTTTCAGCATAGCCCTCTATGGGCTTCCAAATATCCCTTTGCCAATTCCACACGAACAGCCTTAGCGAAAGGTTTTTTGAAGGGAAAGATGTAACTCTGTGAGATGAATTAACAGAACACAGAGCAGTTTCTCAGAAAGCTTGTTTCCAGTTTTGAACGGAAGATATTTCCTTTTTCACCATAGCCTTCTAGGGCTTCCAAATATCCCTTTGCCAATTCCGCAAGAACAGCGTTAGCGAAAGGCTTCTTGAAGGGAAAGATGTAACTCTCTGGGATGAATTAACAGAACACAGAGCAGTTTCTCAGAAAGCTTCTTTCCAGTTTTGAATGGAAGATATTTCCTTTTGCATGATAGCCCTCGATGGGCTTCCAAATATCCCTTTGCCAATTCCACAAGAACAGCCTTAGCGAAAGGCTTCTTGAAGGGAGAGATGTAACTCTGTGAGATGAATTAACAGAACACAGAGCAGTTTCTCAGAAAGCTTCTTTCCAGTTTTGAACGGAAGATATTTCCTTTTCACCATAGCCCTCTATGGGCTTCCAAATATCCCTTTGCCGATTCCACAAGAACAGCCTTAGCGAAAGGCTTCTTGAACGGAAAGATGTAATTCTGTGAGATGAATTAACAGAACACAGAGCAGTTTCTCAGAAAGCTTCTTTCCAGTTTTGAACGGAAGATATTTCCTTTCTCACCATAGCCCTCTATGGGCTTCCAAATATCCCTTTGCCAATTCCACAAGAACAGCCTTAGCGAAAGTATTCTTGAAGGGAAAGATGTAACTCTGTGAGATGAATTAACAGAACACAGAGCAGTTTCTCAGAAACCTTCTTTCCAATTTTGAACGGAAGATATTTCCTTTTTCAACATAGCCCTCTATGGGCTTCCAAATATCCCTTTGCCAATTCCACAAGAACAGCCTTAGCGAAAGATTTTTTGAAGGGAAAGATGTAACTCTGTGAGATGAATTAACAGAACACAGAGCAGTTTCTCAGAAAGCTTGTTTCCAGTTTTGAACGGAAGATATTTCCTTTTTCACCATAGCCCTCTAGGGCTTCCAAATATCCCTTTGCCAATTCCGCAAGAACAGCCTTAGCGAAAGGCTTCTTGAAGGGAAAGATGTAACTCTCTGGGATGAATTAACAGAACACAGAGCAGTTTCTCAGAAAGCTTCTTTCCAGTTTTGAATGGAAGATATTTCCTTTTTCAGCAAAGCCCTCTATGGGCTTCCAAATATCCCTTTGCCAATTCCACAAGAACAGCCTTAGCGAAAGGCTTCTCGAAGGGAAAGATGTAACTCTGTGAGATGAATTAACAGAACACAGAGCAGTTTCTCAGAAAGCTTCTTTCCAGTTTTGAACGGAAGATATTTCCTTTTTCACCATAGCCCTCTGTGGGCTTCCAAATATCCCTTTGCCAATTCCAAAAGAACAGCCTTAGCGAAAGACTTCTTGAAGGGAAAGATGTAACTCTGTGAGATGAATTAACAGAACACAGAGCAGTTTCTCAGAAAGCTTCTTTCCAGTTTTGAACGGAAGATATTTCCTTTTTCACCATAGCACTCCATGGGCTTCCAAATATCCCTTTGCCAATTCCAAAAGAACAGCCTTAGCGAAAGGCTTCGTGAAGGGAAAGATGTAACTCTGTGAGACGAATTAACAGAACATAGAACAGTTTCTCAGAAAGCTTCTTTCCAGTTTTGAACGGAAGATATTTCCTTTTTCAGCATAGCCCTCTCTGGGCTTCCAAATATCCCTTTGCCAATTCCACAAGAACAGCCTTAGCGAAAGGCTTCTTGAAGGGAAAGATGTAACTCTGTGAGATGAATTACCAGAACACAGAGCAGTTTCTCAGAAAGCTTCTTTCCAGTTTTGAACGGAAGATATTTCCTTTATCACCATAGCCCTCTATGGGCTTCCAAATATCCCTTTGCCAATTCCCCAAGAACAGCCATAGCGAAAGGATTCTTGAAGGGAAAGATGTAACTCTGTGAGATGAATTACCAGAACACAGAGCAGTTTCTCAGAAAGCTTCTTTCCAGTTTTGAACGGAAGATATTTCCTTTATCACCATAGCCCTCTATGGGCTTCCAAATATCCCTTTGCCAATTCCCCAAGAACAGCCATAGCGAAAGGATTCTTGAAGGGAAAGATGTAACTCTGTGAGATGAATTAACAGAACACAGAGCAGTTTCTCAGAAAGCTTCTTTCCAGTTTTGAACGGAAGATATTTCCTCTTTCACCATAGCCCTCTATGGGCTTCCAAATATCCCTTTGCCAATTCCACAAGAAGAGCCTTAGCGAAAGATTTTTTGAAGGGAAAGATGTAACACTGTGAGATGAATTAACAGAACACAGAGCAGTTTCTCAGAAAGCTTCTTTCCAGTTTTGAACGGAAGATATTTCCTTTTTCACCATAGCCCTCTACGGGTTCCAAATATCCCATTGCCAATTCCAAAAGAACAGCCTTAGCGAAAGGCTCCTTGAAGGGAAAGATTTAACTCTGTGGGATGAATTAACAGAACACAGAGCAGTTTCTCAGAAAGCTTCTTTCCAGTTTTGATAGGAAGATATTCCCTTTTCCATGATAGCCCTCTATGGGCTTCCAAATATCCCTTTGCCAATTCCACAAGAACAGCCTTAGCGAAAGGCTTCTTGAAGGGAAAGATGTAACTCTGTGAGATGAATTAACAGAACACAGAGCAGTTTCTCAGAAAGCTTCTTTCCAGTTTTGAACGGAAGATATTTCCTTTTTCACCATAGCCCTCTATGGGCTTCCAAATATCCCTTTGCCAATTCCACAAGAACAGCGTTAGCGAAAGGCTTCTTGAAGGGAAAGATGTAACTCTGTGAGATGAATTAACAGAACACAGAGCAGTTTCTCAGAAAGCTTCTTTCCAGTTTTGAACGGAAGATATTTCCTTTTTCAGCAAAGCCCCCTATGGGCTTCCAAATATCCCTTTGCCAATTCCACAAGAACAGCCTTAGCGAAAGGCTTCTTGAAGGGAAAGATGTAACTCTGTGAGATGAATTAACAGAACACAGAGCAGTTTCTCAGAAAGCTTCTTTCCAGTTTTGAACGGAAGATATTTCCTTTTTCACCATAGCCCTCTATGGGCTTCCAAATATCCCTTTGCCAATTCCAAAAGAACAGACTTAGCGAAAGGCTTCTTGAAGGGAAAGATGTAACTCTGTGAGATGAATTAACAGAACACAGAGCAGTTTCTCAGAAAGCTTTTTTCCAGTTTTGAACGGAAGATATTTCCTTTTCCATGATAGCCCTCTATGGGCTTCCAAATACCCCTTTGCCAATTCCACAAGAACAGCCTTAGCGAAAGGCTTCTTGAAGGGAAAGATGTAACTCTGTGAGATGAATTAACAGAACACAGAGCAGTTTCTCAGAAAGCTTCTTTCCAGTTTTGAACGGAAGATATTTCCTTTTTCACCATAGCCCTCTATGGGCTTCCAAATATCCCTTTGCCAATTCCACAATAACAGCCTTAGCGAAAGGCTTCTTGAAGGGAAAGATGTAACTCTGTGAGATGAATTAACAGAACACATAGCAGTTTCTCAGAAAGCTTCTTTCCAGTTTTGAACGGAAGATATTTCCTTTTTCAGCAAAGCCCTCTATGGGCTTCCAAATATCCCTTTGCCAATTCCACAAGAACAGCCTTAGCGAAAGGCTTCTTGAAGGGAAAGATGTAACTCTGTGAGATGAATTAACAGAACACAGAGCAGTTTCTCAGAAAGCTTCTTTCCAGTTTTGAACGGAAGATATTTCCTTTTTCACCATAGCACTCCATGATCTTCCAAATATCCCTTTGCCAATTCCAAAAGAACAGCCTTAGCGAAAGGCTTCGTGAAGGGAAAGATGTAACTCTGTGAGATGAATTAACAGAACACAGAGCAGTTTCTCAGAAAGCTTCTTTCCAGTTTTGAACGGAAGATATTTCCTTTTTCAGCATAGCCCTCTATGGGCTTCCAAATATCCCTTTGCCAATTCCACAAGAACAGCCTTAGCGAAAGATTTTTTGAAGGGAAAGATGTAACTCTGTGAGATGAATTAACAGAACACAGAGCAGTTTCTCAGAAAGCTTGTTTCCAGTTTTGAACGGAAGATATTTCCTTTTTCACCATAGCCCTCTAGGGCTTCCAAATATCCCTTTGCCAATTCCGCAAGAACAGCGTTAGCGAAAGGCTTCTTGAAGGGAAAGATGTAACTCTCTGGGATGAATTAACAGAACACAGAGCAGTTTCTCAGAAAGCTTCTTTCCAGTTTTGAATGGAAGATATTTCCTTTTGCATGATAGCCCTCGATGGGCTTCCAAATATCCCTTTGCCAATTCCACAAGAACAGCCTTAGCGAAAGGCTTCTTGAAGGGAAAGATGTAACTCTGTGAGATGAATTAACAGAACACAGAGCAGTTTCTCAGAAAGCTTCTTTCCAGTTTTGAACGGAAGATATTTCCTTTTTCAGCAAAGCCCTCTATGGGCTTCCAAATATCCCTTTGCCAATTCCACAAGAACAGCCTTAGCGAAAGGCTTCTTGAAGGGTAAGATGTAACTCTGTGAGATGAATTAACAGAACACAGAGCAGTTTCTCAGAAAGCTTCTTTCCAGTTTTGAGCGGAAGATATTTCCTTTTTCACCATAGCCCTCTGTGGGCTTCCAAATATCCCTTTGCCAATTCCCCAAGAACAGCCTTAGCGAAAGGCCTCTTGAAGGGAAAGATGTAACTCTGTGAGATGAATTAACAGAACACAGAGCAGTTTCTCAGAAACCTTCTTTCCAATTTTGAACGGAAGATATTTCCTTTTTCAACATAGCCCTCTATGGGCTTCCAAATATCCCTTTGCCAATTCCACAAGAACAGCCTTAGCGAAAGATTTTTTGAAGGGAAAGATGTAACTCTGTGAGATGAATTAACAGAACACAGAGCAGTTTCTCAGAAAGCTTGTTTCCAGTTTTGAACGGAAGATATTTCCTTTTTCACCATAGCCCTCTAGGGCTTCCAAATATCCCTTTGCCAATTCCGCAAGAACAGCCTTAGCGAAAGGCTTCTTGAAGGGAAAGATGTAACTCTCTGGGATGAATTAACAGAACACAGAGCAGTTTCTCAGAAAGCTTCTTTCCAGTTTTGAATGGAAGATATTTCCTTTTGCATGATAGCCCTCTATGGGCTTCCAAATATCCCTTTGCCAATTCCACAAGAACAGCCTTAGCGAAAGGCTTCTTGAAGGGAAAGATGTAACTCTGTGAGATGAATTAACAGAACACAGAGCAGTTCCTCCGAAAGCTTCTTTCCAGTTTTGAACGGAAGATATTTCCTTTTTCAGCAAAGCCCTCTATGGGCTTCCAAATATCCCTTTGCCAATTCCACAAGAACAGCCTTAGCGAAAGGCTTCTTGAAGGGAAAGATGTAACTCTGTGAGATGAATTAACAGAACACAGAGCAGTTTCTCAGAAAGCTTCTTTCCAGTTTTGAACGGAAGATATTTCCTTTTTCACCATAGCCCTCTGTGGGCTTCCAAATATCCCTTTGCCAATTCCAAAAGAACAGCCTTAGCGAAAGACTTCTTGAAGGGAAAGATGTAACTCTGTGAGATGAATTAACAGAACACAGAGCAGTTTCTCAGAAAGGTTCTTTCCAGTTTTGAACGGAAGATATTTCCTTTTTCACCATAGCACTCCATGGGCTTCCAAATATCCCTTTGCCAATTCCAAAAGAACAGCCTTAGCGAAAGGCTTCGTGAAGGGAAAGATGTAACACTGTGAGATGAATTAACAGAACACAGAGCAGTTTCTCAGAAAGCTTCTTTCCAGTTTTGAACGGAAGATATTTCCTTTTTCACCATAGCCCTCTATGGGCTTCCAAATATCCCTTTGCCAATTCCACAAGAACAGCCTTAGCGAAAGGCTTCTTGAAGGGAAAGATGTAACTCTGTGAGATGAATTAACAGAACACAGAGCAGTTTCTCAGAAAGCTTTTTCCAGTTTTGAACGGAAGATATTTCATTTTTCACCATAGCCCTCTATGGGCTTCCAAATATCCCTTTGCCAATTCCCCAAGAACAGCCTTAGCGAAAGGCTTCTTGAAGGGAAAGATGTAACTCTGTGAGATGTATTAACAGAACACAGAGCAGTTTCTCAGAAAGCTTCTTTCCAGTTTTGAACGGAAGATATTTCCTTTTTCACCATAGCCCTCTATGGGCTTCCAAATATCCCTTTGCCAATTCCACAAGAAGAGCCTTAGCGAAAGACTTTTTGAAGGGAAAGATGTAACTCTGTGAGATGAATTAACAGAACACAGAGCAGTTTCTCAGAAAGCTTGTTTCCAGTTTTGAACGGAAGATATTTCCTTTTTCACCATAGCCCTCTAGGGGTTCCAAATATCCCTTTGCCAATTCCAAAAGAACAGCCTTAGCGAAAGGCTCCTTGAAGGGAAAGATGTAACTCTGTGGGATGAATTAACAGAACACAGAGCAGTTTCTCAGAAAGCTTCTTTCCAGTTTTGAACGGAAGATATTTCCTTTTGCATGATAGCCCTCTATGGGCTTCCAAATATCCCTTTGCCAATTCCACAAGAACAGCCTTAGCGAAAGGCTTCTTGAAGGGAAAGATGTAACTCTGTGAGATGAATTAACAGAACACAGAGCAGTTTCTCAGAAAGCTTCTTTCCAGTTTTGAACGGAAGATATTTCCTTTTTCAGCATAGCCCTCTATGGGCTTCCAAATATCCCTTTGCCAATTCCACAAGAACAGCCTTAGCGAAAGGCTTCTTGAAGGGAAAGATGTAACTCTGTGAGATGAATTAACAGAACACAGAGCAGTTTCTCAGAAAGCTTCTTTCCAGTTTTGAACGGAAGATATTTCCTTTTTCAGCATAGCCCTCTATGGGCTTCCAAGTATCCCTTTGCCAATTCCACAAGAACAGCCTTAGCGAAAGGCTTCTTGAAGGGAAAGATGTAACTCTGTGAGATGAATTAACAGAACACAGAGCAGTTTCTCAGAAAGCTTCTTTCCAGTTTTGAACGGAAGATATTTCCTTTTTCACCATAGCACTCCATGGGCTTCCAAATATCCCTTTGCCAATTCCACAAGAACAGCCTTAGCGAAAGGCTTCTTGAAGGGAAAGATGTAACTCTGTGAGATGAATTAACAGAACACAGAGCAGTTTCTCAGAAAGCTTCTTTCCAGTGTTGAACGGAAGATATTTCCTTTTTCAACATAGCCCTCTATGGGCTTCCAAATATCCCTTTGCCAATTCCACAAGAAAAGCCTTAGCGAAAGGCTTCTTGAAGGGAAAGATGTAACTCTGTGAGATGAATTAACAGAACACAGAGCAGTTTCTCAGAAAGCTTCTTTCCAGTTATGAACTGAAGATATTTCCTTTTTCACCATAGCCCTCTATGGGCTTCCAAATATCCCTTTGCCAATTCCACAAGAAAAGCCCTAGAGAAAGGCTTCTTGAAGGGAAAGATGTAACTCTGTGAGATGAATGAACAGAACACAGAGCAGTTTCTCAGAATACTTCTTTCCAGTTTTGAACGGAAGATATTTCCTTTTTCACGATAGCCCTCTATGGGATTCGAAATATCCCTTTGCCAATTCCACAAGAACAGCCTTAGCGAAAGGCTTCTTGAAGGGAAAGATGTAACTCTGTGAGATGAATTAACAGAACACAGAGCAGTTTCTCAGAAAGCTTCTTTCCAGTTTTGAACGGAAGATATTTCCTTTTTCACCATAGCCCTCTATGGGCTTCCAAATATACCTTTGCCAATTCCACAAGAACAGCCTTAGCGAAAGACTTCTTGAAGGGAGAGATGTAACTCTGTGAGATGAATTAACAGAACACAGAGCAGTTTCTCAGAAAGCTTCTTTCCAGTTTTGATCGGAAGATATTTCCTTTTTCACCATAGCCCTCTATGGGCTTCCAAATATCCCTTTGCCAATTCCACAAGAACAGCCTTAGAGAAAGGCTTCTTGAAGGGAAAGATGTAACTCTGTGAGATGAATTAACAGAACACAGAGCAGTTTCTCAGAAAGCTTCTTTCCAGTTTTGAACGGAAGATATTTCCTTTTTCACGATAGCCCTCTATGGGCTTCGAAATATCCCTTTGCCAATTCCACAAGAACAGCCTTAGCGAAAGGCTTCTTGAAGGGAAAGATGTAACTCTGTGAGATGAATTAACAGAACACAGAGCAATTTCTCAGAAAGCTTCTATCCAGTTTTGAACGGAAGATATTTCCTTTTTCACCATAGCCCTCTATGGGCTTCCAAATTTCCCTTTGCCAATTCCACAAAAAGAGCCTTAGCGAAAGACTTTTTGAAGGGAAAGATGTAACATTGTGAGATGAATTAACAGAACACAGAGCAGTTTCTCAGAAAGCTTGTTTCCAGTTTTGAACGGAAGATATTTCCTTTTTCACCATAGTCCTCTAGGGGTTCCAAATATCCCTTTGCCAATTCCAAAAGAATAGCCTTAGCGAAAGGCTCCTTGAAGGGAAAGATGTAACTCTGTGGGATGAATTAACAGAACACAGAGCAGTTTCTCAGAAAGCTTCTTTCCAGTTTTGAACGAAAGATATTTCCTTATGCATGATAGCCCTCTATGGGCTTCCAAATATCCCTTTGCCAATTCCACAAGAACAGCCTTAGCGAAAGGCTTCTTGAAGGGAAAGATGTAACTCTGTGAGATGAATTAACAGAACACAGAGCAGTTTCTCAGAAAGCTTCTTTCCAGTTTTGAACGGAAGATATTTCCTTTTTCACGATAGCCCTCTATGGGCCTCGAAATATCCCTTTGCCAATTCCAAAAGAACAGCCTTAGCGAAAGGCTTCTTGAAGGGAAAGATGTAACTCTGTGAGATGAATTAACAGAACACAGAGCAGTTTCTCAGAAAGCTTCTTTCCAGTTTTGAACGGAAGATATTTCCTTTTTCACCATAGCCCTCTATGGTCTTCCAAATATCCCTTTGCCAATTCCACAAGAACAGCCTTAGCGAAAGGCTTCTTGAAGTGAAAGATGTAACTCTGTGAGACGAATTAACAGAACATAGAACAGTTTCTCAGAAAGCTTCTTTCCAGTTTTGAACGGAAGATATTTCCTTTTTCACCATAGCCCTCTATGGGCTTCCAAATATCCCTTTGCCAATTCCACAAGAACAGCCTTAGCGAAAGGATTCTTGAAGGGAAAGATGTAACTCTGTGAGATGAATTAACAGAACACAGAGCAGTTTCTCAGAAAGCTTCTTTCCAGTTTTGAACGGAAGATATTTCCTTTTTCACCATAGCCCTCTATGGGCTTCCAAATATCCCTTTGCCAATTCCACAATAACAGCCTTAGCGAAAGGCTTCTTGAAGGGAAAGATGTAACTCTGTGAGATGAATTAACAGAACACAGAGCAGTTTCTCAGAAAGCTTCTTTCCAGTTTTGAACGGAAGATATTTCCTTTTTCACCATAGCCCTCTATGGGCTTCCAAATATCCCTTTGCCAATTCCACAAGAACAGCCTTAGCGAAAGGCTTCTTGAAGGGAAAGATGTAACTCTGTGAGATGAATTAACAGAACACAGAGCAGTTTCTCAGAAAGCTTCTTTCCAGTTTTGAACGGAAGATATTTCCTTTTTCACCATAGCCCTCTATGGGCTTCCAAATATCCCTTTGCCAATTCCACAAGAACAGCCTTAGCGAAAGGCTTCTTGAAGGGGAAGATGTAACTCTGTGAGACGAATTAACAGAACATAGAACAGTTTCTCAGAAAGCTTCTTTCCAGTTTTGAACGGAAGATATTTCCTTTTTCAGCATAGCCCTCTCTGGGCTTCCAAATATCCCTTTGCCAATTCCACAAGAACAGCCTTAGCGAAAGGCTTCTTGAAGGGAAAGATGTAACTCTGTGAGATGAAATACCAGAACACAGAGCAGTTTCTCAGAAAGCTTCTTTCCAGTTTTGAATGGAAGATATTTCCTTTATCACCATAGCCCTCTATGGGCTTCCAAATATCCCTTTGCCAATTCCCCAAGAACAGCCATAGCGAAAGGATTCTTGAAGGGAAAGATGTAACTCTGTGAGATGAATTAACAGAACACAGAGCAGTTTCTCAGAAAGCTTCTTTCCAGTTTTGAACGGAAGATATTTCCTCTTTCACCATAGCCCTCTATGGGCTTCCAAATATCCCTTTGCCAATTCCACAAGAAGAGCCTTAGCGAAAGACTTTTTGAAGGGAAAGATGTAACACTGTGAGATGAATTAACAGGACACAGAGCAGTTTCTCAGAAAGCTTCTTTCCAGTTTTGAACGGAAGATATTTCCTTTTTCACCATAGCCCTCTATGGGCTTCCAAATATCCCTTTGCCAATTCCAAAAGAACAGACTTAGCGAAAGGCTTCTTGAAGGGAAAGATGTAACTCTGTGAGATTAATTAACAGAACACAGAGCAGTTTCTCAGAAAGCTTCTTTCCAGTTTTGAATGGAAGATATTTCCTTTTTCACCATAGCACTCCATGGGCTTCCAAATATCCCTTTGCCAATTCCACAAGAACACCCTTAGCGAAAGGCTTCTTGAAGGGAAAGATGTAACTCTGTGAGATGAATTAACAGAACACAGAGCAGTTTCTCAGAAAGCTTGTTTCCAGTTTTGAACGGAAGATATTTCCTTTTTCACCATAGCCCTCTATGGGCTTCCAAATATCCCTTTGCCAATTCCACAAGAACAGCCTTAGCGAAAGGCTTCTTGAAGGGAAAGATGTAACTCTGTGAGATGAATCAACAGAACACAGAGCAGTTTCTCAGAAGGCTTCTTTCCAGTTTTGAACGGAAGATATTTCCTTTTTCACCATAGCCCTCTATGGGCTTCCAAATATCCCTTTGCCAATTCCACAAGAACAGCCTTAGCGAAAGGCTTCTTGAAGGGAGAGATGTAACTCTGTGAGATGAATTAACAGAACACAGAGCAGTTTCTCAGAAAGCTTCTTTCCAGTTTTGAACGGAAGATATTTCCTTTTCACCATAGCCCTCTATGGGCTTCCAAATATCCCTTTGCCGATTCCACAAGAACAGCCTTAGCGAAAGGCTTCTTGAACGGAAAGATGTAATTCTGTGAGATGAATTAACAGAACACAGAGCAGTTTCTCAGAAAGCTTCTTTCCTGTTTTGAACGGAAGATATTTCCTTTATCACCATAGAATTCTATGGGCTTCCAAATATCCCTTTGCCAATTCCCCAAGAACAGCCTTAGCGAAAGGATTCTTGAAGGGAAAGATGTAACTCTGTGAGATGAATTAACAGAACACAGAGCAGTTTCTCAGAAAGCTTCTTTCCAGTTTTGAACGGAAGATATTTCCTTTTTCAACATAGCCCTCTATGGGCTTCCAAATATCCCTTTGCCAATTCCACAAGAACAGCCTTAGCGAAAGATTTTTTGAAGGGAAAGATGTAACTCTGTGAGATGAATTAACAGAACACAGAGCAGTTTCTCAGAAAGCTTGTTTCCAGTTTTGAACGGAAGATATTTCCTTTTTCACCATAGCCCTCTAGGGCTTCCAAATATCCCTTTGCTAATTCCGCAAGAACAGCCTTAGCGAAAGGCTTCTTGAAGGGAAAGATGTAACTCTCTGGGATGAATTAACAGAACACAGAGCAGTTTCTCAGAAAGCTTCTTTCCAGTTTTGAATGGAAGATATTTCCTTTTGCATGATAGCCCTCTATGGGCTTCCAAATATCCCTTTGCCAATTCCACAAGAACAACCTTAGCGAACGGCTTCTTGAAGGGAAAGATGTAACACTGTGAGATGAATTAACAGAACACAGAGTAGTTTCTCAGAAAGCTTCTTTCCAGTTTTGAACGGAAGATATTTCCTTTATCACCATAGAATTCTATGGGCTTCCAAATATCCCTTTGCCAATTCCACAAGAACAGCCTTAGCGAAAGGATTCTTGAAGGGAAAGATGTAACTCTGTGAGATGAATTAACAGAACACAGAGCAGTTTCTCAGAAAGCTTCTTTCCAGTTTTGAGCGGAAGATATTTCCTTTTTCACCATAGCCCTCTGTGGGCTTCCAAATATCCCTTTGCCAATTCCACAAGAACAGCCTTAGCGAAAGACTTCTTGAAGGGAGAGATGTAACTCTGTGAGATGAATTAACAGAACACAGAGCAGTTTCTCAGAAAGCTTCTTTCCAGTTTTGAACGGAAGATATTTCCTTTTCACCATAGCCCTCTATGGGCTTCCAAATATCCCTTTGCCGATTCCACAAGAACAGCCTTAGCGAAAGGCTTCTTGAACGGAAAGATGTAATTCTGTGAGATGAATTAACAGAACACAGAGCAGTTTCTCAGAAAGCTTCTTTCCAGTTTTGAACGGAAGATATTTCCTTTAACACCATAGCCCTCTATGGGCTTCCAAATATCCCTTTGCCAATTCCCCAAGAACAGCCTTAGCGAAAGGATTCTTGACGGGAAAGATGTAACTCTGTGAGATGAATTAACAGAACACAGAGCAGTTTCTCAGAAAGCTTCTTTCCAGTTTTGAACGGAAGATATTTCCTTTTTCACCATAGCACTCCATGGGCTTCGAAATATCCCTTTGCCAATTCCACAAGAACAGCCTTAGCGAAAGGCTTCTTTAGGGGAAAGATGTAACTCTGTGAGATGAATTAACAGAACACAGAGCAGTTTCTCAGAAAGCTTCTTTCCAGTTTTGAACGGAAGATATTTCCTTTTTCACCATTGCCCTCTATGGGCTTCCCAATATCCCTTTGCCAATTCCACAAGAACAGCCTAAGCGAAAGGCTTCTTGAAGGGAAACATGTAACTCTGTGAGATGAATTAACAGAACACAGAGCAGTTTCTCAGAAAGCTTCTTTCCAGTTTTGAACGCAAGATATTTCCTTTATCACCATAGCCCTCTATGGGCTTCCAAATATCCCTTTGCCAATTCCCCAAGAACAGCCTTAGCGAAAGGATTCTTGAAGGGAAAGATGTAACTCTGTGAGATGAATTAACAGAACACAGAGCAGTTTCTCAGAAAGCTTGTTTCCAGTTTTGAACGGAAGATATTTCCTTTTTCACCATAGCCCTCTAGGGCTTCCAAATATCCCTTTGCCAATTCCAAAAGAACAGCCTTAGCGAAAGGCTCCTTGAAGGGAAAGATGTAACTCTGTGAGATGAATCAAAAGAACACAGAGCAGTTTCTCAGAAAGCTTCTTTCCAGTTTTGAACGGAAGATATTTCCTTTATCACCATAGCCCTCTATGGGCTTCCAAATATCCCTTTGCCAATTCCACAAGAACAGCCTTAGAGAAAGGATTCTTGAAGGGAAAGATGTAACCCTGTGAGATGAATTAACAGAACACAGAGCAGTTTCTCAGAAAGCTTCTTTCCAGTTTTGAACGGAAGATATTTCCTTTTTCACCATAGCCCTCTATGGGCTTCCAAATATCCCTTTGCCAATTCCACAAGAACAGCCTTAGCGAAAGACTTTTTGAAGGGAAAGATGTAACTCTGTGAGATGAATTAACAGAACACAGAGCAGTTTCTCAGAAAGCTTGTTTCCAGTTTTGAACGGAAGATATTTCCTTTTTCACCATAGCCCTCTAGGGGTTCCAAATATCCCTTTGCCAATTCCACAAGAACAGCCTTAGCGAAAGGCTTCTTGAAGGGAAAGATGTAACTCTGTGGGATGAATTAACAGAACACAGAGCAGTTTCTCAGAAAGCTTCTTTCCAGCTTTGAATGGAAGATATTTCCTTTTTCACCATAGCCCTCTATGGGCTTCCAAATATCCCTTTGCCAATTTCACAAGAACAGCCTTAGCGAAAGGCTTCTTGAAGGGAAAGATGTAACTCTGTGAGATGAATTAACAGAACACAGAGCAGTTTCTCAGAAAGCTTCTTTCCAGTTTTGAACGGAAGATATTTCCTTTTTCACCATAGCCCTCTATGGGCTTCCAAATATCCCTTTGCCAATTCCACAAGAACAGCCTTAGCGAAAGGCTTCTTGAAGGGAAAGATGTAACTCTGTGAGATGAATTAACAGAACACAGAGCAGTTTCTCAGAAAGCTTCTTTCCAGTTTTGAACGGAAGATATTTCCTTTTTCACCATAGCCCTCTATGGGCTTCGAAATATCCCTTTGCCAATTCCACAAGAACAGCCTGAGCGAAAGGCTTCTTGAAGGGAAAGATGTAACTCTGTGAGATGAATTAACAGAACACAGAGCAGTTTCTCAGAAAGCTTCTTTCCAGTTTTGAACGGAAGATATTTCCTTTTTCACCATAGCCCTCTATGGGCTTCCAAATATCCCTTTGCCAATTCCACAAGAACAGCCTTAGCGAAAGGCTTCTTGAAGGGAGAGATGTAACTCTGTGAGATGAATTAACAGAACACAGAGCAGTTTCTCAGAAAGCTTCTTTCCAGTTTTGAACGGAAGATATTTCCTTTTCACCATAGCCCTCTATGGGCTTCCAAATATCCCTTTGCCGATTCCACAAGAACAGCCTTAGCGAAAGGCTTCTTGAACGGAAAGATGTAATTCTGTGAGATGAATTAACAGAACACAGAGCAGTTTCTCAGAAAGCTTCTTTCCAGTTTTGAACGGAAGATATTTCCTTTAACACCATAGCCCTCTATGGGCTTCCAAATATCCCTTTGCCAATTCCCCAAGAACAGCCTTAGCGAAAGGATTCTTGAAGGGAAAGATGTAACTCTGTGAGATGAATTAACAGAACACAGAGCAGTTTCTCAGAAACCTTCTTTCCAATTTTGAACGGAAGATATTTCCTTTTTCAACATAGCCCTCTATGGGCTTCCAAATATCCCTTTGCCAATTCCACAAGAACAGCCTTAGCGAAAGATTTTTTGAAGGGAAAGATGTAACTCTGTGAGATGAATTAACAGAACACAGAGCAGTTTCTCAGAAAGCTTGTTTCCAGTTTTGAACGGAAGATATTTCCTTTTTCACCATAGCCCTCTAGGGCTTCCAAATATCCCTTTGCCAATTCCGCAAGAACAGCCTTAGCGAAAGGCTTCTTGAAGGGAAAGATGTAACTCTCTGGGATGAATTAAGAGAACACAGAGCAGTTTCTCAGAAAGCTTCTTTCCAGTTTTGAATGGAAGATATTTCCTTTTGCATGATAGCCCTCTATGGGCTTCCAAATATCCCTTTGCCAATTCCACAAGAACAGCCTTAGCGAAAGGCTTCTTGAAGGGAAAGATGTAACTCTGTGAGATGAATTAACAGAACACAGAGCAGTTTCTCAGAAAGCTTCTTTCCAGTTTTGAACGGAAGATATTTCCTTTTTCAGCATAGCCCTCTATGGGCTTCCAAATATCCCTTTGCCAATTCCAAAAGAACAGCCTTAGCGAAAGGCTTCTTGAAGGGAAAGATGTAACTCTGTGAGATGAATTAACAGAACACAGAGCAGTTTCTCAGAAAGCTTCTTTCCAGTTTTAAACGGAAGATATTTCCTTTTTCACCATAGCCCTCTATATGCTTCCAAAAATCCCTTTGCCAATTCCAAAAGAACAGCCTTAGCGAAAGGCTTCTTGAAGGGAAAGATGTAACTCTGTGAGATGAATTAACAGAACACAGAGCAGTTTCTCAGAAAGCTTCTTTCCAGTTTTGAACGGAAGATATTTCCTTTTTCACCATAGCACTCCATGGGCTTCGAAATATCCCTTTGCCAATTCCACAAGAACAGCCTTAGCGAAAGGCTTCTTTAGGGGAAAGATGTAACTCTGTGAGATGAATTAACAGAACACAGAGCAGTTTCTCAGAAAGCTTCTTTCCAGTTTTGAACGGAAGATATTTCCTTTTTCACCATTGCCCTCTATGGGCTTCCCAATATCCCTTTGCCAATTCCACAAGAACAGCCTTAGCGAAAGGATTCTTGAAGGGAAAGATGTAACTCTGTGAGATGAATTAACAGAACACAGAGCAGTTTCTCAGAAAGCTTCTTTCCAGTTTTGAACGGAAGATATTTCCTTTTTCACCATAGCGCTCTAGGGCTTCCAAATATCCCTTTGCAAATTCCAAAAGAACAGCCTTAGCGAAAGGCTCCTTGAAGGGAAAGATGTAACTCTGTGAGATGAATCAAAAGAACACAGAGCAGTTTCTCAGAAAGCTTCTTTCCAGTTTTGAACGGAAGATATTTCCTTTATCACCATAGCCCTCTATGGGCTTCCAAATATCCCTTTGCCAATTCCACAAGAACAGCCTTAGAGAAAGGATTCTTGAAGGGAAAGATGTAACTCTGTGAGATGAATTAACAGAACACAGAGCAGTTTCTCAGAAAGCTTCTTTCCAGTTTTGAACGGAAGATATTTCCTTTTTCACCATAGCCCTCTATGGGCTTCCAAATATCCCTTTGCCAATTCCACAAGAACAGCCTTAGCGAAAGGCTTCTTGAAGGGAGAGATGTAACTCTGTGAGATGAATTAACAGAACACAGAGCAGTTTCTCAGAAAGCTTCTTTCCAGTTTTGAACGGAAGATATTTCCTTTTCACCATAGCCCTCTATGGGCTTCCAAATATCCCTTTGCCGATTCCACAAGAACAGCCTTAGCGAAAGGCTTCTTGAACGGAAAGATGTAATTCTGTGAGATGAATTAACAGAACACAGAGCAGTTTCTCAGAAAGCTTCTTTCCAGTTTTGAACGGAAGATATTTCCTTTAACACCATAGCCCTCTATGGGCTTCCAAATATCCCTTTGCCAATTCCCCAAGAACAGCCTTAGCGAAAGGATTCTTGAAGGGAAAGATGTAACTCTGTGAGATGAATTAACAGAACACAGAGCAGTTTCTCAGAAACCTTCTTTCCAATTTTGAACGGAAGATATTTCCTTTTTCAACATAGCCCTCTATGGGCTTCCAAATATCCCTTTGCCAATTCCACAAGAACACCTTAGCGAAAGATTTTTTGAAGGGAAAGATGTAACTCTGTGAGATGAATTAACAGAACACAGAGCAGTTTCTCAGAAAGCTTGTTTCCAGTTTTGAACGGAAGATATTTCCTTTTTCACCATAGCCCTCTAGGGCTTCCAAATATCCCTTTGCCAATTCCGCAAGAACAGCCTTAGCGAAAGGCTTCTTGAAGGGAAAGATGTAACTCTCTGGGATGAATTAACAGAACACAGAGCAGTTTCTCAGAAAGCTTCTTTCCAGTTTTGAATGGAAGATATTTCCTTTTGCATGATAGCCCTCTATGGGCTTCCAAATATCCCTTTGCCAATTCCACAAGAACAGCCTTAGCGAAAGGCTTCTTGAAGGGAAAGATGTAGCTCTGTGAGATGAATTAACAGAACACAGAGCAGTTTCTCAGAAAGCTTCTTTCCAGTTTTGAACGGAAGATATTTCCTTTTTCAGCATAGCCCTCTATAGGCTTCCAAATATCCCTTTGCCAATTCCAAAAGAACAGCCTTAGAGAAAGGCTTCTTGAAGGGAAAGATGTAACTCTGTGAGATGAATTAACAGAACACAGAGCAGTTTCTCAGAAAGCTTCTTTCCAGTTTTGAACGGAAGATATTTCCTTTTTCACCATAGCCCTCTATATGCTTCCAAATATCCCTTTGCCAATTCCAAAAGAACAGCCTTAGCGAAAGGCTTCTTGAAGGGAAAGATGTAACTCTGTGAGATGAATTAACAGAACACAGAGCAGTTTCTCAGAAAGCTTCTTTCCAGTTTTGAACGGAAGATATTTCCTTTTTCACCATAGCACTCCATGGGCTTCGAAATATCCCTTTGCCAATTCCACAAGAACAGCCTTAGCGAAAGGCTTCTTTAGGGGAAAGATGTAACTCTGTGAGATGAATTAACAGAACACAGAGCAGTTTCTCAGAAAGCTTCTTTCCAGTTTTGAACGGAAGATATTTCCTTTTTCACCATTGCCCTCTATGGGCTTCCCAATATCCCTTTGCCAATTCCACAAGAACAGCCTTAGCGAAAGGCTTCTTGAAGGGAAACATGTAACTCTGTGAGATGAATTAACAGAACACAGAGCAGTTTCTCAGAAAGCTTCTTTCCAGTTTTGAACGCAAGATATTTCCTTTATCACCATAGCCCTCTATGGGCTTCCAAATATCCCTTTGCCAATTCCCCAAGAACAGCCTTAGCGAAAGGATTCTTGAAGGGAAAGATGTAACTCTGTGAGATGAATTAACAGAACACAGAGCAGTTTCTCAGAAAGCTTGTTTCCAGTTTTGAACGGAAGATATTTCCTTTTTCACCATAGCCCTCTAGGGCTTCCAAATATCCCTTTGCCAATTCCAAAAGAACAGCCTTAGCGAAAGGCTCCTTGAAGGGAAAGATGTAACTCTGTGAGATGAATCAAAAGAACACAGAGCAGTTTCTCAGAAAGCTTCTTTCCAGTTTTGAAAGGAAGATATTTCCTTTATCACCATAGCCCTCTATGGGCTTCCAAATATCCCTTTGCCAATTCCACAAGAACAGCCTTAGAGAAAGGCTTCCTGAAGAAAAAGATGTAACTCTGTGAGATGAATTAACAGAACACAGAGCAGTTTCTCAGATAGCTTCTTTCCAGTTTTGAACGGAAGATATTTCCTTTTTCACCATAGCCCTCTATGGGCTTCCAAATATCCCTTTGCCAATTCCACAAGAACAGCCTTAGGGAAAGGCTTCTTGAAGGGAGAGATGTAACTCTGTGAGGTGAATTTACAGAACACAGAGCAGTTTCTCAGAAAGCTTGTTTCTAGTTTTGAACGGAAGATATTTCCTTTTTTACCATAGCCCTCTATGGGCTTCCAAATATCCCTTTGCCAATTCCACAAGAACAGCCTTAGCGAAAGGCTTCTTGAAGGGAAAGATGTAACTCTGTGAGTTGAATTAACAGAACACAGAGCAGTTTCTCAGAAAGTTTCTTTCCAGTTTTGAACGGAAGATATTTCCTTTTTCACCACAGCCCTCTATGGGCTTAAAAATATCCCTTTGCCAACTCCACAAGAACAGCCTTAGCGAAAGGATTCTGGAAGGGAAAGATGTAACTCTGTGAGATGAATTAACAGAACACAGAGCAGTTTCTCAGAAATCTTCTTTCCAGTTTTGAACGGAAGATATTTCCTTTTTCACCATAGCCCTCTATAGGCTTCCAAATATCCCTTTGCCAATTCCACAAGAACAGCCTTAGGGAAAGGCTTCTTGAAGGGAGAGATGTAACTCTGTGAGATGAATTTACAGAACACAGAGCAGTTTCTCAGAAAGCTTGTTTCCAGTTTTGAACGGAAGATATTTCCTTTTTCACCATAGCCCTCTATGGGCTTCCAAATATCCCTTTGCCAATTCCACAAGAACAGCCTTAGCGAAAGGCTTCTTGAAGGGAAAGATGTAACTCTGTGAGATGAATTAACAGAACACAGAGCAGTTTCTCAGAAAGCTTCTTTCCAGTTTTGAACGGAAGATATTTCCTTTTTCACCGTAGCCCTCTATGGGCGTCGAAATATCCCTTTGCCAATTCCACAAGAACAGCCTGAGCGAAAGACTTTTTGAAGGGAAAGATGTAACTCTGTGAGATGAATTAACAGAACACAGAGCAGTTTCTCAGAAAGCTTCCTTCCAGTTTTGAACGGAAGATATTTCCTTTTTCACCATAGCCCTCTATGGGCTTCCAAATATCCCTTTGCCAATTCCACAAGAACAGCCTTAGCGAAAGGCTTCTTGAAGGGAAAGATGTAACTCTGTGAGATGAATTAACAGAACTCAGAGCAGTTTCTCAGAAAGCTTCTTTCCAGTTTTGAACGGAAGATATTTCCTTTTTCACCACAGCCCTCTATGGGATTAAAAATATCCCTTTGCCAATTCCACAAGAACAGCCTTAGCGAAAGGCTTCTTGAAGGGAAAGATGTAACTCTGTGAGATGAATTAACAGAACACAGAGCAGTTTCTCAGAAAGCTTGTTTCCAGTTTTGAACGGAAGATATTTCCTTTTTCACCATAGCACTCCATGGGCTTCGAAATATCCCTTTGCCAATTCCACAAGAACAGCCTTAGCGAAAGGCTTCTTTAGGGGAAAGATGTAACTCTGTGAGATGAATTAACAGAACACAGAGCAGTTTCTCAGAAAGCTTCTTTCCAGTTTTGAACGGAAGATATTTCCTTTTTCACCATTGCCCTCTATGGGCTTCCCAATATCCCTTTGCCAATTCCACAAGAACAGCCTTAGCGAAAGGCTTCTTGAAGGGAAACATGTAACACTGTGAGATGAATTAACAGAACACAGAGCAGTTTCTCAGAAAGCTTCTTTCCAGTTTTGAACGCAAGATATTTCCTTTATCACCATAGCCCTCTATGGGCTTCCAAATATCCCTTTGCCAATTCCCCAAGAACAGCCTTAGCGAAAGGATTCTTGAAGGGAAAGATGTAACTCTGTGAGATGAATTAACAGAACACAGAGCAGTTTCTCAGAAAGCTTGTTTCCAGTTTTGAACGGAAGATATTTCCTTTTTCACCATAGCCCTCTAGGGCTTCCAAATATCCCTTTGCCAATTCCAAAAGAACAGCCTTAGCGAAAGGCTCCTTGAAGGGAAAGATGTAACTCTGTGAGATGAATCAAAAGAACACAGAGCAGTTTCTCAGAAAGCTTCTTTCCAGTTTTGAACGGAAGATATTTCCTTTATCACCATAGCCCTCTATGGGCTTCCAAATATCCCTTTGCCAATTCCACAAGAACAGCCTTAGAGAAAGGCTTCCTGAAGGGAAAGATGTAACTCTGTGAGATGAATTAACAGAACACAGAGCAGTTTCTCAGATAGCTTCTTTCCAGTTTTGAACGGAAGATATTTCCTTTTTCACCATAGCCCTCTATGGGCTTCCAAATATCCCTTTGCCAATTCCACAAGAACAGCCTTAGGGAAAGGCTTCTTGAAGGGAGAGATGTAACTCTGTGAGGTGAATTTACAGAACACAGAGCAGTTTCTCAGAAAGCTTGTTTCTAGTTTTGAACGGAAGATATTTCCTTTTTTACCATAGCCCTCTATGGGCTTCCAAATATCCCTTTGCCAATTCCACAAGAACAGCCTTAGCGAAAGGCTTCTTGAAGGGAAAGATGTAACTCTGTGAGTTGAATTAACAGAACACAGAGCAGTTTCTCAGAAAGTTTCTTTCCAGTTTTGAACGGAAGGTATTTCCTTTTTCACCACAGCCCTCTATGGGCTTAAAAATATCCCTTTGCCAACTCCACAAGAACAGCCTTAGCGAAAGGCTTCTTGAAGGGAAAGATGTAACTCTGTGAGATGAATTAACAGAACACAGAGCAGTTTCTCAGAAATCTTCTTTCCAGTTTTGAACGGAAGATATTTCCTTTTTCACCATAGCCCTCTATAGGCTTCCAAATATCCCTTTGCCAATTCCACAAGAACAGCCTTAGGGAAAGGCTTCTTGAAGGGAGAGATGTAACTCTGTGAGATGAATTTACAGAACACAGAGCAGTTTCTCAGAAAGCTTGTTTCCAGTTTTGAACGGAAGATATTTCCTTTTTCACCATAGCCCTCTATGGGCTTCCAAATATCCCTTTGCCAATTCCACAAGAACAGCCTTAGCGAAAGGCTTCTTGAAGGGAAAGATGTAACTCTGTGAGATGAATTAACAGAACACAGAGCAGTTTCTCAGAAAGCTTCTTTCCAGTTTTGAACGGAAGATATTTCCTTTTTCACCGTAGCCCTCTATGGGCTTCGAAATATCCCTTTGCCAATTCCACAAGAACAGCCTGAGCGAAAGACTTTTTGAAGGGAAAGATGTAACTCTGTGAGATGAATTAACAGAACACAGAGCAGTTTCTCAGAAAGCTTCTTTCCAGTTTTGAACGGAAGATATTTCCTTTTTCACCATAGCCCTCTATGGGCTTCCAAATATCCCTTTGCCAATTCCACAAGAACAGCCTTAGCGAAAGGCTTCTTGAAGGGAAAGATGTAACTCTGTGAGATGAATTAACAGAACTCAGAGCAGTTTCTCAGAAAGCTTCTTTCCAGTTTTGAACGGAAGATATTTCCTTTTTCACCACAGCCCTCTATGGGATTAAAAATATCCCTTTGCCAATTCCACAAGAACAGCCTTAGCGAAAGGCTTCTTGAAGGGAAAGATGTAACTCTGTGAGATGAATTAACAGAACACAGAGCAGTTTCTCAGAAAGCTTCTTTCCAGTTTTGAACGGAAGTTATTTCCTTTATCACCATAGCCCTCTATGGGCTTCCAAATATCCCTTTGCCAATTCCACAAGAACAGCCTTAGAGAAAGGATTCTTGAAGGGAAAGATGTAACCCTGTGAGATGAATTAACAGAACACAGAGCAGTTTCTCAGAAAGCTTCTTTCCAGTTTTGAACGGAAGATATTTCCTTTTTCACCATAGCCCTCTATGGGCTTCCAAATATCCCTTTGCCAATTCCACAAGAACAGCCTTAGCGAAAGACTTTTTGAAGGGAAAGATGTAACACTGTGAGATGAATTAACAGAACACAGAGCAGTTTCTCAGAAAGCTTGTTTCCAGTTTTGAACGGAAGATATTTCCTTTTTCACCATAGCCCTCTTGGGGTTCCAAATATCCCTTTGCCAATTCCACAAGAACAGCCTTAGCGAAAGGCTTCTTGAAGGGAAAGATGTAACTCTGTGGGATGAATTAACAGAACACAGAGCAGTTTCTCAGAAAGCTTCTTTCCAGCTTTGAACGGAAGATATTTCCTTTTGCACCATAGCCCTCTATGGGCTTCCAAATATCCCTTTGCCAATTCCACAAGAACAGCCTTAGCGAAAGGCTTCTTGAAGGGAAAGATGTAACACTGTGAGATGAATTAACAGAACACAGAGCAGTTTCTCAGAAAGCTTCTTTCCAGTTTTGAACGGAAGATATTTCCTTTTTCACCATAGCCCTCTATGGGCTTCCAAATATCCCTATGCCAATTCCCCAAGAACAGCCTTAGCGAAAGGCTTCTTGAAGGGAAAGATGTAACTCTGTGAGATGAATTAACAGAACACAGAGCAGTTTCTCAGAAAGCTTCTTTCCAGTTTTGAACGGAAGATATTTCCTTTTTCACCATAGCCCTCTATGGGCTTCGAAATATCCCTTTGCCAATTCCACAAGAACAGCCTGAGCGAAAGGCTTCTTGAAGGGAAAGATGTAACTCTGTGAGATGAATTAACAGAACACAGAGCAGTTTCTCAGAAAGCTTCTTTCCAGTTTTGAACGGAAGATATTTCCTTTTTCACCATAGCCCTCTATGGGCTTCCAAATATCCCTTTGCCAATTCCACAAGAACAGCCTTAGCGAAAGGCTTCTTGAAGGGAGAGATGTAACTCTGTGAGATGAATTAACAGAACACAGAGCAGTTTCTCAGAAAGCTTCTTTCCAGTTTTGAACGGAAGATATTTCCTTTTCACCATAGCCCTCTATGGGCTTCCAAATATCCCTTTGCCGATTCCACAAGAACAGCCTTAGCGAAAGGCTTCTTGAACGGAAAGATGTAATTCTGTGAGATGAATTAACAGAACACAGAGCAGTTTCTCAGAAAGCTTCTTTCCAGTTTTGAACGGAAGATATTTCCTTTAACACCATAGCCCTCTATGGGCTTCCAAATATCCCTTTGCCAATTCCCCAAGAACAGCCTTAGCGAAAGGCTTCTTGAAGGGAAAGATGTAACTCTGTGAGATGAATTAACAGAACACAGAGCAGTTTCTCAGAAACCTTCTTTCCAATTTTGAACGGAAGATATTTCCTTTTTCAACATAGCCCTCTATGGGCTTCCAAATATCCCTTTGCCAATTCCACAAGAACAGCCTTAGCGAAAGATTTTTTGAAGGGAAAGATGTAACTCTGTGAGATGAATTAACAGAACACAGAGCAGTTTCTCAGAAAGCTTGTTTCCAGTTTTGAACAGAAGATATTTCCTTTTTCACCATAGCCCTCTAGGGCTTCCAAATATCCCTTTGCCAATTCCGCAAGAACAGCCTTAGCGAAAGGCTTCTTGAAGGGAAAGATGTAACTCTCTGGGATGAATTAACAGAACACAGAGCAGTTTCTCAGAAAGCTTCTTTCCAGTTTTGAATGGAAGATATTTCCTTTTGCATGATAGCCCTCTATGGGCTTCCAAATATCCCTTTGCCAATTCCACAAGAACAGCCTTAGCGAAAGGCTTCTTGAAGGGAAAGATGTAACTCTGTGAGATGAATTAACAGAACACAGAGCAGTTTCTCAGAAAGCTTCTTTCCAGTTTTGAACGGAAGATATTTCCTTTTTCAGCATAGCCCTCTATAGGCTTCCAAATATCCCCTTGCCAATTCCAAAAGAACAGCCTTAGCGAAAGGCTTCTTGAAGGGAAAGATGTAACTCTGTGAGATGAATTAACAGAACACAGAGCAGTTTCTCAGAAAGCTTCTTTCCAGTTTTGAACGGAAGATATTTCCTTTTTCACCATAGCCCTCTATATGCTTCCAAATATCCCTTTGCCAATTCCACAAGAACAGCCTTAGCGAAAGGCTTCTTGAAGGGAAAGATGTAACTCTGTGAGATGAATTAACAGAACACAGAGCAGTTTCTCAGAAAGCTTCTTTCCAGTTTTGAACGGAAGATATTTCCTTTTTCACCATAGCACTCCATGGGCTTCGAAATATCCCTTTGCCAATTCCACAAGAACAGCCTTAGCGAAAGGCTTCTTTAGGGGAAAGATGTAACTCTGTGAGATGAATTAACAGAACACAGAGCAGTTTCTCAGAAAGCTTCTTTCCAGTTTTGAACGGAAGATATTTCCTTTTTCACCGTTGCCCTCTATGGGCTTCCCAATATCCCTTTGCCAATTCCACAAGAACAGCCTTAGCGAAAGGCTTCTTGAAGGGAAACATGTAACACTGTGAGATGAATTAACAGAACACAGAGCAGTTTCTCAGAAAGCTTCTTTCCAGTTTTGAACGCAAGATATTTCCTTTATCACCATAGCCCTCTATGGGCTTCCAAATATCCCTTTGCCAATTCCCCAAGAACAGCCTTAGCGAAAGGATTCTTGAAGGGAAAGATGTAACTCTGTGAGATGAATTAACAGAACACAGAGCAGTTTCTCAGAAAGCTTGTTTCCAGTTTTGAACGGAAGATATTTCCTTTTTCACCATAGCCCTCTAGGGCTTCCAAATATCCCTTTGCCAATTCCAAAAGAACAGCCTTAGCGAAAGGCTCCTTGAAGGGAAAGATGTAACTCTGTGAGATGAATCAAAAGAACACAGAGCAGTTTCTCAGAAAGCTTCTTTCCAGTTTTGAACGGAAGATATTTCCTTTATCACCATAGCCCTCTATGGGCTTCCAAATATCCCTTTGCCAATTCCACAAGAACAGCCTTAGAGAAAGGCTTCCTGAAGGGAAAGATGTAACTCTGTGAGATGAATTAACAGAACACAGAGCAGTTTCTCAGATAGCTTCTTTCCAGTTTTGAACGGAAGATATTTCCTTTTTCACCATAGCCCTCTATGGGCTTCCAAATATCCCTTTGCCAATTCCACAAGAACAGCCTTAGGGAAAGGCTTCTTGAAGGGAGAGATGTAACTCTGTGAGGTGAATTTACAGAACACAGAGCAGTTTCTCAGAAAGCTTGTTTCTAGTTTTGAACGGAAGATATTTCCTTTTTTACCATAGCCCTCTATGGGCTTCCAAATATCCCTTTGCCAATTCCACAAGAACAGCCTTAGCGAAAGGCTTCTTGAAGGGAAAGATGTAACTCTGTGAGTTGAATTAACAGAACACAGAGCAGTTTCTCAGAAAGTTTCTTTCCAGTTTTGAACGGAAGGTATTTCCTTTTTCACCACAGCCCTCTATGGGCTTAAAAATATCCCTTTGCCAACTCCACAAGAACAGCCTTAGCGAAAGGCTTCTTGAAGGGAAAGATGTAACTCTGTGAGATGAATTAACAGAACACAGAGCAGTTTCTCAGAAATCTTCTTTCCAGTTTTGAACGGAAGATATTTCCTTTTTCACCATAGCCCTCTATAGGCTTCCAAATATCCCTTTGCCAATTCCACAAGAACAGCCTTAGGGAAAGGCTTCTTGAAGGGAGAGATGTAACTCTGTGAGATGAATTTACAGAACACAGAGCAGTTTCTCAGAAAGCTTGTTTCCAGTTTTGAACGGAAGATATTTCCTTTTTCACCATAGCCCTCTATGGGCTTCCAAATATCCCTTTGCCAATTCCACAAGAACAGCCTTAGCGAAAGGCTTCTTGAAGGGAAAGATGTAACTCTGTGAGATGAATTAACAGAACACAGAGCAGTTTCTCAGAAAGCTTCTTTCCAGTTTTGAACGGAAGATATTTCCTTTTTCACCGTAGCCCTCTATGGGCTTCGAAATATCCCTTTGCCAATTCCACAAGAACAGCCTGAGCGAAAGACTTTTTGAAGGGAAAGATGTAACTCTGTGAGATGAATTAACAGAACACAGAGCAGTTTCTCAGAAAGCTTCTTTCCAGTTTTGAACGGAAGATATTTCCTTTTTCACCATAGCCCTCTATGGGCTTCCAAATATCCCTTTGCCAATTCCACAAGAACAGCCTTAGCGAAAGGCTTCTTGAAGGGAAAGATGTAACTCTGTGAGATGAATTAACAGAACTCAGAGCAGTTTCTCAGAAAGCTTCTTTCCAGTTTTGAACGGAAGATATTTCCTTTTTCACCACAGCCCTCTATGGGATTAAAAATATCCCTTTGCCAATTCCACAAGAACAGCCTTAGCGAAAGGCTTCTTGAAGGGAAAGATGTAACTCTGTGAGATGAATTAACAGAACACAGAGCAGTTTCTCAGAAAGCTTCTTTCCAGTTTTGAACGGAAGTTATTTCCTTTATCACCATAGCCCTCTATGGGCTTCCAAATATCCCTTTGCCAATTCCACAAGAACAGCCTTAGAGAAAGGATTCTTGAAGGGAAAGATGTAACCCTGTGAGATGAATTAACAGAACACAGAGCAGTTTCTCAGAAAGCTTCTTTCCAGTTTTGAACGGAAGATATTTCCTTTTTCACCATAGCCCTCTATGGGCTTCCAAATATCCCTTTGCCAATTCCACAAGAACAGCCTTAGCGAAAGACTTTTTGAAGGGAAAGATGTAACACTGTGAGATGAATTAACAGAACACAGAGCAGTTTCTCAGAAAGCTTGTTTCCAGTTTTGAACGGAAGATATTTCCTTTTTCACCATAGCCCTCTTGGGGTTCCAAATATCCCTTTGCCAATTCCACAAGAACAGCCTTAGCGAAAGGCTTCTTGAAGGGAAAGATGTAACTCTGTGGGATGAATTAACAGAACACAGAGCAGTTTCTCAGAAAGCTTCTTTCCAGCTTTGAACGGAAGATATTTCCTTTTGCACCATAGCCCTCTATGGGCTTCCAAATATCCCTTTGCCAATTCCACAAGAACAGCCTTAGCGAAAGGCTTCTTGAAGGGAAAGATGTAACACTGTGAGATGAATTAACAGAACACAGAGCAGTTTCTCAGAAAGCTTCTTTCCAGTTTTGAACGGAAGATATTTCCTTTTTCACCATAGCCCTCTATGGGCTTCCAAATATCCCTATGCCAATTCCCCAAGAACAGCCTTAGCGAAAGGCTTCTTGAAGGGAAAGATGTAACTCTGTGAGATGAATTAACAGAACACAGAGCAGTTTCTCAGAAAGCTTCTTTCCAGTTTTGAACGGAAGATATTTCCTTTTTCACCATAGCCCTCTATGGGCTTCGAAATATCCCTTTGCCAATTCCACAAGAACAGCCTGAGCGAAAGGCTTCTTGAAGGGAAAGATGTAACTCTGTGAGATGAATTAACAGAACACAGAGCAGTTTCTCAGAAAGCTTCTTTCCAGTTTTGAACGGAAGATATTTCCTTTTTCACCATAGCCCTCTATGGGCTTCCAAATATCCCTTTGCCAATTCCACAAGAACAGCCTTAGCGAAAGGCTTCTTGAAGGGAGAGATGTAACTCTGTGAGATGAATTAACAGAACACAGAGCAGTTTCTCAGAAAGCTTCTTTCCAGTTTTGAACGGAAGATATTTCCTTTTCACCATAGCCCTCTATGGGCTTCCAAATATCCCTTTGCCGATTCCACAAGAACAGCCTTAGCGAAAGGCTTCTTGAACGGAAAGATGTAATTCTGTGAGATGAATTAACAGAACACAGAGCAGTTTCTCAGAAAGCTTCTTTCCAGTTTTGAACGGAAGATATTTCCTTTAACACCATAGCCCTCTATGGGCTTCCAAATATCCCTTTGCCAATTCCCCAAGAACAGCCTTAGCGAAAGGCTTCTTGAAGGGAAAGATGTAACTCTGTGAGATGAATTAACAGAACACAGAGCAGTTTCTCAGAAACCTTCTTTCCAATTTTGAACGGAAGATATTTCCTTTTTCAACATAGCCCTCTATGGGCTTCCAAATATCCCTTTGCCAATTCCACAAGAACAGCCTTAGCGAAAGATTTTTTGAAGGGAAAGATGTAACTCTGTGAGATGAATTAACAGAACACAGAGCAGTTTCTCAGAAAGCTTGTTTCCAGTTTTGAACAGAAGATATTTCCTTTTTCACCATAGCCCTCTAGGGCTTCCAAATATCCCTTTGCCAATTCCGCAAGAACAGCCTTAGCGAAAGGCTTCTTGAAGGGAAAGATGTAACTCTCTGGGATGAATTAACAGAACACAGAGCAGTTTCTCAGAAAGCTTCTTTCCAGTTTTGAATGGAAGATATTTCCTTTTGCATGATAGCCCTCTATGGGCTTCCAAATATCCCTTTGCCAATTCCACAAGAACAGCCTTAGCGAAAGGCTTCTTGAAGGGAAAGATGTAACTCTGTGAGATGAATTAACAGAACACAGAGCAGTTTCTCAGAAAGCTTCTTTCCAGTTTTGAACGGAAGATATTTCCTTTTTCAGCATAGCCCTCTATAGGCTTCCAAATATCCCCTTGCCAATTCCAAAAGAACAGCCTTAGCGAAAGGCTTCTTGAAGGGAAAGATGTAACTCTGTGAGATGAATTAACAGAACACAGAGCAGTTTCTCAGAAAGCTTCTTTCCAGTTTTGAACGGAAGATATTTCCTTTTTCACCATAGCCCTCTATATGCTTCCAAATATCCCTTTGCCAATTCCAAAAGAACAGCCTTAGCGAAAGGCTTCTTGAAGGGAAAGATGTAACTCTGTGAGATGAATTAACAGAACACAGAGCAGTTTCTCAGAAAGCTTCTTTCCAGTTTTGAACGGAAGATATTTCCTTTTTCACCATAGCACTCCATGGGCTTCGAAATATCCCTTTGCCAATTCCACAAGAACAGCCTTAGCGAAAGGCTTCTTTAGGGGAAAGATGTAACTCTGTGAGATGAATTAACAGAACACAGAGCAGTTTCTCAGAAAGCTTCTTTCCAGTTTTGAACGGAAGATATTTCCTTTTTCAACATTGCCCTCTATGGGCTTCCCAATATCCCTTTGCCAATTCCACAAGAACAGCCTTAGCGAAAGGCTTCTTGAAGCTAAAGATGTAACTCTGTGAGATGAATTAACAGAACACAGAGCAGTTTCTCAGAAAGCTTCTTTCCAGTTTTGAACGGAAGATATTTCCTTTATCACCATAACCCTCTATGGGCTTCCAAATATCCCTTTGCCAATTCCCCAAGAACAGCCTTAGCGAAAGGATTCTTGAAGCTAAAGATGTAACTCTGTGAGATGAATTAACAGAACACAGAGCAGTTTCTCAGAAAGCTTGTTTCCAGTTTTGAACGGAAGATATTTCCTTTTTCACCATAGCCCTCTATGGGCTTCCAAATATCCCTTTGCCAATTCCAAAAGAACAGCCTTAGCGAAAGGCTCCTTGAAGGGAAAGATGTAACTCTGTGAGATGAATCAAAAGAACACAGAGCAGTTTCTCAGAAAGCTTCTTTCCAGTTTTGAACGGAAGATATTTCCTTTATCACCATAGCCCTCTATGGGCTTCCAAATATCCCTTTGCCAATTCCACAAGAACAGCCTTAGAGAAAGGATTCTTGAAGGGAAAGATGTAACTCTGTGAGATGAATTAACAGAACACAGAGCAGTTTCTCAGAAAGCTTCTTTCCAGTTTTGAACGGAAGATATTTCCTTTTTCACCATAGCCCTCTATGGGCTGCCAAATATCCCTTTGCCAATTCCACAAGAACAGCCTTAGCGAAAGGCTTCTTGAAGGGAGAGATGTAACTCTGTGAGATGAATTAACAGAACACAGAGCAGTTTCTCAGAAAGCTTCTTTCCAGTTTTGAACGGAAGATATTTCCTTTTCACCATAGCCCTCTATGGGCTTCCAAATATCCCTTTGCCGATTCCACAAGAACAGCCTTAGCGAAAGGCTTCTTGAACGGAAAGATGTAATTCTGTGAGATGAATTAACAGAACACAGAGCAGTTTCTCAGAAAGCTTCTTTCCAGTTTTGAACGGAAGATATTTCCTTTAACACCATAGCCCTCTATGGGCTTCCAAATATCCCTTTGCCAATTCCCCAAGAACAGCCTTAGCGAAAGGATTCTTGAAGGGAAAGATGTAACTCTGTGAGATGAATTAACAGAACACAGAGCAGTTTCTCAGAAACCTTCTTTCCAATTTTGAACGGAAGATATTTCCTTTTTCAACATAGCCCTCTATGGGCTTCCAAATATCCCTTTGCCAATTCCACAAGAACAGCCTTAGCGAAAGATTTTTTGAAGGGAAAGATGTAACTCTGTGAGATGAATTAACAGAACACAGAGCAGTTTCTCAGAAAGCTTGTTTCCAGTTTTGAACGGAAGATATTTCCTTTTTCACCATAGCCCTCTAGGGCTTCCAAATATCCCTTTGCCAATTCCGCAAGAACAGCCTTAGCGAAAGGCTTCTTGAAGGGAAAGATGTAACTCTCTGGGATGAATTAACAGAACACAGAGCAGTTTCTCAGAAAGCTTCTTTCCAGTTTTGAATGGAAGATATTTCCTTTTGCATGATAGCCCTCTATGGGCTTCCAAATATCCCTTTGCCAATTCCACAAGAACAGCCTTAGCGAAAGGCTTCTTGAAGGGAAAGATGTAACTCTGTGAGATGAATTAACAGAACACAGAGCAGTTTCTCAGAAAGCTTCTTTCCAGTTTTGAACGGAAGATATTTCCTTTTTCAGCATAGCCCTCTATAGGCTTCCAAATATCCCTTTGCCAATTCCAAAAGAACAGCCTTAGCGAAAGGCTTCTTGAAGCGAAAGATGTAACTCTGTGAGATGAATTAACAGAACACAGAGCAGTTTCTCAGAAAGCTTCTTTCCAGTTTTGAACGGAAGATATTTCCTTTTTCACCATAGCCCTCTATATGCTTCCAAATATCCCTTTGCCAATTCCAAAAGAACAGCCTTAGCGAAAGGCTTCTTGAAGGGAAAGATGTAACTCTGTAAAACGGAAGATATTTCCTTTTTCACCATAGCACTCCATGGGCTTCGAAATATCCCTTTGCCAATTCCACAAGAACAGCCTTAGCGAAAGGCTTCTTTAGGGGAAAGATGTAACTCTGTGAGATGAATTAACAGAACACAGAGCAGTTTCTCAGAAAGCTTCTTTCCAGTTTTGAACGGAAGATATTTCCTTTTTCACCATTGCCCTCTATGGGCTTCCCAATATCCCTTTGCCAATTCCACAAGAACAGCCTTAGCGAAAGGCTTCTTGAAGGGAAACATGTAACTCTGTGAGATGAATTAACAGAACACAGAGCAGTTTTTCAGAAAGCTTCTTTCCAGTTTTGAACGCAAGATATTTCCTTTATCACCATAGCCCTCTATGGGCTTCCAAATATCCCTTTGCCAATTCCCCAAGAACAGCCTTAGCGAAAGGATTCTTGAAGGGAAAGATGTAACTCTGTGAGATGAATTAACAGAACACAGAGCAGTTTCTCAGAAAGCTTGTTTCCAGTTTTGAACGGAAGATATTTCCTTTTTCACCATAGCCCTCTAGGGCTTCCAAATATCCCTTTGCCAATTCCAAAAGAACAGCCTTAGCGAAAGGCTCCTTGAAGGGAAAGATGTAACTCTGTGAGATGAATCAAAAGAACACAGAGCAGTTTCTCAGAAAGCTTCTTTCCAGTTTTGAACGGAAGATATTTCCTTTATCACCATAGCCCTCTATGGGCTTCCAAATATCCCTTTGCCAATTCCACAAGAACAGCCTTAGCGAAAGGATTCTTGAAGGGAAAGATGTAACTCTGTGAGATGAATTAACAGAACACAGAGCAGTTTCTCAGAAAGCTTGTTTCCAGTTTTGAACGGAAGATATTTCCTTTTTCACCATAGCCCTCTAGGGCTTCCAAATATCCCTTTGCCAATTCCAAAAGAACAGCCTTAGCGAAAGGCTCCTTGAAGGGAAAGATGTAACTCTGTGAGATGAATCAAAAGAACACAGAGCAGTTTCTCAGAAAGCTTCTTTCCAGTTTTGAACGGAAGATATTTCCTTTATCACCATAGCCCTCTATGGGCTTCCAAATATCCCTTTGCCAATTCCACAAGAACAGCCTTAGAGAAAGGATTCTTGAAGGGAAAGATGTAACTCTGTGAGATGAATTAACAGAACACAGAGCAGTTTCTCAGAAAACTTCTTTCCAGTTTTGAACGGAAGATATTTCCTTTTTCACCATAGCCCTCTATGGGCTTCCAAATATCCCTTTGCCAATTCCACAAGAACAGCCTTAGCGAAAGGCTTCTTGAAGGGAGAGATGTAACTCTGTGAGATGAATTAACAGAACACAGAGCAGTTTCTCAGAAAGCTTCTTTCCAGTTTTGAACGGAAGATATTTCCTTTTCACCATAGCCCTCTATGGGCTTCCAAATATCCCTTTGCCGATTCCACAAGAACAGCCTTAGCGAAAGGCTTCTTGAACGGAAAGATGTAATTCTGTGAGATGAATTAACAGAACACAGAGCAGTTTCTCAGAAAGCTTCTTTCCAGTTTTGAACGGAAGATATTTCCTTTAACACCATAGCCCTCTATGGGCTTCCAAATATCCCTTTGCCAATTCCCCAAGAACAGCCTTAGCGAAAGGATTCTTGAAGGGAAAGATGTAACTCTGTGAGATGAATTAACAGAACACAGAGCAGTTTCTCAGAAACCTTCTTTCCAATTTTGAACGGAAGATATTTCCTTTTTCAACATAGCCCTCTATGGGCTTCCAAATATCCCTTTGCCAATTCCACAAGAACAGCCTTAGCGAAAGATTTTTTGAAGGGAAAGATGTAACTCTGTGAGATGAATTAACAGAACACAGAGCAGTTTCTCAGAAAGCTTGTTTCCAGTTTTGAACGGAAGATATTTCCTTTTTCACCATAGCCCTCTAGGGCTTCCAAATATCCCTTTGCCAATTCCGCAAGAACAGCCTTAGCGAAAGGCTTCTTGAAGGGAAAGATGTAACTCTCTGGGATGAATTAACAGAACACAGAGCAGTTTCTCAGAAAGCTTCTTTCCAGTTTTGAATGGAAGATATTTCCTTTTGCATGATAGCCCTCTATGGTCTTCCAAATATCCCTTTACCAATTCCACAAGAACAGCCTTAGCGAAAGGCTTCTTGAAGGGAAAGATGTAACTCTGTGAGATGAATTAACAGAACACAGAGCAGTTTCTCAGAAAGCTTCTTTCCAGTTTTGAACGGAAGATATTTCCTTTTTCAGCATAGCCCTCTATAGGCTTCCAAATATCCCTTTGCCAATTCCAAAAGAACAGCCTTAGCGAAAGGCTTCTTGAAGGGAAAGATGTAACTCTGTGAGATGAATTAACAGAACACAGAGCAGTTTCTCAGAAAGCTTCTTTCCAGTTTTGAACGGAAGATATTTCCTTTTTCACCATAGCCCTCTATATGCTTCCAAATATCCCTTTGCCAATTCCAAAAGAACAGCCTTAGCGAAAGGCTTCTTGAAGGGAAAGATGTAACTCTGTGAGATGAATTAACAGAACACAGAGCAGTTTCTCAGAAAGCTTCTTTCCAGTTTTGAACGGAAGATATTTCCTTTTTCACCATAGCACTCCATGGGCTTCGAAATATCCCTTTGCCAATTCCACAAGAACAGCCTTAGCGAAAGGCTTCTTTAGGGGAAAGATGTAACTCTGTGAGATGAATTAACAGAACACAGAGCAGTTTCTCAGAAAGCTTCTTTCCAGTTTTGAACGGAAGATATTTCCTTTTTCACCATTGCCCTCTATGGGCTTCCCAATATCCCTTTGCCAATTCCACAAGAACAGCCTTAGCGAAAGGCTTCTTGAAGGGAAACATGTAACTCTGTGAGATGAATTAACAGAACACAGAGCAGTTTCTCAGAAAGCTTCTTTCCAGTTTTGAACGCAAGATATTTCCTTTATCACCATAGCCCTCTATGGGCTTCCAAATATCCCTTTGCCAATTCCCCAAGAACAGCCTTAGCGAAAGGATTCTTGAAGGGAAAGATGTAACTCTGTGAGATGAATTAACAGAACACAGAGCAGTTTCTCAGAAAGCTTGTTTCCAGTTTTGAACGGAAGATATTTCCTTTTTCACCACAGCCCTCTAGGGCTTCCAAATATCCCTTTGCCAACTCCACAAGAACAGCCTTAGCGAAAGGCTTCTTGAAGGGAAAGATGTAACTCTGTGAGATGAATTAACAGAACACAGAGCAGTTTCTCAGAAATCTTCTTTCCAGTTTTGAACGGAAGATATTTCCTTTTTCACCATAGCCCTCTATAGGCTTCCAAATATCCCTTTGCCAATTCCACAAGAACAGCCTTAGGGAAAGGCTTCTTGAAGGGAGAGATGTAACTCTGTGAGATGAATTTACAGAACACAGAGCAGTTTCTCAGAAAGCTTGTTTCCAGTTTTGAACGGAAGATATTTCCTTTTTCACCATAGCCCTCTATGGGCTTCCAAATATCCCTTTGCCAATTCCACAAGAACAGCCTTAGCGAAAGGCTTCTTGAAGGGAAAGATGTAACTCTGTGAGATGAATTAACAGAACACAGAGCAGTTTCTCAGAAAGCTTCTTTCCAGTTTTGAACGGAAGATATTTCCTTTTTCACCGTAGCCCTCTATGGGCTTCGAAATATCCCTTTGCCAATTCCACAAGAACAGCCTGAGCGAAAGACTTTTTGAAGGGAAAGATGTAACTCTGTGAGATGAATTAACAGAACACAGAGCAGTTTCTCAGAAAGCTTCTTTCCAGTTTTGAACGGAAGATATTTCCTTTTTCACCATAGCCCTCTATGGGCTTCCAAATATCCCTTTGCCAATTCCACAAGAACAGCCTTAGCGAAAGGCTTCTTGAAGGGAAAGATGTAACTCTGTGAGATGAATTATCAGAACTCAGAGCAGTTTCTCAGAAAGCTTCTTTCCAGTTTTGAACGGAAGATATTTCCTTTTTCACCACAGCCCTCTATGGGATTAAAAATATCCCTTTGCCAATTCCACAAGATCAGCCTTAGCGAAAGGCTTCTTGAAGGGAAAGATGTAACTCTGTGAGATGAATTAACAGAACACAGAGCAGTTTCTCAGAAAGCTTCTTTCCAGTTTTGAATGGAAGATATTTCCTTTTGCATGATAGCCCTCTATGGGCTTCCAAATATCCCTTTGCCAATTCCACAAGAACAGCCTTAGCGAAAGGCTTCTTGAAGGGAAAGATGTAACTCTGTGAGATGAATTAACAGAACACAGAGCAGTTTCTCAGAAAGCTTCTTTCCAGTTTTGAACGGAAGATATTTCCTTTTTCAGCAAAGCCCTCTATGGGCTTCCAAATATCCCTTTGCCAATTCCACAAGAACAGCCTTAGCGAAAGGCTTCTTGAAGGGAAAGATGTAACTCTGTGAGATGAATTAACAGAACACAGAGCAGTTTCTCAGAAAGCTTCTTTCCAGTTTTGAACGGAAGATATTTCCTTTTTCACCATAGCCCTCTGTGGGCTTCCAAATATCCCTTTGCCAATTCCAAATGAACAGCCTTAGCGAAAGACTTCTTGAAGGGAAAGATGTAACTCTGTGAGATGAATTAACAGAACACAGAGCAGTTTCTCAGAAAGCTTCTTTCCAGTTTTGAACGGAAGATATTTCCTTTTTCACCATTGCCCTCTATGGGCTTCCCAATATCCCTTTGCCAATTCCACAAGAACAGCCTTAGCGAAAGGCTTCTTGAAGGGAAACATGTAACTCTGTGAGATGAATTAACAGAACACAGAGCAGTTTTTCAGAAAGCTTCTTTCCAGTTTTGAACGCAAGATATTTCCTTTATCACCATAGCCCTCTATGGGCTTCCAAATATCCCTTTGCCAATTCCCCAAGAACAGCCTTAGCGAAAGGATTCTTGAAGGGAAAGATGTAACTCTGTGAGATGAATTAACAGAACACAGAGCAGTTTCTCAGAAAGCTTGTTTCCAGTTTTGAACGGAAGATATTTCCTTTTTCACCATAGCCCTCTAGGGCTTCCAAATATCCCTTTGCCAATTCCAAAAGAACAGCCTTAGCGAAAGGCTCCTTGAAGGGAAAGATGTAACTCTGTGAGATGAATCAAAAGAACACAGAGCAGTTTCTCAGAAAGCTTCTTTCCAGTTTTGAACGGAAGATATTTCCTTTATCACCATAGCCCTCTATGGGCTTCCAAATATCCCTTTGCCAATTCCACAAGAACAGCCTTAGCGAAAGGATTCTTGAAGGGAAAGATGTAACTCTGTGAGATGAATTAACAGAACACAGAGCAGTTTCTCAGAAAGCTTGTTTCCAGTTTTGAACGGAAGATATTTCCTTTTTCACCATAGCCCTCTAGGGCTTTCAAATATCCCTTTGCCAATTCCAAAAGAACAGCCTTAGCGAAAGGCTCCTTGAAGGGAAAGATGTAACTCTGTGAGATGAATCAAAAGAACACAGAGCAGTTTCTCAGAAAGCTTCTTTCCAGTTTTGAACGGAAGATATTTCCTTTATCACCATAGCCCTCTATGGGCTTCCAAATATCCCTTTGCCAATTCCACAAGAACAGCCTTAGAGAAAGGATTCTTGAAGGGAAAGATGTAACTCTGTGAGATGAATTAACAGAACACAGAGCAGTTTCTCAGAAAGCTTCTTTCCAGTTTTGAACGGAAGATATTTCCTTTTTCACCCTAGCCCTCTATGGGATTCCAAATATCCCTTTGCCAATTCCACAAGAACAGCCTTAGCGAAAGGCTTCTTGAAGGGAGAGATGTAACTCTGTGAGATGAATTAACAGAACACAGAGCAGTTTCTCAGAAAGCTTCTTTCCAGTTTTGAACGGAAGATATTTCCTTTTCACCATAGCCCTCTATGGGCTTCCAAATATCCCTTTGCCGATTCCACAAGAACAGCCTTAGCGAAAGGCTTCTTGAACGGAAAGATGTAATTCTGTGAGATGAATTAACAGAACACAGAGCAGTTTCTCAGAAAGCTTCTTTCCAGTTTTGAACGGAAGATATTTCCTTTAACACCATAGCCCTCTATGGGCTTCCAAATATCCCTTTGCCAATTCCCCAAGAACAGCCTTAGCGAAAGGATTCTTGAAGGGAAAGATGTAACTCTGTGAGATGAATTAACAGAACACAGAGCAGTTTCTCAGAAACCTTCTTTCCAATTTTGAACGGAAGATATTTCCTTTTTCAACATAGCCCTCTATGGGCTTCCAAATATCCCTTTGCCAATTCCACAAGAACAGCCTTAGCGAAAGATTTTTTGAAGGGAAAGATGTAACTCTGTGAGATGAATTAACAGAACACAGAGCAGTTTCTCAGAAAGCTTGTTTCCAGTTTTGAACGGAAGATATTTCCTTTTTCACCATAGCCCTCTAGGGCTTCCAAATATCCCTTTGCCAATTCCGCAAGAACAGCCTTAGCGAAAGGCTTCTTGAAGGGAAAGATGTAACTCTCTGGGATGAATTAACAGAACACAGAGCAGTTTCTCAGAAAGCTTCTTTCCAGTTTTGAATGGAAGATATTTCCTTTTGCATGATAGCCCTCTATGGTCTTCCAAATATCCCTTTACCAATTCCACAAGAACAGCCTTAGCGAAAGGCTTCTTGAAGGGAAAGATGTAACTCTGTGAGATGAATTAACAGAACACAGAGCAGTTTCTCAGAAAGCTTCTTTCCAGTTTTGAACGGAAGATATTTCCTTTTTCAGCATAGCCCTCTATAGGCTTCCAAATATCCCTTTGCCAATTCCAAAAGAACAGCCTTAGCGAAAGGCTTCTTGAAGGGAAAGATGTAACTCTGTGAGATGAATTAACAGAACACAGAGCAGTTTCTCAGAAAGCTTCTTTCCAGTTTTGAACGGAAGATATTTCCTTTTTCACCATAGCCCTCTAGGGCTTCCAAATATCCCTTTGCCAATTCCAAAAGAACAGCCTTAGCGAAAGGCTCCTTGAAGGGAAAGATGTAACTCTGTGAGATGAATCAAAAGAACACAGAGCAGTTTCTCAGAAAGCTTCTTTCCAGTTTTGAACGGAAGATATTTCCTTTATCACCATAGCCCTCTATGGGCTTCCAAATATCCCTTTGCCAATTCCACAAGAACAGCCTTAGAGAAAGGCTTCTTGAAGGGAAAGATGTAACTCTGTGAGATGAATTAACAGAACACAGAGCAGTTTCTCAGATAGCTTCTTTCCAGTTTTGAACGGAAGATATTTCCTTTTTCACCATAGCCCTCTATGGGCTTCCAAATATCCCTTTGCCAATTCCACAAGAACAGCCTTAGGGAAAGGCTTCTTGAAGGGAGAGATGTAACTCTGTGAGGTGAATTTACAGAACACAGAGCAGTTTCTCAGAAAGCTTGTTTCTAGTTTTGAACGGAAGATATTTCCTTTTTTACCATAGCCCTCTATGGGCTTCCAAATATCCCTTTGCCAATTCCACAAGAACAGCCTTAGCGAAAGGCTTCTTGAAGGGAAAGATGTAACTCTGTGAGTTGAATTAACAGAACACAGAGCAGTTTCTCAGAAAGTTTCTTTCCAGTTTTGAACGGAAGATATTTCCTTTTTCACCACAGCCCTCTATGGGCTTAAAAATATCCCTTTGCCAACTCCACAAGAACAGCCTTAGCGAAAGGCTTCTTGAAGGGAAAGATGTAACTCTGTGAGATGAATTAACAGAACACAGAGCAGTTTCTCAGAAATCTTCTTTCCAGTTTTGAACGGAAGATATTTCCTTTTTCACCATAGCCCTCTATAGGCTTCCAAATATCCCTTTGCCAATTCCACAAGAACAGCCTTAGGGAAAGGCTTCTTGAAGGGAGAGATGTAACTCTGTGAGATGAATTTACAGAACACAGAGCAGTTTCTCAGAAAGCTTCTTTCCAGTTTTGAACGGAAGATATTTCCTTTTTCACCATAGCCCTCTATGGGCTTCCAAATATCCCTTTGCCAATTCCACAAGAACAGCCTTAGGGAAAGGCTTCTTGAAGGGAGAGATGTAACTCTGTGAGGTGAATTTACAGAACACAGAGCAGTTTCTCAGAAAGCTTGTTTCTAGTTTTGAACGGAAGATATTTCCTTTTTTACCATAGCCCTCTATGGGCTTCCAAATATCCCTTTGCCAATTCCACAAGAACAGCCTTAGCGAAAGGCTTCTTGAAGGGAAAGATGTAACTCTGTGAGTTGAATTAACAGAACACAGAGCAGTTTCTCAGAAAGTTTCTTTCCAGTTTTGAACGGAAGATATTTCCTTTTTCACCACAGCCCTCTATGGGCTTAAAAATATCCCTTTGCCAACTCCACAAGAACAGCCTTAGCGAAAGGCTTCTTGAAGGGAAAGATGTAACTCTGTGAGATGAATTAACAGAACACAGAGCAGTTTCTCAGAAATCTTCTTTCCAGTTTTGAACGGAAGATATTTCCTTTTTCACCATAGCCCTCTATAGGCTTCCAAATATCCCTTTGCCAATTCCACAAGAACAGCCTTAGGGAAAGGCTTCTTGAAGGGAGAGATGTAACTCTGTGAGATGAATTTACAGAACACAGAGCAGTTTCTCAGAAAGCTTGTTTCCAGTTTTGAACGGAAGATATTTCCTTTTTCACCATAGCCCTCTATGGGCTTCCAAATATCCCTTTGCCAATTCCACAAGAACAGCCTTAGCGAAAGGCTTCTTGAAGGGAAAGATGTAACTCTGTGAGATGAATTAACAGAACACAGAGCAGTTTCTCAGAAAGCTTCTTTCCAGTTTTGAACGGAAGATATTTCCTTTTTCACCGTAGCCCTCTATGGGCTTCGAAATATCCCTTTGCCAATTCCACAAGAACAGCCTGAGCGAAAGACTTTTTGAAGGGAAAGATGTAACTCTGTGAGATGAATTAACAGAACACAGAGCAGTTTCTCAGAAAGCTTCTTTCCAGTTTTGAACGGAAGATATTTCCTTTTTCACCATAGCCCTCTATGGGCTTCCAAATATCCCTTTGCCAATTCCACAAGAACAGCCTTAGCGAAAGGCTTCTTGAAGGGAAAGATGTAACTCTGTGAGATGAATTAACAGAACTCAGAGCAGTTTCTCAGAAAGCTTCTTTCCAGTTTTGAACGGAAGATATTTCCTTTTTCACCACAGCCCTCTATGGGATTAAAAATATCCCTTTGCCAATTCCACAAGAACAGCCTTAGCGAAAGGCTTCTTGAAGGGAAAGATGTAACTCTGTGAGATGAATTAACAGAACACAGAGCAGTTTCTCAGAAAGCTTGTTTCCAGTTTTGAACGGAAGATATTTCCTTTTTCACCATAGCCCTCTAGGGCTTCCAAATATCCCTTTGCCAATTCCGCAAGAACAGCCTTAGCGAAAGGCTTCTTAAAGGGAAAGATGTAACTTTCTGGGATGAATTAACAGAACACAGAGCAGTTTCTCAGAAAGCTTCTTTCCAGTTTTGAATGGAAGATATTTCCTTTTGCATGATAGCCCTCTATGGGCTTCCAAATATCCCTTTGCCAATTCCACAAGAACAGCCTTAGCGAAAGGCTTCTTGAAGGGAAAGATGTAACTCTGTGAGATGAATTAACAGAACACAGAGCAGTTTCTCAGAAAGCTTCTTTCCAGTTTTGAACGGAAGATATTTCCTTTTTCAGCAAAGCCCTCTATGGGCTTCCAAATATCCCTTTGCCAATTCCACAAGAACAGCCTTAGCGAAAGGCTTCTTGAAGGGAAAGATGTAACTCTGTGAGATGAATTAACAGAACACAGAGCAGTTTCTCAGAAAGCTTCTTTCCAGTTTTGAACGGAAGATATTTCCTTTTTCACCATAGCCCTCTGTGGGCTTCCAAATATCCCTTTGCCAATTCCAAATGAACAGCCTTAGCGAAAGACTTCTTGAAGGGAAAGATGTAACTCTGTGAGATGAATTAACAGAACACAGAGCAGTTTCTCAGAAAGCTTCTTTCCAGTTTTGAACGGAAGATATTTCCTTTTTCACCATAGCACTCCATGGTCTTCCAAATATCCCTTTGCCAATTCCAAAAGAACAGCCTTAGCGAAAGGCTTCGTGAAGGGAAAGATGTAACTCTGTGAGATGAATTAACAGAACACAGAGCAGTTTCCCAGAAAGCTTCTTTCCAGTTTTGAACGGAAGATATTTCCTTTTTCACCATAGCCCTCTATGGGCTTCCAAATATCCCTTTGCCAATTCCACAAGAACAGCCTTAGCGAAAGACTTCTTGAAGGGAAAGATGTAACTCTGTGAGATGAATTAACAGAACACAGAGCAGTTTCTCAGAAAGCTTTTTCCAGTTTTGAACGGAAGATATTTCATTTTTCACCATAGCCCTCTATGGGCTTCCAAATATCCCTTTGCCAATTCCCCAAGAACAGCCTTAGCGAAAGGATTCTTGAAGGGAAAGATGTAACTCTGTGAGATGAATTAACAGAACACAGAGCAGTTTCTCAGAAAGCTTCTTTCCAGTTTTGAACGGAAGATATTTCCTTTTTCACCATAGCCCTCTATGGGCTTCCAAATATCCCTTTGCCAATTCCACAAGAAGAGCCTTAGCGAAAGACTTTTTGAAGGGAAAGATGTAACTCTGTGAGATGAATTAACAGAACACAGAGCAGTTTCTCAGAAAGCTTCTTTCCAGTTATGAACTGAAGATATTTCCTTTTTCACCATAGCCCTCTATGGGCTTCCAAATATCCCTTTGCCAATTCCACAAGAACAGCCTTAGAGAAAGGCTTCTTGAAGGGAAAGATGTAACTCTGTGAGATGAATTAACAGAACACAGAGCAGTTTCTCAGAATACTTCTTTCCAGTTTTGAACGGAAGATATTTCCTTTTTCACGATAGCCCTCTATGGGCTTCGAAATATCCCTTTGCCAATTCCACAAGAACAGCCTTAGCGAAAGGCTTCTTGAAGGGAAAGATGTAACTCTGTGAGATGAATTAACAGAACACAGAGCAGTTTCTCAGAAAGCTTCTTTCCAGTTTTGAACGGAAAATATTTCCTTTTTCATCATAGCACTCCATGGGCTTCCAAATATCCCTTTGCCAATTCCACAAGAACAGCCTTAGCGAAAGGCTTCTTGAAGGGAAAGATGTAACTCTGTGAGATGAATTTACAGAACACAGAGCAGTTTCTCAGAAAGCTTCTTTCCAGTTTTGAACGGAAGATATTTCCTTTTTCACCACAGCCCTCTATGGGCTTAAAAATATCCCTTTGCCAATTCCACAAGAACAGCCTTAGCGAAAGGCTTCTTGAAGGGAAAGATGTAACTCTGTGAGATGAATTAACAGAACACAGAGCAGTTTCTCAGAAAGCTTCTTTCCAGTTTTGAACGGAAGATATTTCCTTTTTCACCATAGCCCTCTATGGGCTTCCAAATATCCCTTTGCCAATTCCACAAGAACAGCCTTAGGGAAAGGCTTCTTGAAGGGAGAGATGTAACTCTGTGAGGTGAATTTACAGAACACAGAGCAGTTTCTCAGAAAGCTTGTTTCTAGTTTTGAACGGAAGATATTTCCTTTTTCACCATAGCCCTCTATGGGCTTCCAAATATCCCTTTGCCAATTCCACAAGAACAGCCTTAGCGAAAGGCTTCTTGAAGGGAAAGATGTAACTCTGTGAGTTGAATTAACAGAACACAGAGCAGTTTCTCAGAAAGTTTCTTTCCAGTTTAGAACGGAAGATATTTCCTTTTTCACCACAGCCCTCTATGGGCTTAAAAATATCCCTTTGCCAATTCCACAAGAACAGCCTTAGCGAAAGGCTTCTTGAAGGGAAAGATGTAACTCTGTGAGATGAATTAACAGAACACAGAGCAGTTTCTCAGAAATCTTCTTTCCAGTTTTGAACGGAAGATATTTCCTTTTTCACCATAGCCCTCTATAGGCTTCCAAATATCCCTTTGCCAATTCCACAAGAACAGCCTTAGGGAAAGGCTTCTTGAAGGGAGAGATGTAACTCTGTGAGATGAATTTACAGAACACAGAGCAGTTTCTCAGAAAGCTTGTTTCCAGTTTTGAACGGAAGATATTTCCTTTTTCAACATAGCCCTCTATGGGCTTCCAAATATCCCTTTGCCAATTCCACAAGAACAGCCTTAGCGAAAGGCTTCTTGAAGGGAAAGATGTAACTCTGTGAGATGAATTAACAGAACACAGAGCAGTTTCTCAGAAAGCTTCTTTCCAGTTTTGAACGGAAGATATTTCCTTTTTCATCGTAGCCCTCTATGGGCTTCGAAATATCCCTTTGCCAATTCCACAAGAACAGCCTGAGCGAAAGACTTTTTGAAGGGAAAGATGTAACTCTGTGAGATGAATTAACAGAACACAGAGCAGTTTCTCAGAAAGCTTCTTTCCAGTTTTGAACGGAAGATATTTCCTTTTTCACCATAGCCCTCTATGGGCTTCCAAATATCCCTTTGCCAATTCCACAAGAACAGCCTTAGCGAAAGGCTTCTTGAAGGGAAAGATGTAACTCTGTGAGATGAATTAACAGAACTCAGAGCAGTTTCTCAGAAAGCTTCTTTCCAGTTTTGAACGGAAGATATTTCCTTTTTCACCACAGCCCTCTATGGGATTAAAAATATCCCTTTGCCAAATCCACAAGAACAGCCTTAGCGAAGGGCTTCTTGAAGGGAAAGATGTAACTCTGTGAGATGAATTAACAGAACACAGAGCAGTTTCTCAGAAAGCTTGTTTCCAGTTTTGAACGGAAGATATTTCCTTTTTCACCATAGCCCTCTAGGGCTTCCAAATATCCCTTTGCCAATTCCGCAAGAACAGCCTTAGCGAAAGGCTTCTTGAAGGGAAAGATGTAACTCTCTGGGATGAATTAACAGAACACAGAGCAGTTTCTCAGAAAGCTTCTTTCCAGTTTTGAATGGAAGATATTTCCTTTTGCATGATAGCCCTCTATGGGCTTCCAAATATCCCTTTGCCAATTCCACAAGAACAGCCTTAGCGAAAGGCTTCTTGAAGGGAAAGATGTAACTCTGTGAGATGAATTAACAGAACACAGAGCAGTTTCTCAGAAAGCTTCTTTCCAGTTTTGAACGGAAGATATTTACTTTTTCAGCAAAGCCCTCTATGGGCTTCCAAATATCCCTTTGCCAATTCCACAAGAACAGCCTTAGCGAAAGGCTTCTTGAAGGGAAAGATGTAACTCTGTGAGATGAATTAACAGAACACAGAGCAGTTTCTCAGAAAGCTTCTTTCCAGTTTTGAACGGAAGATATTTTCTTTTTCACCATAGCCCTCTGTGGGCTTCCAAATATCCCTTTGCCAATTCCAAATGAAAAGCCTTAGCGAAAGACTTCTTGAAGGGAAAGATGTAACTCTGTGAGATGAATTAACAGAACACAGAGCAGTTTCTCAGAAAGCTTCTTTCCAGTTTTGAACGGAAGATATTTCCTTTTTCACCATAGCACTCCATGGTCTTCCAAATATCCCTTTGCCAATTCCAAAAGAACAGCCTTAGCGAAAGGCTTCGTGAAGGGAAAGATGTAACTCTGTGAGATGAATTAACAGAACACAGAGCAGTTTCTCAGAAAGCTTCTTTCCAGTTTTGAACGGAAGATATTTACTTTTTCACCATAGCCCTCTATGGGCTTCCAAATATCCCTTTGCCAATTCCACAAGAACAGCCTTAGCGAAAGACTTCTTGAAGGGAAAGATGTAACTCTGTGAGATGAATTAACAGAACACAGAGTAGTTTCTCAGAAAGCTTTTTCCAGTTTTGAACGGAAGATATTTCATTTTTCACCATAGCCCACTATGGGCTTCCAAATATCCCTTTGCCAATTCCCCAAGAACAGCCTTAGCGAAAGGATTCTTGAAGGGAAAGATGTAACTCTGTGAGATGAATTAACAGTACACAGAGCAGTTTCTCAGAAAGCTTCTTTCCAGTTTTGAACGGAAGATATTTCCTTTTTCACCATAGCCCTCTATGGGCTTCCAAATATCCCTTTGCCAATTCCACAAGAAGAGCCTTAGCGAAAGACTTTTTGAAGGGAAAGATGTAACTCTGTGAGATGAATTAACAGAACACAGAGCAGTTTCTCAGAAAGCTTGTTTCCAGTTTTGAACGGAAGATATTTCCTTTTTTACCATAGCCCTCTAGGGGTTCCAAATATCCCTTTGCCAATTCCAAAAGAACAGCCTTAGCGAAAGGCTCCTTGAAGGGAAAGATGTAACTCTGTGGGATGAATTAACAGAACACAGAGCAGTTTCTCAGAAAGCTTCTTTCCAGTTTTGAACGGAAGATAATTCCTTTTGCATGATAGCCCTCTAAGGGCTTCCAAATATCCCTTTGCCAATTCCACAAGAACAGCCTTAGCGAAAGGCTTCTTGAAGGGAAAGATGTAACTCTGTGAGATGAATTAACAGAACACAGAGCAGTTTCTCAGAAAGCTTCTTTCCAGTTTTGAACGGAAGATATTTCCTTTTTCAGCATAGCCCTCTATGGGCTTCCAAATATCCCTTTGCCAATTCCACAAGAACAGCCTTAGCGAAAGGCTCCTTGATGGGAAAGATGTAACTCTGTGGGATGAATTAACAGAACACAGAGCAGTTTCTCAGAAAGCTTCTTTCCAGTTTTGAACGGAAGATATTTCCTTTTGCATGATAGCCCTCTATGGGCTTCCAAATATCCCTTTGCGAATTCCACAAGAACAGCCTGAGCGAAAGGCTTCTTGAAGGGAAAGATGTAACTCTGTGAGATGAATTAACAGAACACAGAGCAGTTTCTCAGAAAGCTTCTTTCCAGTTTTGAACGGAAGATATTTCCTTTTTCACGATAGCCCTCTATGGGCCTCGAAATATCCCTTTGCCAATTCCACAAGAACAGCCTTAGCGAAAGGCTTCTTGAAGGGAAAGATGTAACTCTGTGAGATGAATTAACAGAACACAGAGCAGTTTCTCAGAAAGCTTCTTTCCAGTTTTGAACGGAAGATATTTCCTTTTTCACCATAGCCCTCTATGGTCTTCCAAATATCCCTTTGCCAATTCCACAAGAACAGCCTTAGCGAAAGGCTTCTTGAAGTGAAAGATGTAACTCTGTGAGACGAATTAACAGAACATAGAACAGTTTCTCAGAAAGCTTCTTTCCAGTTTTGAACGGAAGATATTTCCTTTTTCACCATAGCCCTCTATGGGCTTCCAAATATCTCTTTGCCAATTCCACAAGAACAGCCTTAGCGAAAGGCTTCTTGAAGGGAAAGATGTAACTCTGTGAGATGAATTAACAGAACACAGGGCAGTTTCTCAGAAAGCTTCTTTCCAGTTTTGAACGGAAGATATTTTCTTTTTCACCATAGCCCTCTATGGGCTTCCAAATATCCCTTTGCCAATTCCACAATAACAGCCTTAGAGAAAGGCTTCTTGAAGGGAAAGATGTAACTCTGTGAGATGAATTAACAGAACACAGAGCAGTTTCTCAGAAAGCTTCTTTCCAGTTTTGAACGGAAGATATTTCCTTTTTCAGCATAGCCCTCTATGGGCTTCCAAATATCCCTTTGCCAATTCCACAAGAACAGCCTTAGCGAAAGGCTTCTTGAAGGGAAAGATGTAACTCTGTGAGATGAATTAACAGAACACAGAGCAGTTTCTCAGAAAGCTTCTTTCCAGTTTTGAACGGAAGATATTTCCTTTTTCACCATAGCCCTCTATGGGATTCCAAATATCCCTTTGCCAATTCCACAAGAACAGCCTTAGCGAAAGGCTTCTTGAAGGGAAAGATGTAACTCTGTGAGACGAATTAACAGAACATAGAACAGTTTCTCAGAAAGCTTCTTTCCAGTTTTGAACGGAAGATATTTCCTTTTTCAGCATAGCCCTCTCTGGGCTTCCAAATATCCCTTTGCCAATTCCACAAGAACAGCCTTAGCGAAAGGCTTCTTGAAGGGAAAGATGTAACTCTGTGAGATGAATTACCAGAACACAGAGCAGTTTCTCAGAAAGCTTCTTTCCAGTTTTGAACGGAAGATATTTCCTTTATCACCATAGCCCTCTATGGGCTTCCAAATATACCTTTGCCAATTCCCCAAGAACAGCCATAGCGAAAGGATTCTTGAAGGGAAAGATGTAACTCTGTGAGATGAATTAACAGAACACAGAGCAGTTTCTCAGAAAGCTTCTTTCCAGTTTTGAACGGAAGATATTTCCTTTTTCACCATAGCCCTCTATGGGCTTCCAAATATCCCTTTGCCAATTCCACAAGAAGAGCCTTAGCGAAAGACGTTTTGAAGGGAAAGATGTAACACTGTGAGATGAATTAACAGAACACAGAGCAGTTTCTCAGAAAGCTTGTTTCCAGTTTTGAACGGAAGATATTTCCTTTTTCACCATAGCCCTCTAGGTGTTCCAAATATCCCTTTGCCAATTCCCCAAGAACAGCCTTAGCGAAAGGCTCCTTGAAGGGAAAGATTTAACTCTGTGGGATGAATTAACAGAACACAGAGCAGTTTCTCAGAAAGCTTCTTTCCAGTTTTGATAGGAAGATATTCCCTTTTCCATGATAGCCCTCTATGGGCTTCCAAATATCCCTTTGCCAATTCCACAAGAACAGCCTTAGCGAAAGGCTTCTTGAAGGGAAAGATGTAACTCTGTGAGATGAATTAACAGAACACAGAGCAGTTTCTCAGAAAGCTTCTTTCCAGTTTTGAACGGAAGATATTTCCTTTTTCACCATAGCCCTCTATGGGCTTCCAAATATCCCTTTGCCAATTCCACAAGAACAGCGTTAGCGAAAGGCTTCTTGAAGAGAAAGATGTAACTCTGTGAGATGAATTAACAGAACACAGAGCAGTTTCTCAGAAAGCTTCTTTCCAGTTTTGAACGGAAGATATTTCCTTTTTCAGCAAAGCCCTCTATGGGCTTCCAAATATCCCTTTGCCAATTCCACAAGAACAGCCTTAGCGAAAGGCTTCTTGAAGGGAAAGATGTAACTCTGTGAGATGAATTAACAGAACACAGAGCAGTTTCTGAGAAACCTTCTTTCCAGTTTTGAACGGAAGATATTTCCTTTTTCACCATAGCCCTCTATGGGCTTCCAAATATCCCTTTGCCAATTCCACAAGAACAGACTTAGCGAAAGGCTTCTTGAAGGGAAAGATGTAGCTCTGTGAGATGAATTAACAGAACACAGAGCAGTTTCTCAGAAAGCTTCTTTCCAGTTTTGAACGGAAGATATTTCCTTTTTCACCATAGCACTCCATGGGCTTCCAAATATCCCTTTGCCAATTCCACAAGAACAGCCTTAGCGAAAGGCTTCTTGAAGGGAAAGATGTAACTCTGTGAGATGAATTAACAGAACACAGAGCAGTTTCTCAGAAAGCTTCTTTCCAGTTTTGAACGGAAGATATTTCCTTTTTCACCATAGCCCTCTATGGGCTTCCAAATATCCCTTTGCCAATTCCACAAGAACAGCCTTAGCGAAAGGCTTCTTAAAGGGAAAGATGTAACTCTGTGAGATGAATCAACAGAACACAGAGCAGTTTCTCAGAAGGCTTCTTTCCAGTTTTGATAGGAAGATATTCCCTTTTCCATGATAGCCCTCTATGGGCTTCCAAATATCCCTTTGCCAATTCCACAAGAACAGCCTTAGCGAAAGGCTTCTTGAAGGGAAAGATGTAACTCTGTGAGATGAATTAACAGAACACAGAGCAGTTTCTCAGAAAGCTTCTTTCCAGTTTTGAACGGAAGATATTTCCTTTTTCACCATAGCCCTCTATGGGCTTCCAAATATCCCTTTGCCAATTCCACAAGAACAGCGTTAGCGAAAGGCTTCTTGAAGGGAAAGATGTAACTCTGTGAGATGAATTAACAGAACACAGAGCAGTTTCTCAGAAAGCTTCTTTCCAGTTTTGAACGGAAGATATTTCCTTTTTCAGCAAAGCCCTCTATGGGCTTCCAAATATCCCTTTGCCAATTCCACAAGAACAGCCTTAGCGAAAGGCTTCTTGAAGGGAAAGATGTAACTCTGTGAGATGAATTAACAGAACACAGAGCAGTTTCTCAGAAAGCTTCTTTCCAGTTTTGAACGGAAGATATTTCCTTTTTCACCATAGCCCTCTATGGGCTTCCAAATATCCCTTTGCCAATTCCACAAGAACAGCCTTAGCGAAAGGCTTCTTGAAGGGAGAGATGTAACTCTGTGAGATGAATTAACAGAACACAGAGCAGTTTCTCAGAAAGCTTCTTTCCAGTTTTGAACGGAAGATATTTCCTTTTCACCATAGCCCTCTAGGGGCTTCCAAATATCCCTTTGCCGATTCCACAAGAACAGCCTTAGCGAAAGGCTTCTTGAACGGAAAGATGTAATTCTGTGAGATGAATTAACAGAACACAGAGCAGTTTCTCAGAAAGCTTCTTTCCAGTTTTGAACGGAAGATATTTCCTTTATCACCATAGAATTCTATGGGCTTCCAAATATCCCTTTGCCAATTCCCCAAGAACAGCCTTAGCGAAAGGATTCTTGAAGGGAAAGATGTAACTCTGTGAGATGAATTAACAGAACACAGAGCAGTTTCTCAGAAACCTTCTTTCCAGTTTTGAACGGAAGATATTTCCTTTTTCAACATAGCCCTCTATGGGCTTCCAAATATCCCTTTGCCAATTCCACAAGAACAGCCTTAGCGAAAGATTTTTTGAAGGGAAAGATGTAACTCTGTGAGATGAATTAACAGAACACAGAGCAGTTTCTCAGAAAGCTTCTTTCCAGTTTTGAACGGAAGATATTTCCTTTTTCACCATAGCCCTCTAGGGCTTCCGAATATCCCTTTGCCAATTCCGCAAGAACAGCCTTAGCGAAAGGCTTCTTGAAGGGAAAGATGTAACTCTCTGGGATGAATTAACAGAACACAGAGCAGTTTCTCAGAAAGCTTCTTTCCAGTTTTGAATGGAAGATATTTCCTTTTGCATGATAGCCCTCTATGGGCTTCCAAATATCCCTTTGCCAATTCCACAAGAACAGCCTTAGCGAAAGGCTTCTTGAAGGGAAAGATGTAACTCTGTGAGATGAATTAACAGACCACAGAGCAGTTTCTCAGAAAGCTTCTTTCCAGTTTTGAACGGAAGATATTTCCTTTTTCAGCAAAGCCCTCTATGGGCTTCCAAATATCCCTTTGCCAATTCCACAAGAACAGCCTTAGCGAAAGGCTTCTTGAAGGGAAAGATGTAACTCTGTGAGATGAATTAACAGAACACAGAGCAGTTTCTCAGAAAGCTTCTTTCCAGTTTTGAGCGGAAGATATTTCCTTTTTCACCATAGCCCTCTGTGGGCTTCCAAATATCCCTTTGCCAATTCCAAAAGAACAGCCTTAGCGAAAGGCTTCTTGAAGGGAAAGATGTAACTCTGTGAGATGAATTAACAGAACACAGAGCAGTTTCTCAGAAAGCTTCTTTCCAGTTTTGAACGGAAGATATTTCCTTTTTCACCATAGCCCTCTATGGGCTTCCAAATATCCCTTTGCCAATTCCACAAGAACAGCCTTAGCGAAAGGCTTCTTGAAGGGAGAGATGTAACTCTGTGAGATGAATTAACAGAACACAGAGCAGTTTCTCAGAAAGCTTCTTTCCAGTTTTGAACGGAAGATATTTCCTTTTCACCATAGCCCTCTATGGGCTTCCAAATATCCCTTTGCCGATTCCACAAGAACAGCCTTAGCGAAAGGCTTCTTGAACGGAAAGATGTAATTCTGTGAGATGAATTAACAGAACACAGAGCAGTTTCTCAGAAAGCTTCTTTAGAGTTTTGAACGGAAGATATTTCCTTTATCACCATAGCCCTCTAGGGGCTTCCAAATATCCCTTTGCCAATTCCCCAAGAACAGCCTTAGCGAAAGGATTCTTGAAGGGAAAGATGTAACTCTGTGAGATGAATTAACAGAACACAGAGCAGTTTCTCAGAAACCTTCTTTCCAATTTTGAACCGAAGATATTTCCTTTTTCAACATAGCCCTCTATGGGCTTCCAAATATCCCTTTGCCAATTCCACAAGAACAGCCTTAGCGAAAGATTTTTTGAAGGGAAAGATGTAACTCTGTGAGACGAATTAACAGAACACAGAGCAGTTTCTCAGAAAGCTTGTTTCCAGTTTTGAACGGAAGATATTTCCTTTTTCACCATAGCCCTCTAGGGCTTCCAAATATCCCTTTGCCAATTCCGCAAGAACAGCCTTAGCTAAAGGCTTCTTGAAGGGAAAGATGTAACTCTCGGATGAATTAACAGAACACAGAGCAGTTTCTCGGAAAGCTTCTTTCCAGTTTTGAATGGAAGATATTTCCTTTTGCATGATAGCCCTCTATGGGCTTCCAAATATCCGTTTGCCAATTCCACAAGAACAGCCTTAGCGAAAGGCTTCTTGAAGGGAAAGATGTAACTCTGTGAGATGAATTAACAGAACACAGAGCAGTTTCTCAGAAAGTTTCTTTCCAGTTTTGAACGGAAGATATTTCCTTTTTCAGCAAAGCCCTCTATGGGCTTCCAAATATCCCTTTGCCAATTCCAAAAGAACAGCCTTAGCGAAAGGCTTCTTGAAGGGAAAGATGTAACTCTGTGAGATGAATTAACAGAACACAGAGCAGTTTCTCAGAAAGCTTCTTTCCAGTTTTGAACGGAAGATATTTCCTTTTTCACCGTAGCCCTCTGTGGGCTTCCAAATATCCCTTTGCCAATACCAAAAGAACAGCCTTAGCGAAAGGCTTCTTGAAGGGAAAGATGTAACTCTGTGAGATGAATTAACAGAACACAGAGCAGTTTCTCAGAAAGCTTCTTTCCAGTTTTGAACGGAAGATATTTCCTTTTTCACCATAGCCCTCTATGGGCTTCCAAATATCCCTTTGCCAATTCCACAAGAACAGCCTTAGCGAAAGGCTTCTTGAAGGGAAAGATGTAACTCTGTGAGATGAATTAACAGAACACAGAGCAGTTTCTCAGAAAGCTTTTTCCAGTTTTGAACGGAAGATATTTCATTTTTCACCATAGCCCTCTATGGGCTTCCAAATATCCCTATGAAAAATCCTCAAGAACAGCCTTAGCGAAAGGCTTCTTGAAGGGAAAGATGTAACTCTGTGAGATGAATTAACAGAACACAGAGCAGTTTCTCAGAAAGCTTCTTTCCAGTTTTGAACGGAAGATATTTCCTTTTTCAGCATAGCCCTCTATACGCTTCCAAATATCCCTTTGCCAATTCCAAAAGAACAGCCTTAGCGAAAGGCTTCTTGAAGGGAAAGATGTAACTCTGTGAGATGAATTAACAGAACACAGAGCAGTTTCTCAGAAAGCTTCTTTCCAGTTTTGAACGGAAGATATTTCCTTTTTCACCATAGCCCTCTATGGGCTTCCAAATATCCCTTTGCCAATTCCAAAAGAACAGCCTTAGCGAAAGGCTTCTTGAAGGGAAAGATGTAACTCTGTGAGATGAATTAACAGAACACAGAGCAGTTTCTCAGAAAGCTTCTTTCCAGTTTTGAACGGAAGATATTTCCTTTTTCACCATTGCCCTCTATGGGCTTCCCAATATCCCTTTGCCAATTCCACAAGAACAGCCTTAGCGAAAGGCTTCTTGAAGGGAAACATGTAACTCTGTGAGATGAATTAACAGAACACAGAGCAGTTTCTCAGAAAGCTTCTTTCCAGTTTTGAACGGAAGATATTTCCTTTATCACCATAGCCCTCTATGGGCTTCCAAATATCCCTTTGCCAATTCCCCAAGAACAGCCTTAGCGAAGGGATTCTTGAAGGGAAAGATGTAACTCTGTGAGATGAATTAACAGAACACAGAGCAGTTTCTCAGAAAGCTTGTTTCCAGTTTTGAACGGAAGATATTTCCTTTTTCACCATAGCCCTCTAGGGCTTCCAAATATCCCTTTGCCAATTCCAAAAGAACAGCCTTAGCGAAAGGCTCCTTGAAGGGAAAGATGTAACTCTGTGAGATGAATCAAAAGAACACCGAGCAGTTTCTCAGAAAGCTTCTTTCCAGTTTTGAACGGAAGATATTTCCTTTATCACCATAGCCCTCTATGGGCTTCCAAATATCCCTTTGCCAATTCCACAAGAACAGCCTTAGAGAAAGGATTCTTGAAGGGAAAGATGTAACTCTGTGAGATGAATTAACAGAACACAGAGCAGTTTCTCAGAAAGCTTCTTTCCAGTTTTGAACGGAAGATATTTCCTTTTTCACCATAGCCCTCTATGGGCTTCCAAATATCCCTTTGCCAATTCCACAAGAACAGCCTTAGCGAAAGACTTTTTGAAGGGAAAGATGTAACTCTGTGAGATGAATTAACAGAACACAGAGCAGTTTCTCAGAAAGCTTGTTTCCAGTTTTGAACGGAAGATATTTCCTTTTTCACCATAGCCCTCTAGGGGTTCCAAATATCCCTTTGCCAATTCCACAAGAACAGCCTTAGCGAAAGGTTTCTTGAAGGGAAAGATGTAACTCTGTGGGATGAATTAACAGAACACAGAGCAGTTTCTCAGAAAGCTTCTTTCCAGCTTTGAACGGAAGATATTTCCTTTTGCATGATAGCCCTCTATGGGCTTCCAAATATCCCTTTGCCAATTCCACAAGAACAGCCTTAGCGAAAGGCTTCTTGAAGGGAAAGATGTAACTCTGTGAGATGAATTAACAGAACACAGAGCAGTTTCTCAGAAAGCTTCTTTCCAGTTTTGAACGGAAGATATTTCCTTTTTCACCATAGCCCTCTATGGGCTTTCAAATATCCCTTTGCCAATTCCCCAAGAACAGCCTTAGCGAAAGGCTTCTTGAAGGGAAAGATGTAACTCTGTGAGATGAATTAACAGAACACAGAGCAGTTTCTCAGAAAGCTTCTTTCCAGTTTTGAACGGAAGATATTTCCTTTTTCACCATAGCCCTCTATGGGCTTCGAAATATCCCTTTGCCAATTCCACAAGAACAGCCTGAGCGAAAGGCTTCTTGAAGGGAAAGATGTAACTCTGTGAGATGAATTAACAGAACACAGAGCAGTTTCTCAGAAAGCTTCTTTCCAGTTTTGAACGGAAGATATTTCCTTTTTCACCATAGCCCTCTATGGGCTTGCAAATATCCCTTTGCCAATTCCACAAGAACAGCCTTAGCGAAAGGCTTCTTGAAGGGAAAGATGTAACTCTGTGAGATGAATTAACAGAACTCAGAGCAGTTTCTCAGAAAGCTTCTTTCCAGTTTTGAACGGAAGATATTTCCTTTTTCACCACAGCCCTCTATGGGCTTAAAAATATCCCTTTGCCAATTCCACAAGAACAGCCTTAACGAAAGGCTTCTTGAAGGGAAACATGTAACTCTGTGAGATGAATTAACAGAACACAGAGCAGTTTCTCAGAAAGCTTCTTTCTAGTTTTGAACGGAAGATATTTCCTTTTTCTCCATAGCCCTCTATGGGCTTCCAAATATCCCTTTGCCAATTCCACAAGAACAGCCTTAGCGAAAGCCTTCTTGAAGGGAAAGATGTAACTCTGTGAGATGAATTAACAGAACACAGAGCAGTTTCTCAGAAAGATTCTTTCCAGTTTTGAACGGAAGATATTTCCTTTTTCAGCATAGCCCTCTATGGGCTTCCAAATATCCCTTTGCCAATTCCACAAGAACAGCCTTAACGAAAGGCTTCTTGAAGGGAAACATGTAACTCTGTGAGATGAATTAATAGAACACAGAGCAGTTTCTCAGAAAGCTTCTTTCCAGTTTTGAACGGAAGGTATTTCCTTTTTCACCATAGCCCTCTATGGGCTTCCAAATATCCCTTTGCGAATTCCAGAAGAACAGCCTTAGCGAAAGGCTTCTTGAAGGGAAAGATGTAACTCTGTGAGATGAATTAACAGAACACAGAGCAGTTTCTCAGAAAGCTTCGTTCCAGTTTTGAACGGAAGATATTTCCTTTTTCACCATAGCCCTCTATGGGCTTCCAAATATCCCTTTGCCAATTCCACAAGAACAGCCTTAGCGAAAGGCTTCTTGAAGGGAAAGATGTAACTCTGTGAGATGAATTAACAGAACACAGAGCAGTTTCTCAGAAAGCTTCTTTCCAGTTTTGAACGGAAGATATTTCCTTTTTCAGCATAGCCCTCTATGGGCTTCCAAATATCCCTTTGCCAATTCCACAAGAACAGCCTTAACGAAAGGCTTCTTGAAGGGAAACATGTAACTCTGTGAGATGAATTAACAGAACACAGAGCAGTTTGTCAGAAAGCTTCTTTCCAGTTTTCAACGGAAGATATTTCCTTTTTCACCATAGCCCTCTATGGGCTTCCAAATATCCCTTTGCCAATTCCACAAGAACAGACTTAGCGAAAGTCTTCTTGAAGGGAAAGATGTAACTCTGTGAGATGAATTAACAGAACACAGAGCAGTTTCTCAGAAAGCTTCGTTCCAGTTTTGAACGGAAGATATTTCCTTTTTCACCATAGCCCTCTATGGGCTTCCAAATATCCATTTACCAATTCCACATGAACAGACTTAGCGAAAGGCTTCTTGAAGGGAAAGATGTAACTCTGTGAGATGAATTAACAGAACACAGAGCAGTTTCTCAGAAAGCTTCTTTCCAGTTTTGAACGGAAGATATTTCCTTTTTCACCATAGCCCTCTATGGGCTTCCAAATATCCCTTTGCCAATTCCACAAGAACAGCCTTAGCGAAAGGCTTCTTGAAGGGAAAGATGTAACTCTGTGAGATGAAGTAACAGAACACAGAGCAGTTTCTCAGAAAGCTTCTTTCCAGTTTTGAACAGAAGATATTTCCTTTTTCACCATAGCCCTCTATGGGCTTCCAAATATCCCTTTGCCAATTCCACAAGAACAGCCTTAGCGAAAGGCTTCTTGAAGGGAAAGATGTAACTCTGTGAGATGAATTAACAGAACACAGAGCAGTTTCTCAAAAGGCTTGTTTGCAGTTTTGAACGGAAGATATTTCCTTTTTCACCATAGCCCTCTATGGGCTTCCAAATATCCATTTACCAATTCCACATGAACAGACTTAGCGAAAGGCTTCTTGAAGGGAAAGATGTAACTCTGTGAGATGAATTAACAGTACACAGAGCAGTTTCTCAGAATGCTTCTTTCCAGTTTTGAACGGAAGATAATTCCTTTTTCAAAATAGCCCTCTATGGGCTTACAAATATCCCTTTGCCAATTCCACAAGAACAGCCTTAGCGAAAGGCTTCTTGAAGGGAAAGATGTAACTCTGTGAGATGAATTAACAGAACACAGAGCAGTTTCTCAGAAAGCTTCTTTCCAGTTTTGAACGGAAGATATTTCCTTTTTCAGCATAGCCCTCTATGGGCTTCCAAATATTCCTTTGCCAATTCCACAAGAACAGCCTTAACGAAAGGCTTCTTGAAGGGAAACATGTAACTCTGTGAGATGAATTAACAGAACACAGAGCAGTTTGTCAGAAAGCTTCTTTCCAGTTTTCAACGGAAGATATTTCCTTTTTCACGATAGCCCTCTATGGGCTTCCAAATATCCCTTTGCCAATTCCACAAGAACAGCCTTAGCGAAAGGCTTCTTGAAGGGAAAAATGTAACTCTGTGAGATGAATTAACAGAACACAGAGCAGTTTCTCAGAAAGCTTCTTTCCAGTTTTGAACGGAAGATATTTCCTTTTTCACCATAGCCCTCTATGGGCTTCCAAATATCCCTTTGCCAATTCCACAAGAACAGCCTTAGCGAAAGGCTTCTTGTAGGGAAAGATGTACCTCTGTGAGATGAATTAACAGAACACAGAGCAGTTTCTCAGAAAGCTTCTTTCCAGTTTTGAACGGAAGATATTTCCTTTTTCACGATAGCCATCTATGGGCTTCCAAATATCCCTTTGCCAATTCCACAAGAACAGCCTTAGCGAAAGGCTTCTTGAAGGGAAAGATGTATCTCTGTGAGATGAATTAACAGAACACAGAGCAGTTTCTCAGAAAGCTTCTTTCCAGTTTTGAACGGAAGATATTTCCTTTCTCACCATAGCCCTCTATGGGCTTCCAAATATCCCTTTGCCAATTCCACAAGAACAGCCTTAGCGAAAGGCTTCTTGAAGGGAAAGATGTAACTCTGTGAGATGAATTAACAGAACACAGAGCAGTTTCTCAGAAAGCTTCTTTCCAGTTTTGAACGGAAGATATTTCCTTTTTCAGCATAGCCCTCTATGGGCTTCCAAATATCCCTTTGCCAATTCCACAAGAACAGCCTTAGCGAAAGGCTTCTTGAAGGGAAAGATGTAACTCTGTGAGATGAATTAACAGAACACAGAGCAGTTTCTCAGAAAGCTTCTTTCCAGTTTTGAACGGAAGGCATTTCCTTTTTCACCATAGCCCTCTATGGGCTTCCAAATATCCCTTTGCCAATTCCACAAGAACAGCCTTAGTGAAAGGCTTCTTGAAGGGAAAGATGTAACTCTGTGAGATGAATTAACAGAACACAGAGCAGTTTCTCAGAAAGCTTCTTTCCAGTTTTGAACGGAAGATATTTCCTTTTGAGCACAGCCCTCTATGGGCTTCCAAATATCCCTTTCCCCATTCCACAAGAACAGCCTTAGCGAAAGGCTTCTTGAAGGGAAAGATGTAACTCTGTGAGATGAATTAACAGAACACAGAGCAGTTTCTCAGAAAGCTTCTTTCCAGTTTTGAACGGAAGATATTTCCTTTTTCACCATAGCCCTCTATGGGCTTCTAAATATTCCTTTGCCAATTCCACAAGAACAGCCTTAGCGAAAGGCTTCTTGAAGGGAAAGATGTAACTCTGTGAGATGAATTAACAGAACACAGAGCAGTTTCTCAGAAAGCTTCTTTCCAGTTTTGAACGGAAGATATTTCCTTTTTCACCATAGCCCTCTATGGGCTTCCAAATATCCCTTTGCCAATTCCACAAGAACAGCCTTAGCGAAAGGCTTCTTGAACGGAAAGATGTAACTCTGTGAGATGAATTAACAGAACACAGAGCAGTTTCTCAGAAAGCTTCTTTCCAGTTTTGAACGGAAGATATTTCCTTTTTCACGATAGCCCTCTATGGGCTTCAAAATATCCCTTTGCCAATTCCACAAGAACAGCCTTAGCGAAAGGCTTCTTGAAGGGAAAGATGTAACTCTGTGAGATGAATTTACATGACATAGAACAGTTTCTCAGAAAGCTTCTTTCCAGTTTTGAACGGAAGATATTTCCTTTTTCACCATAGCCCTCTATGGCCTTCCAAATATCCCTTTGCCAATTCCACAAGAACAGCCTTAGCGAAAGGCTTCTTGAAGGGAAAGATCTAACTCTGTGAGATGAATTAACAGAACACAAAGCAGTTTCTCAGAAAGCTTCTTTCCAGTTTTGAACGGAAGATATTTCCTTTTTCACCATAGCCCTCTATGGGCTTCCAAATATCCCTTTGCCAATTCCAAAAGAACAGTCTTAGCGAAAGGCTTCTTGAAGGGAAATATGTAACTCTGTGAGATGAATTAACAGAACACAGAGCAGTTTCTCAGAAAGGTTCTTTCCAGTTTTGAACGGAAGATATTTCCTTTTTCAGCATAGCCCTCTATGGGCTTCCAAATATCCCTTTGCCAATTCCACAAGAACAGCCTTAGCGAAAGGCTTCTTGAAGGGAAAGATGTAACTCTGTGAGATGAATTAACAGAACACAGAGCAGTTTCTCAGAAAGCTTCTTTCCAGTTTTGAACGGAAGATATTTCCTTTTTCACCATAGCCCTCTATGGGCTTCCAAATATCCCTTTGCCAATTTCACAACAGCAGCCTTAGCGAAAGGCTTCTTGAAGGGATAGATGTAACTCTGTGAGATGAATTAACAGAACACAGATCAGTTTCTCAGAAAGCTTCTTTCCAGTTTTGAACGGAAGATATTTCCTTTTTCACCATAGCCCTCTATGGGCTTCCAAATATTCCTTTTCCAATTCCACAAGAACAGCCTTAGCGAAAGGCTTCTTGAAGGGAAAGATGTAACTCTGTGAGATGAATTAACAGAACACAGAGCAGTTGCTCAGAAAGCTTCTTTCCAGTTTTGAACGGAAGATATTTCGTTTTTCACCATAGCCTTCTATGGGATTCCAAATATCCCTTTGCCAATTCCAGAAGAACAGCCTTAGCGAAAGGCTTCTTGAAGGGAAAGATGTAACTCTGTGAGATGAATTAACAGAACACAGAGCAGTTTCTCAGAAAGCTTCGTTCCAGTTTTGAACGGAAGATATTTCCTTTTTCACGATAGCCATCTATGGGCTTCCAAATATCCCTTTGCCAATTCCAGAACAGCAGCCTTAGCGAAAGGCTTCTTGAAGGAATAGATGTAACTCTGTGAGATGAATTAACAGAACACAGATCAGTTTCTCAGAAAGCTTCTTTCCAGTTTTGAACGGAAGATATTTCCTTTTTCACCATAGCCCTCTATGGGCTTCCAAATATTCCTTTTCCAATTCCACAAGAACAGCCTTAGCGAAAGGCTTCTTGAAGGGAAAGATGTAACTCTGTGAGATGAATTAACAGAACACAGAGCAGTTTCTCAGAAAGCTTCTTTCCAGTTTTGAACGGAAGATATTTCCTTTTTCTCCATAGCCCTCTATGGGCTTCCAAATATCCCATTGCCAATTCCCCAAGAATAGCCTTAGCGAAAGGCTTCTTGAAGTGAAAGATGTAACTCTGTGAGATGAATTAACAGAACACAGAGCAGTTTCTCAGAAAGCTTCTTTCCAGTTTTGAACGGAAGATATTTCCTTTTTCACCATAGCCTTCTATGGGATTCCAAATATCCCTTTGCCAATTCCAGAAGAACAGCCTTAGCGAAAGGCTTCTTGAAGGGAAAGATGTAACTCTGTGAGATGAATTAACAGAACACAGAGCAGTTTCTCAGAAAGCTTCGTTCCAGTTTTGAACGGAAGATATTTCCTTTTTCACGATAGCCATCTATGGGCTTCCAAATATCCCTTTGCCAATTCCACAAGAACAGCCTTAGCGAAAGGCTTCTTGAAGGGAAAGATGTAACTCTGTGAGATGAATTAACAGAACACAGAGCAGTTTCTCAGAAAGCTTCTTTCCAGTTTTGAACGAAGATATTTCCTTTTTCACCATAGCCCTCTATGGGCTTCCAAATATCCCTTTGCCAATTCCACAAGAACAGCCTTAGCGAAAGGCTTCTTGAAGGGAAAGATGTAACTCTGTGAGATGAATTAGCAGAACACAGAGCAGTTTCTCAGAAAGCTTCTTTCCAGTTTTGAACGGAAGATATTTCCTTTTTCAGCATAGCAATCTATGGGCTTCCAAATATCCCTTTGCCAATTCCACAAGAACAGCCTTAGCGAAAGGCTTCTTGAAGGGAAAGATGTAACTCTGTGAGATGAATTAACAGAACACAGAGCAGTTTCTCAGAAAGCTTCTTTCCAGTTTTGAACGGAAGATATTTCCTTTTTCACCATAGCCCTCTATGGGCTTCCAAATATCCCTTTGCCAATTCCACAAGAACAGCCTTAGCGAAAGGCTTCTTGAAGGGGAAGATGTAACTCTGTGAGATGAATTAACAGAACACAAAGCAGTTTTCAGAAAGCTTCTTTCCAGTTTTGAACGGAAGATATTTCCTTTTGCATGACAGCCCTCTATGGGCTTCCAAATATCCCTTTGCCAATTCCACAAGAACAGCCTTAGCGAAAGGCTTCTTGAAGGGAAAGATGTAACTCTGTGAGATGAATTAACAGAACACAGAGCAGTTTTTCAGAAAGCTTCTTTCCAGTTTTGAACGGAAGATATTTCCTTTTTCAGCATAGCCCTCTATGGGCTTCCAAATATCCCTTTGCCAATTCCACAAGAACAGCCTTAACGAAAGGCTTCTTGAAGGGAAACATGTAACTCTGTGAGATGAATTAACAGAACACAGAGCAGTTTCTCAGAAAGCTTCTTTCCAGTTTTGAACGGAAGATATTTCCTTTTTCACGATAGCCCTCTATGGGCTTCCAAATATCCCTTTGCCAATTCCACAAGAACAGCCTTAGCGAAAGGCTTCTTGAAGGGAAAGATGTAACTCTGTGAGATGAATTAACAGAACACAGAGCAGTTTCTCAGAAAGCTTCTTTCCAGTTTTGAACGGAAGGCATTTCCTTTTTCACCATAGCCCTCTATGGGCTTCCAAATATCCCTTTGCCAATTCCACAAGAACAGCCTTAGTGAAAGGCTTCTTGAAGGGAAAGATGTAACTCTGTGAGATGAATTAACAGAACACAGAGCAGTTTCTCAGAAAGCTTCTTTCCAGTTTTCAACGGAAGATATTTCCTTTTTCAGCATAGCCCTCTATGGGCTTCCAAATATCCCTTTCCCCATTCCACGAGAACAGCCTTAGCGAAAGGCTTCTTGAAGAGAAAGATGTAACTCTGTGAGATGAATTAACAGAACACAGAGCAGTTTCTCAGAAAGCTTCTTTCCAGTTTTGAACGGAAGATATTTCCTTTTTCACCATAGCCCTCTATGGGCTTCTAAACATTCCTTTGTCAATTCCACAAGAACAGCATTAGCGAAAGGCTTCTTGAAGGGAAAGATGTAACTCTGTGAGATGAATTAACAGAACACAGAGCAGTCTCTCAGAAAGCTTCTTTCCAGTTTTGAACGGAAGATATTTCCTTTTTCACCATAGCCCTCTATGGGCTTCCAAATATTCCTTTTCCAATTCCACAAGAACAGCCTTAGCGAAAGGCTTCTTGAAGGGAAAGATGTAACTCTGTGAGATGAATTAACAGAACACAGAGCAGTTGCTCAGAAAGCTTCTTTCCAGTTTTGAACGGAAGATATTTCCTTTTTCACCATAGCCTTCTATGGGATTCCAAATATCCCTTTGCCAATTCCGGAAGAACAGCCTTAGCGAAAGGCTTCTTGAAGGGAAAGATGTAACTCTGTGAGATGAATTAACAGAACACAGAGCAGTTTCTCAGAAAGCTTCGTTCCAGTTTTGAACGGAAGATATTTCCTTTTTCACGATAGCCATCTATGGGCTTCCAAATATCCCTTTGCCAATTCCACAACAGCAGCCTTAGCGAAAGGCTTCTTGAAGGAATAGATGTAACTCTGTGAGATGAATTAACAGAACACAGATCAGTTTCTCAGAAAGCTTCTTTCCAGTTTTGAACGGAAGATATTTCCTTTTTCACCATAGCCCTCTATGGGCTTCCAAATATTCCTTTTCCAATTCCACAAGAACAGCCTTAGCGAAAGGCTTCTTGAAGGGAAAGATGTAACTCTGTGAGATGAATTAACAGAACACAGAGCAGTTTCTCAGAAAGCTTCTTTCCAGTTTTCAACGGAAGATATTTCCTTTTTCTCCATAGCCCTCTATGGGCTTCCAAATATCCCATTGCCAATTCCCCAAGAATAGCCTTAGCGAAAGGCTTCTTGAAGGGAAAGATGTAACTCTGTGAGATGAATTAACAGAACACAGAGCAGTTTCTCAGAAAGCTTCTTTCCAGTTTTGAACGGAAGATATTTCCTTTTTCACCATAGCCTTCTATGGGATTCCAAATATCCCTTTGCCAATTCCAGAAGAACAGCCTTAGCGAAAGGCTTCTTGAAGGGAAAGATGTAACTCTGTGAGATGAATTAACAGAACACAGAGCAGTTTCTCAGAAAGCTTCGTTCCAGTTTTGAACGGAAGATATTTCCTTTTTCACGATAGCCATCTATGGGCTTCCAAATATCCCTTTGCCAATTCCACAAGAACAGCCTTAGCGAAAGGCTTCTTGAAGGGAAAGATGTAACTCTGTGAGATGAATTAACAGAACACAGAGCAGTTTCTCAGAAAGCTTCTTTCCAGTTTTGAACGAAGATATTTCCTTTTTCACCATAGCCCTCTATGGGCTTCCAAATATCCCTTTGCCAATTCCACAAGAACAGCCTTAGCGAAAGGCTTCTTGAAGGGAAAGATGTAACTCTGTGAGATGAATTAGCAGAACACAGAGCAGTTTCTCAGAAAGCTTCTTTCCAGTTTTGAACGGAAGATATTTCCTTTTTCAGCATAGCAATCTATGGGCTTCCAAATATCCCTTTGCCAATTCCACAAGAACAGCCTTAGCGAAAGGCTTCTTGAAGGGAAAGATGTAACTCTGTGAGATGAATTAACAGAACACAGAGCAGTTTCTCAGAAAGCTTCTTTCCAGTTTTGAACGGAAGATATTTCCTTTTTCACCATAGCCCTCAATGGGCTTCCAAATATCCCTTTGCCAATTCCACAAGAACAGCCTTAGCGAAAGGCTTCTTGAAGGGGAAGATGTAACTCTGTGAGATGAATTAACAGAACACAAAGCAGTTTTCAGAAAGCTTCTTTCCAGTTTTGAACGGAAGATATTTCCTTTTGCATGATAGCCCTCTATGGGCTTCCAAATATCCCTTTGCCAATTCCACAAGAACAGCCTTAGCGAAAGGCTTCTTGAAGGGAAAGATGTAACTCTGTGAGATGAATTAACAGAACACAGAGCAGTTTTTCAGAAAGCTTCTTTCCAGGTTTGAACGGAAGATATTTCCTTTTTCACCATAGCCCTCTATGGGCTTCCAAATATCCCTTTGCCAATTCCACAAGAACAGCCTTAGCGAAAGGCTTCTTGAAGGGAAAGATGTAACTCTGTGAGATGAATTAACAGAACACAGAGCAGTTTCTCAGAAAGCTTGTTTCCAGTTTTGAACGGAAGATATTTTCTTTTTCACCATAGCCCTCTATGGGCTTCGAAATATCCCTTTGCCAATTCCCCAAGAACAGACATAGCGAAAGGCTTCTTGAAGGGAAAGATGTAACTCTGTGAGATGAATTAACAGAACACAGAGCAGTTTCTCAGAAAGCTTCTTTCCAGTTTTGAACGGAAGATATTTCCTTTTTCATGATAGCCCTCTATGGGCTTCCAAATATCCCTTTGCCTATTCCACAAGAACAGCCTTAGCGAAAGGCTTCTTGAAGGGAAAGATGTAACTCTGTGAGATGAATTAACAGAACACAGAGCAGTTTCTCAGAAAGCTTCTTTCCTGTTTTGAACGGAAGATATTTCCTTTTTCACCATAGCCCTCTATGGGCTTCCAAATATCCCTTTGCCAATTCCACAAGATCAGCCTTAGCGAAAGGCTTCTTGAAGGGAAAGATGTAACTCTGTGAGATGAATTAACAGAACACAGAGCAGTTTCTCAGAAAGCTTCTTTCCAGTTTTGAACGGAAGATATTTCCTTTTTCACCTTAGCCCTCTATGGGCTTCCAAATATCCCTTTGCCAATTCCACAAGAACAGCCTTAGCGAAAGGCTTCTTGAAGGGAAAGATGTAACTCTGTGAGATGAATTAACAGAACACAAAGTAGTTTCTCAGAAAGCCTCTTTCCAGTTTTGAACGGAAGATATTTCCTTTTTCACCATAGCCCTCAATGGGCTTCCAAATATCCCTTTGCCAATTCCACAAGAACAGCCTTAGCGAAAGGCTTCTTGAAGGGAAAGATGTAACTCTGTGAGATGAATTTACATGACATAGAACAGTTTCTCAGAAAGCTTCTTTCCAGTTTTGAACGGAAGATATTTCCTTTTTCACCATAGCCCTCTATGGGCTTCCAAATATCCCTTTGCCAATTCCACAAGAACAGCCTTAGCGAAAGGCTTCTTGAAGGGAAAGATCTAACTCTGTGAGATGAATTAACAGAACACAAAGCAGTTTCTCAGAAAGCTTCTTTCCAGTTTTGAACGGAAGATATTTCCTTTTTCACCGTAGCCCTCTATGGGCTTCCAAATATCCCTTTGCCAATTCCAAAAGAACAGTCTTAGCGAAAGGCTTCTTGGAGGGAAAGATGTAACTCTGTGAGATGAATTAACAGAACACAGAGCAGTTTCTCAGAAAGCTTCTTTCCAGTTTTGAACGGAAGATATTTCCTTTTTCAGCATAGCCCTCTATGGGCTTCCAAATATCCCTTTGCCAATTCCACAAGAACAGCCTTAACGAAAGGCTTCTTGAAGGGAAAGATGTAACTCTGTGAGATGAATTAACAGAACACAGAGCAGTTTCTCAGAAAGCTTCTTTCCAGTTTTGAACGGAAGATATTTCCTTTTTCACCATAGCCCTCTATGGGCTTCCAAATATCCCTTTGCCAATTCCACAACAGCAGCCTTAGCGAAAGACTTCTTGAAGGGATAGATGTAACTCTGTGAGATGAATTAACAGAACACAGATCAGTTTCTCAGAAAGCTTCTTTCCAGTTTTGAACGGAAGATATTTCCTTTTTCACCATAGCCCTCTATGGGCTTCCAAATATTCCTTTTCCAATTCCACAAGAACAGCCTTAGCGAAAGGCTTCTTGAAGGGAAAGATGTAACTCTGTGAGATGAATTAACAGAACACAGAGCAGTTTCTCAGAAAGCTTCTTTCCAGTTTTGAACGGAAGATATTTCCTTTTCACGATAGCCCTCTATGGGCTTCAAAATATCCCTTTGCCAATTCCACAAGAACAGCCTTAGCGAAAGGCTTCTTGAAGGGAAAGATGTAACTCTGTGAGATGAATTAACAGAACACAGAGCAGTTTCTCAGAAAGCTTGTTTCCAGTTTTGAACGGAAGATATTTCCTTTTCACGATAGCCCTCTATGGGCTTCAAAATATCCCTTTGCCAATTCCACAAGAACAGCCTTAGCGAAAGGCTTCTTGAAGGGAAAGATGTAACTCTGTGAGATGAATTTACATGACATAGAACAGTTTCTCAGAAAGCTTCTTTCCAGTTTTGAACGGAAGATATTTCCTTTTTCACCATAGCCCTCTATGGGCTTCCAAATATCCCTTTTCCAATTCCACAAGAACAGCCTTAGTGAAAGGCTTCTTGAAGGGAAAAATCTAACTCTGTGAGATGAATTAACAGAACACAAAGCAGTTTCTCAGAAAGCTTCTTTCCAGTTTTGAACGGAAGATATTTCCTTTTTCACCATAGCCCTCTATGGGCTTCCAAATATCCCTTTGCCAATTCCAAAAGAACAGTCTTAGCGAAAGGCTTCTTGAAGGGAAAGATGTAACTCTGTGAGATGAATTAACAGAACACAGAGCAGTTTCTCAGAAAGGTTCTTTCCAGTTTTGAACGGAAGATATTTCCTTTTTCAGCATAGCCCTCTATGGGCTTCCAAATATCCCTTTGCCAATTCCACAAGAACAGCCTTAGCGAAAGGCTTCTTGAAGGGAAAGATGTAACTCTGTGAGATGAATTAACAGAACACAGAGCAGTTTCTCAGAAAGCTTGTTTCCAGTTTTGAACGGAAGATATTTCCTTTTTCACCATAGCCCTCTATGGGCTTCGAAATATCCCTTTGCCAATTCCCCAAGAACAGACATAGCGAAAGGCTTCTTGAAGGGAAAGATGTAACTCTGTGAGATGAATTAACAGAACACAGAGCAGTTTCTCAGAAAGCTTCTTTCCAGTTTTGAACGGAAGATATTTCCTTTTTCATGATAGCCCTCTATGGGCTTCCAAATATCCCTTTGCCTATTCCACAAGAACAGCCTTAGCGAAAGGCTTCTTGAAGGGAAAGATGTAACTCTGTGAGATGAATTAACAGAACACAGAGCAGTTTCTCAGAAAGCTTCTTTCCAGTTTTGAACGGAAGATATTTCCTTTTTCACCATAGCCCTCTATTGGCTTCCAAATATCCCTTTGCCAATTCCACAAGAACAGCCTTAGCGAAAGGCTTATTGAAGGGAAAGATGTAACTCTGTGAGATGAATTAACAGAACACAGAGCAGTTTCTCAGAAAGCTTTTTTCCAGTTTTGAACGGAAGATATTTCCTTTTTCACCATAGCCCTCTATGGGCTTCCAAATATCCCTTTGCCAATTCCACAAGAACAGCCTTAGCGAAAGGCTTCTTGAAGGGAAAGATGTAACTCTGTGAGATGAATTAACAGAACACAAAGCAGTTTCTCAGAAAGCCTCTTTCCAGTTTTGAACGGAAGATATTTCCTTTTTCACCATAGCCCTCAATGGGCTTCCAAATATCCCTTTGCCAATTCCACAAGAACAGCCTTATCGAAAGGCTTCTTGAAGGGAAAGATGTAACTCTGTGAGATGAATTTACATGACATAGAACAGTTTCTCAGAAAGCTTCTTTCCAGTTTTGAACGGAAGATATTTCCTTTTTCAGCATAGCCCTCTATGGGCTTCCAAATATCCCTTTGCCAATTCCACAAGAACAGCCTTAGCGAAAGGCTTCTTGAAGGGAAAGATCTAACTCTGTGAGATGAATTAACAGAACACAAAGCAGTTTCTCAGAAAGCTTCTTTCCAGTTTTGAACGGAAGATATTTCCTTTTTCACCATAGCCCTCTATGGGCTTCCAAATATCCCTTTGCCAATTCCAAAAGAACAGTCTTAGCGAAAGGCTTCTTGGAGGGAAAGATGTAACTCTGTGAGATGAATTAACAGAACACAGAGCAGTTTCTCAGAAAGCTTCTTTCCAGTTTTGAACGGAAGATATTTCCTTTTTCAGCATAGCCTTCTATGGGCTTCCAAATATCCCTTTGCCAATTCCACAAGAACAGCCTTAACGAAAGGCTTCTTGAAGGGAAAGATCTAACTCTGTGAGATGAATTAACAGAACACAAAGCAGTTTCTCAGAAAGCTTCTTTCCAGTTTTGAACGGAAGATATTTCCTTTTTCACCGTAGCCCTCTATGGGCTTCCAAATATCCCTTTGCCAATTCCAAAAGAACAGTCTTAGCGAAAGGCTTCTTGGAGGGAAAGATGTAACTCTGTGAGATGAATTAACAGAACACAGAGCAGTTTCTCAGAAAGCTTCTTTCCAGTTTTGAACGGAAGATATTTCCTTTTTCAGCATAGCCCTCTATGGGCTTCCAAATATCCCTTTGCCAATTCCACAAGAACAGCCTTAACGAAAGGCTTCTTGAAGGGAAAGATGTAACTCTGTGAGATGAATTAACAGAACACAGAGCAGTTTCTCAGAAAGCTTCTTTCCAGTTTTGAACGGAAGATATTTCCTTTTTCACCATAGCCCTCTATGGGCTTCCAAATATCCCTTTGCCAATTCCACAACAGCAGCCTTAGCGAAAGACTTCTTGAAGGGATAGATGTAACTCTGTGAGATGAATTAACAGAACACAGATCAGTTTCTCAGAAAGCTTCTTTCCAGTTTTGAACGGAAGATATTTCCTTTTTCACCATAGCCCTCTATGGGCTTCCAAATATTCCTTTTCCAATTCCACAAGAACAGCCTTAGCGAAAGGCTTCTTGAAGGGAAAGATGTAACTCTGTGAGATGAATTAACAGAACACAGAGCAGTTTCTCAGAAAGCTTCTTTCCAGTTTTGAACGGAAGATATTTCCTTTTCACGATAGCCCTCTATGGGCTTCAAAATATCCCTTTGCCAATTCCACAAGAACAGCCTTAGCGAAAGGCTTCTTGAAGGGAAAGATGTAACTCTGTGAGATGAATTAACAGAACACAGAGCAGTTTCTCAGAAAGCTTGTTTCCAGTTTTGAACGGAAGATATTTCCTTTTCACGATAGCCCTCTATGGGCTTCAAAATATCCCTTTGCCAATTCCACAAGAACAGCCTTAGCGAAAGGCTTCTTGAAGGGAAAGATGTAACTCTGTGAGATGAATTTACATGACATAGAACAGTTTCTCAGAAAGCTTCTTTCCAGTTTTGAACGGAAGATATTTCCTTTTTCACCATAGCCCTCTATGGGCTTCCAAATATCCCTTTTCCAATTCCACAAGAACAGCCTTAGTGAAAGGCTTCTTGAAGGGAAAAATCTAACTCTGTGAGATGAATTAACAGAACACAAAGCAGTTTCTCAGAAAGCTTCTTTCCAGTTTTGAACGGAAGATATTTCCTTTTTCACCATAGCCCTCTATGGGCTTCCAAATATCCCTTTGCCAATTCCAAAAGAACAGTCTTAGCGAAAGGCTTCTTGAAGGGAAAGATGTAACTCTGTGAGATGAATTAACAGAACACAGAGCAGTTTCTCAGAAAGGTTCTTTCCAGTTTTGAACGGAAGATATTTCCTTTTTCAGCATAGCCCTCTATGGGCTTCCAAATATCCCTTTGCCAATTCCACAAGAACAGCCTTAGCGAAAGGCTTCTTGAAGGGAAAGATGTAACTCTGTGAGATGAATTAACAGAACACAGAGGAGTTTCTCAGAAAGCTTGTTTCCAGTTTTGAACGGAAGATATTTCCTTTTTCACCATAGCCCTCTATGGGCTTCGAAATATCCCTTTGCCAATTCCCCAAGAACAGACATAGCGAAAGGCTTCTTGAAGGGAAAGATGTAACTCTGTGAGATGAATTAACAGAACACAGAGCAGTTTCTCAGAAAGCTTCTTTCCAGTTTTGAACGGAAGATATTTCCTTTTTCATGATAGCCCTCTATGGGCTTCCAAATATCCCTTTGCCTATTCCACAAGAACAGCCTTAGCGAAAGGCTTCTTGAAGGGAAAGATGTAACTCTGTGAGATGAATTAACAGAACACAGAGCAGTTTCTCAGAAAGCTTCTTTCCAGTTTTGAACGGAAGATATTTCCTTTTTCACCATAGCCCTCTATTGGCTTCCAAATATCCCTTTGCCAATTCCACAAGAACAGCCTTAGCGAAAGGCTTATTGAAGGGAAAGATGTAACTCTGTGAGATGAATTAACAGAACACAGAGCAGTTTCTCAGAAAGCTTTTTTCCAGTTTTGAACGGAAGATATTTCCTTTTTCACCATAGCCCTCTATGGGCTTCCAAATATCCCTTTGCCAATTCCACAAGAACAGCCTTAGCGAAAGGCTTCTTGAAGGGAAAGATGTAACTCTGTGAGATGAATTAACAGAACACAAAGCAGTTTCTCAGAAAGCCTCTTTCCAGTTTTGAACGGAAGATATTTCCTTTTTCACCATAGCCCTCAATGGGCTTCCAAATATCCCTTTGCCAATTCCACAAGAACAGCCTTATCGAAAGGCTTCTTGAAGGGAAAGATGTAACTCTGTGAGATGAATTTACATGACATAGAACAGTTTCTCAGAAAGCTTCTTTCCAGTTTTGAACGGAAGATATTTCCTTTTTCAGCATAGCCCTCTATGGGCTTCCAAATATCCCTTTGCCAATTCCACAAGAACAGCCTTAGCGAAAGGCTTCTTGAAGGGAAAGATCTAACTCTGTGAGATGAATTAACAGAACACAAAGCAGTTTCTCAGAAAGCTTCTTTCCAGTTTTGAACGGAAGATATTTCCTTTTTCACCATAGCCCTCTATGGGCTTCCAAATATCCCTTTGCCAATTCCAAAAGAACAGTCTTAGCGAAAGGCTTCTTGGAGGGAAAGATGTAACTCTGTGAGATGAATTAACAGAACACAGAGCAGTTTCTCAGAAAGCTTCTTTCCAGTTTTGAACGGAAGATATTTCCTTTTTCAGCATAGCCTTCTATGGGCTTCCAAATATCCCTTTGCCAATTCCACAAGAACAGCCTTAACGAAAGGCTTCTTGAAGGGAAAGATGTAACTCTGTGAGATGAATTAACAGAACACAGAGCAGTTTCTCAGAAAGCTTCTTTGCAGTTTTGAACGGAAGATATTTCCTTTTTCACCATAGCCCTCTATGGGCTTCCAAATATCCCTTTGCCAACTCCACAACAGCAGACTTAGCAAAAGACTTCTTGAAGGGATAGATGTAACTCTGTGAGATGAATTAACAGAACACAGATCAGTTTCTCAGAAAGCTTCTTTCCAGTTTTGAACGGAAGATATTTCCTTTTTCACCATAGCCCTCTATGGGCTTCCAAATATTCCTTTTCCAATTCCACAAGAACAGCCTTAGCGAAAGGCTTCTTGAAGGGAAAGATGTAACTCTGTGAGATGAATTAACAGAACACAGAGCAGTTTCTCAGAAAGCTTCTTTCCAGTTTTGAACGGAAGATATTTCCTTTTTCTCCATAGCCCTCTATGGGCTTCCAAATATCCCATTGCCAATTCCCCAAGAATAGCCTTAGCGAAAGGCTTCTTGAAGGGAAAGATGTAACTCTGTGAGATGAATTAACAGAACACAGAGCAGTTTCTCAGAAAGCTTCTTTCCAGTTTTGAACGGAAGATATTTCCTTTTTCACCATAGCCCTCTATGGGCTTCCAAATATCCCTTTGCCAATTCCCCAAGAACAGACTTAGCGAAAGGCTTCTTGAAGGGAAAGATGTAACTCTGTGAGATGAATTAACAGAACACAGAGCAGTTTCTCAGAAAGCTTCTTTCCAGTTTTGAACGGAAGATATTTCCTTTTTCATGATAGCCCTCTCTGGGCTTCCAAATATCCCTTTGCCAATTCCACAAGAACAGCCTTAGCGAAAGGCTTCTTGAAGGGAAAGATGTAACTCTCTGAGATGAATTAACAGAACACAGAGCAGTTTCTCAGAAAGCTTCTTTCCAGTTTTGAACGGAAGATATTTCCTTTTTCACCATAGCCCTCTATGGGCTTCCAAATATCCCTTTGCCAATTCCACAAGAACAGCCTTAGCGAAAGGCTTCTTGAAGGGAAAGATGTAACTCTGTGAGATGAATTAACAGAACACAGAGCAGTTTCTCAGAAAGCTTCTTTCCAGTTTTGAACGGAAGATATTTCCTTTTTCACCATAGCCCTCTATGGGCTTCCAAATATCCCTTTGCCAATTCCACAAGAACAGCCTTAGCGAAAGGCTTCTTGAAGGGAAAGATGTAACTCTGTGAGATGAATTAACAGAACACAAAGTAGTTTCTCAGAAAGCCTCTTTCCAGTTTTGAACGGACGATATTTCCTTTTTCACCATAGCCCTCAATGGGCTTCCAAATATCCCTTTGCCAATTCCACAAGAACAGCCTTAGCGAAAGGCTTCTTGAAGGGAAAGATGTAACTCTGTGAGATGAATTTACATGACATAGAACAGTTTCTCAGAAAGCTTCTTTCCAGTTTTGAACGGAAGATATTTCCTTTTTCACCATAGCCCTCTATGGGCTTCCAAATATCCCTTTGCCAATTCCACAAGAACAGCCTTAGCGAAAGGCTTCTTGAAGGGAAAGATCTAACTCTGTGAGATGAATTAACAGAACACAAAGCAGTTTCTCAGAAAGCTTCTTTCCAGTTTTGAACGGAAGATATTTCCTTTTTCACCATAGCCCTCTATGGGCTTCCAAATATCCCTTTGCCAATTCCAAAAGAACAGTCTTAGCGAAAGGCTTCTTGAAGGGAAAGATGTAACTCTGTGAGATGAATTAACAGAACACAGAGCAGTTTCTCAGAAAGCTTCTTTCCAGTTTTGAACGGAAGATATTTCCTTTTTCACCATAGCCCTCTAGGGGTTCCAAATATCCCTTTGCCAATTCCACAACAACAGCCTTAGCGAAAGGCTTCTTGAAGGGAAAGATGTAACTCTGTGAGATGAATTAACAGAACACAGAGCAGTTTCTCAGAAAGCTTCTTTCCAGTTTTGAACGGAAGATATTTCCTTTTTCACCATAGCCCTCTATGGGCTTCCAAATATCCCTTTGCCAATTCCACAACAGCAGCCTTAGCGAAAGGCTTCTTGAAGGGATAGATGTAACTCTGTGAGATGAATTAACAGAACACAGATCAGTTTCTCAGAAAGCTTCTTTCCAGTTTTGAACGGAAGATATTTCCTTTTTCACCATAGCCCTCTATGGGCTTCCAAATATTCCTTTTCCAATTCCACAAGAACAGCCTTAGCGAAAGGCTTCTTGAAGGGAAAGATGTAACACTGTGAGATGAATTAACAGAACGCAGAGCAGTTTCTCAGAAAGCTTCTTTCCAGTTTTGAACGGAAGATATTTCCTCTTTCTCCATAGCCCTCTATGGGCTTCCAAATATCCCATTGCCAATTGCCCAAGAATAGCCTTAGCGAAAGGCTTCTTGAAGGGAAAGATGTAACTCTGTGAGATGAATTAACAGAACACAGAGCAGTTTCTCAGAAAGCTTCTTTCCAGTTTTGAACGGAAGATATTTCCTTTTTCACCATAGCCTTCTATGGGATTCCAAATATCCCTTTGCCAATTCCAGAAGAACAGCCTTAGCGAAAGGCTTCTTGAAGGGAAAGATGTAACTCTGTGAGATGAATTAACAGAACACAGAGCAGTTTCTCAGAAAGCTTCGTTCCAGTTTTGAACGGAAGATATTTCCTTTTTCACGATAGCCATCTATGGGCTTCCAAATATCCCTTTGCCAATTCCACAAGAACAGCCTTAGCTAAAGGCTTCTTGAAGGGAAAGATGTAACTCTGTGAGATGAATTAACAGAACACAGAGCAGTTTCTCAGAAAGCTTCTTTCCAGTTTCGAACGAAGATATTTCCTTTTTCACCATAGCCCTCTATGGGCTTCCAAATATCCCTTTGCCAATTCCACAAGAACAGCCTTAGCGAAAGGCTTCTTGAAGGGAAAGATGTAACTCTGTGAGATGAATTAGCAGAACACAGAGCAGTTTCTCAGAAAGCTTCTTTCCAGTTTTGAACGGAAGATATTTCCTTTTTCAGCATAGCAATCTATGGGCTTCCAAATATCCCTTTGCCAATTCCACAAGAACAGCCTTAGCGAAAGGCTTCTTGAAGGGAAAGATGTAACTCTGTGAGATGAATTAACAGAACACAGAGCAGTTTCTCAGAAAGCTTCTTTCCAGTTTTGAACGGAAGGCATTTCCTTTTTCACCATAGCCCTCTATGGGCTTCCAAATATCCCTTTGCCAATTCCACAAGAACAGCCTTAGTGAAAGGCTTCTTGAAGGGAAAGATGTAACTCTGTGAGATGAATTAACAGAACACAGAGCAGTTTCTCAGAAAGCTTCTTTCCAGTTTTGAACGGAAGATATTTCCTTTTTCAGCATAGCCCTCTATGGGCTTCCAAATATCCCTTTCCCCATTCCACAAGAACAGCCTTAGCGAAAGGCTTCTTGAAGGGAAAGATGTAACTCTGTGAGATGAATTAACAGAACACAGAGCAGTTTCTCAGAAAGCTTCTTTCCAGTTTTGAACGGAAGATATTTCCTTTTTCACCATAGCCCTCTATGGGCTTCTAAATATTCCTTTGCCAATTCCACAAGAACAGCCTTAGCGAAAGGCTTCTTGAAGGGAAAGATGTAACTCTGTGAGATGAATTAACAGAACACAGAGCAGTCTCTCAGAAATCTTCTTTCCAGTTTTGAACGGAAGATATTTCCTTTTTCACCATAGCCCTCTATGGGCTTCCAAATATCCCTTTGCCAATTCCACAAGAACAGCCTTAGCGAAAGGCTTCTTGAAGGGAAAGATGAAACTCTGTGAGATGAATTAACAGAACACAGAGCAGTTTCTCAGAAAGCTTCTTTCCAGTTTTGAACGGAAGATATTTCCTTTTTCACGATAGCCCTCTATGGGCTTCAAAATATCCCTTTGCCAATTCCACAAGAACAGCCTTAGCGAAAGGCTTCTTGAAGGGAAAGATGTAACTCTGTGAGATGAATTTACATGACATAGAACAGTTTCTCAGAAAGCTTCTTTCCAGTTTTGAACGGAAGATATTTCCTTTTTCACCATAGCCCTCTATGGGCTTCCAAATATCCCTTTGCCAATTCCACAAGAACAGCCTTAGCGAAAGGCTTCTTGAAGGGAAAGATCTAACTCTGTGAGATGAATTAACAGAACACAAAGCAGTTTCTCAGAAAGCTTCTTTCCAGTTTTGAACGGAAGATATTTCCTTTTTCACCATAGCCCTCTATGGGCTTCCAAATATCCCTTTGCCAATTCCACAAGAACAGCCTTAGCGAAAGGCTTCTTGAACGGAAAGATGTAACTCTGTGAGATGAATTAACAGAACACAGAGCAGTTTCTCAGAAAGCTTCTTTCCAGTTTTGAACGGAAGATATTTCCTTTTTCACGATAGCCCTCTATGGGCTTCAAAATATCCCTTTGCCAATTCCACAAGAACAGCCTTAGCGAAAGGCTTCTTGAAGGGAAAGATGTAACTCTGTGAGATGAATTTACATGACATAGAACAGTTTCTCAGAAAGCTTCTTTCCAGTTTTGAACGGAAGATATTTCCTTTTTCACCATAGCCCTCTATGGGCTTCCAAATATCCCTTTGCCAATTCCACAAGAACAGCCTTAGCGAAAGGCTTCTTGAAGGGAAAGATCTAACTCTGTGAGATGAATTAACAGAACACAAAGCAGTTTCTCAGAAAGCTTCTTTCCAGTTTTGAACGGAAGATATTTCCTTTTTCACCATAGCCCTCTATGGGCTTCCAAATATCCCTTTGCCAATTCCACAACAGCAGCCTTAGCGAAAGGCTTCTTGAAGGGATAGATGTAACTCTGTGAGATGAATTAACAGAACACAGATCAGTTTCTCAGAAAGCTTCTTTCCAGTTTTGAACGGAGGATATTTCCTTTTTCACCATAGCCCTCTATGGGCTTCCAAATATTCCTTTTCCAATTCCACAAGAACAGCCTTAGCGAAAGGCTTCTTGAAGGGAAAGATGTAACTCTGTGAGATGAATTAACAGAACACAGAGCAGTTGCTCAGAAAGCTTCTTTCCAGTTTTGAACGGAAGATATTTCCTTTTTCACCATAGCCTTCTATGGGATTCCAAATATCCCTTTGCCAATTCCAGAAGAACAGCCTTAGCGAAAGGCTTCTTGAAGGGAAAGATGTAACTCTGTGAGATTAATTAACAGAACACAGAGCAGTTTCTCAGAAAGCTTCGTTCCAGTTTTGAACGGAAGATATTTCCTTTTTCACGATAGCCATCAATGGGCTTCCAAATATCCCTTTGCCAATTCCACAACAGCAGCCTTAGCGAAAGGCTTCTTGAAGGAATAGATGTAACTCTGTGAGATGAATTAACAGAACACAGATCAGTTTCTCAGAAAGCTTCTTTCCAGTTTTGAACGGAAGATATTTCCTTTTTCACCATAGCCCTCTATGGGCTTCCAAATATTCCTTTTCCAATTCCACAAGAACAGCCTTAGCGAAAGGCTTCTTGAAGGGAAAGATGTAACTCTGTGAGATGAATTAACAGAACACAGAGCAGTTTCTCAGAAAGCTTCTTTCCAGTTTTGAACGGAAGATATTTCCTTTTTCTCCATAGCCCTCTATGGGCTTCCAAATATCCCATTGCCAATTCCCCAAGAATAGCCTTAGCGAAAGGCTTCTTGAAGGGAAAGATGTAACTCTGTGAGATGAATTAACAGAACACAGAGCAGTTTCTCAGAAAGCTTCTTTCCAGTTTTGAACGGAAGATATTTCCTTTTTCACCATAGCCTTCTATGGGATTCCAAATATCCCTTTGCCAATTCCAGAAGAACAGCCTTAGCGAAAGGCTTCTTGAAGGGAAAGATGTAACTCTGTGAGATGAATTAACAGAACACAGAGCAGTTTCTCAGAAAGCTTCGTTCCAGTTTTGAACGGAAGATATTTCCTTTTTCACGATAGCCATCTATGGGCTTCCAAATATCCCTTTGCCAATTCCACAAGAACAGCCTTAGCGAAAGGCTTCTTGAAGGGAAAGATGTAACTCTGTGAGATGAATTAACAGAACACAGAGCAGTTTCTCAGAAAGCTTCTTTCCAGTTTTGAACGAAGATATTTCCTTTTTCACCATAGCCCTCTATGGGCTTCCAAATATCCCTTTGCCAATTCCACAAGAACAGCCTTAGCGAAAGGCTTCTTGAAGGGAAAGATGTAACTCTGTGAGATGAATTAGCAGAACACAGAGCAGTTTCTCAGAAAGCTTCTTTCCAGTTTTGAACGGAAGATATTTCCTTTTTCAGCATAGCAATCTATGGGCTTCCAAATATCCCTTTGCCAATTCCACAAGAACAGCCTTAGCGAAAGGCTTCTTGAAGGGAAAGATGTAACTCTGTGAGATGAATTAACAGAACACAGAGCAGTTTCTCAGAAAGCTTCTTTCCAGTTTTGAACGGAAGATATTTCCTTTTTCACCATAGCCCTCTATGGGCTTCCAAATATCCCTTTGCCAATTCCACAAGAACAGCCTTAGCGAAAGGCTTCTTGAAGGGGAAGATGTAACTCTGTGAGATGAATTAACAGAACACAAAACAGTTTTCAGAAAGCTTCTTTCCAGTTTTGAACGGAAGATATTTCCTTTATCACCATAGCCCTCTATGGGCTTCCAAATATCCCTTTGCCAATTCCACAAGAACAGCCTTAGCGAAAGGCTTCTTGAAGGGAAAGATGTAACTCTGTGAGATGAATTAACAGAACACAGAGCAGTTTCTCAGAAAGCTTCTTTCCAGTTTTGAACGGAAGATATTTCCTTTTTCACCATAGCCCTCTATGGGCTTCCAAATATCCCTTTGCCAATTCCACAAGAACAGCCTTAGCGAAAGGCTTCTTGAAGGGGAAGATGTAACTCTGTGAGATGAATTAACAGAACACAAAACAGTTTTCAGAAAGCTTCTTTCCAGTTTTGAACGGAAGATATTTCCTTTTGCATGATAGCCCTCTATGGGCTTCCAAATATCCCTTTGCCAATTCCACAAGAACAGCCTTAGCGAAAGGCTTCTTGAAGGGAAAGATGTAACTCTGTGAGATGAATTAACAGAACACAGAGCAGTTTTTCAGAAAGCTTCTTTCCAGTTTTGAACGGAAGATATTTCCTTTTTCACCATAGACCTCTATGGGCTTCCAAATATCCCTTTGCCAATTCCACAAGAACAGCCTTAGCGAAAGGCTTCTTGAAGGGAAAGATGTAACTCTGTGAGATGAATTAACAGAACACAGAGCAGTTTCTCAGAAAGCTTCTTTCCAGTTTTGAACGGAAGATATTTCCTTTTTCACCATAGCCCTCTATGGGCTTCCAAATATCCCTTTGCCAATTCCACAAGAACAGCCTTAGCGAAAGGCTTCTTGAAGGGAAACATGTAACTCTGTGAAATGTATTAACAGAACACAGAGCAGTCTCTCAGAAAGCTTCTTTCCAGTTTTGAACGGAATATATTTCCTTTTTCACGATAGCCCTCTATGGGCTTCCAAATATCCCTTTGCCAATTCCACAAGAACAGCCTTAGCGAAAGGCTTCTTGAAGGGAAAGATGTAACTCTGTGAGATGAATTAACAGAACACAGAGCAGTTTCTCAGAAAGCTTCTTTCCAGTTTTGAACGGAAGATATTTCCTTTTTCACCATAGCCCTCTATGGGCTTCCAAATATCCCTTTGCCAATTCCACAAGAACAGCCTTAGCGAAAGGCTTCTTGAAGGGAAAGATGTAACTCTGTGAGATGAATTAACAGAACACAGAGCAGTTTCTCAGAAAGCTTCTTTCCAGTTTTGAACGGAAGATATTTCCTTTTTCACCATAGCCCTCTATGGGCTTCCAAATATCCCTTTGCCAATTCCCCAAGAACAGACATAGCGAAAGGCTTCTTGAAGGGAGAGATGTAACTCTGTGAGATGAATTAACAGAACACAGAGCAGTTTCTCAGAAAGCTTCTTTCCAGTTTTGAACGGAAGATATTTCCTTTTTCATGATAGCCCTCTATGGGCTTCCAAATATCCCTTTGCCAATTCCACAAGAACAGCCTTAGCGAAAGGCTTCTTGAAGGGAAAGATGTAACTCTGTGAGATGAATTAACAGAACACAGAGCAGTTTCTCAGAAAGCTTCTTTCCAGTTTTGAACGGAAGATATTTCCTTTTTCACCATAGCCCTCTATGGGCTTCCAAATATCCCTTTGCCAATTCCACAAGAACAGCCTTAGCGAAAGGCTTCTTGAAGGGAAAGATGTAACTCTGTGAGATGAATTAACAGAACACAAAGTAGTTTCTCAGAAAGCCTCTTTCCAGTTTTGAACGGAAGATATTTCCTTTTTCACCATAGCCCTCAATGGGCTTCCAAATATCCCTTTGCCAATTCCACAAGAACAGCCTTAGCGAAAGGCTTCTTGAAGGGAAAGATGTAACTCTGTGAGATGAATTTACATGACATAGAACAGTTTCTCAGAAAGCTTCTTTCCAGTTGTGAACGGAAGATATTTCCTTTTTCACCATAGCCCTCTATGGGCTTCCAAATATCCCTTTGCCAATTCCACAAGAACAGCCTTAGCGAAAGGCTTCTTGAAGGGAAAGATCTAACTCTGTGAGATGAATTAACAGAACACAAAGCAGTTTCTCAGAAAGCTTCTTTCCAGTTTTGAACGGAAGATATTTCCTTTTTCACCATAGCCCTCTATGGGCTTCCAAATATCCCTTTGCCAATTCCAAAAGAACAGTCTTAGCGAAAGGCTTCTTGAAGGGAAAGATGTAACTCTGTGAGATGAATTAACAGAACACAGAGCAGTTTCTCAGAAAGCTTCTTTCCAGTTTTGAACGGAAGATATTTCCTTTTTCAGCATAGCCCTCTATGGGCTTCCAAATATCCCTTTGCCAATTCCACAAGAACAGCCTTAAGGAAAGGCTTCTTGAAGGGAAAGATGTAACTCTGTGAGATGAATTAACAGAACACAGAGCAGTTTCTCAGAAAGCTTCTTTCCAGTTTTGAACGGAAGATATTTCCTTTTTCACCATAGCCCTCTATGGGCTTCCAAATATCCCTTTGCCAATTCCACAACAGCAGCCTTAGCGAAAGGCTTCTTGAAGGGATAGATGTAACTCTGTGAGATGAATTAACAGAACACAGATCAGTTTCTCAGAAAGCTTCTTTCCAGTTTTGAACGGAAGATATTTCCTTTTTCACCATAGCCCTCTATGGGCTTCCAAATATTCCTTTTCCAATTCCACAAGAACAGCCTTAGCGAAAGGCTTCTTGAAGGGAAAGATGTAACTCTGTGAGATGAATTAACAGAACACAGAGCAGTTTCTCAGAAAGCTTCTTTCCAGTTTTGAACGGAAGATATTTCCTTTTTCTCCATAGCCCTCTATGGGCTTCCAAATATCCCATTGCCAATTCCCCAAGAATAGCCTTAGCGAAAGGCTTCTTGAAGGGAAAGATGTAACTCTGTGAGATGAATTAACAGAACACAGAGCAGTTTCTCAGAAAGCTTCTTTCCAGTTTTGAACGGAAGATATTTCCTTTTTCACCATAGCCCTCTATGGGCTTCCAAATATCCCTTTGCCAATTCCCCAAGAACAGACTTAGCGAAAGGCTTCTTGAATGGAAAGATGTAACTCTGTGAGATGAATTAACAGAACACAGAGCAGTTTCTCAGAAAGCTTCTTTTCAGTTTTGAACGGAAGATATTTCCTTTTTCATGATAGCCCTCTATGGGCTTCCAAATATCCCTTTGCCAATTCCACAAGAACAGCCTTAGCGAAAGGCTTCTTGAAGGGAAAGATGTAACTCTGTGAGATGAATTAACAGAACACAGAGCAGTTTCTCAGAAAGCTTCTTTCCAGTTTTGAACGGAAGATATTTCCTTTTTCACCATAGCCCTCTATGGGCTTCCAAATATCCCTTTGCCAATTCCACAAGAACAGCCTTAGCGAAAGGCTTCTTGAAGGGAAAGATGTAACTCTGTGAGATGAATTAACAGAACACAGAGCAGTTTCTCAGAAAGCTTCTTTCCAGTTTTGAACGGAAGATATTTCCTTTTTCACCATAGCCCTCTATGGGCTTCCAAATATCCCTTTGCCAATTCCACAAGAACAGCCTTAGCGAAAGGCTTCTTGAAGGGAAAGATGTAACTCTGTGAGATGAATTAACAGAACACAAAGTAGTTTCTCAGAAAGCCTCTTTCCAGTTTTGAACGGAAGATATTTCCTTTTTCACCATAGCCCTCAATGGGCTTCCAAATATCCCTTTGCCAATTCCACAAGAACAGCCTTAGCGAAAGGCTTCTTGAAGGGAAAGATGTAACTCTGTGAGATGAATTTACATGACATAGAACAGTTTCTCAGAAAGCTTCTTTCCAGTTTTGAACGGAAGATATTTCCTTTTTCACCATAGCCCTCTATGGGCTTCCAAATATCCCTTTGCCAATTCCACAAGAACAGCCTTAGCGAAAGGCTTCTTGAAGGGAAAGATCTAACTCTGTGAGATGAATTAACAGAACACAAAGCAGTTTCTCAGAAAGCTTCTTTCCAGTTTTGAACGGAAGATATTTCCTTTTTCACCATAGCCCTCTATGGGCTTCCAAATATCCCTTTGCCAATTCCAAAAGAACAGCCTTAGCGAAAGGCTTCTTGAAGGGAAAGATGTAACTCTGTGAGATGAATTAACAGAACACAGAGCAGTTTCTCAGAAAGCTTCTTTCCAGTTTTGAACGGAAGATATTTCCTTTTTCAGCATAGCCCTCTAGGGGTTCCAAATATCCCTTTGCCAATTCCACAAGAACAGCCTTAGCGAAAGGCTTCTTGAAGGGAAAGATGTAACTCTGTGAGATGAATTAACAGAACACAGAGCAGTTTCTCAGAAAGCTTCTTTCCAGTTTTGAACGGAAGATATTTCCTTTTTCACCATAGCCCTCTATGGGCTTCCAAATATCCCTTTGCCAATTCCACAACAGCAGCCTTAGCGAAAGGCTTCTTGAAGGGATAGATGTAACTCTGTGAGATGAATTAACAGAACGCAGATCAGTTTCTCAGAAAGCTTCTTTCCAGTTTTGAACGGAAGATATTTCCTTTTTCACCATAGCCCTCTATGGGCTTCCAAATATTCCTTTTCCAATTCCACAAGAACAGCCTTAGCGAAAGGCTTCTTGAAGGGAAAGATGTAACTCTGTGAGATGAATTAACAGAACACAGAGCAGTTTCTCAGAAAGCTTCTTTCCAGTTTTGAACGGAAGATATTTCCTTTTTCTCCATAGCCCTCTATGGGCTTCCAAATATCCCATTGCCAATTCCACAAGAACAGCCTTAGCGAAAGGCTTCTTGAAGGGAAAGATGTAACTCTGTGAGATGAATTAACAGAACACAGAGCAGTTTCTCAGAAAGCTTCTTTCCAGTTTTGAACGGAAGATATTTCCTTTTTCACCATAGCCTTCTATGGGATTCCAAATATCCCTTTGCCAATTCCACAAGAACAGCCTTAGCGAAAGGCTTCTTGAAGGGGAAGATGTAACTCTGTGAGATGAATTAACAGAACACAAAGCAGTTTTCAGAAAGCTTCTTTCCAGTTTTGAACGGAAGATATTTCCTTTTGCATGATAGCCCTCTATGGGCTTCCAAATATCCCTTTGCCAATTCCACAAGAACAGCCTTAGCGAAAGGCTTCTTGAAGGGAAAGATGTAACTCTGTGAGATGAATTAACAGAACACAGAGCAGTTTTTCAGAAAGCTTCTTTCCAGTTTTGAACGGAAGATATTTCCTTTTTCACCATAGCCCTCTATGGGCTTCCAAATATCCCTTTGCCAATTCCACAAGAACAGCCTTAGCGAAAGGCTTCTTGAAGGGAAAGATGTAACTCTGTGAGATGAATTAACAGAACACAGAGCAGTTTCTCAGAAAGCTTCTTTCCAGTTTTGAACGGAAGATATTTCCTTTTTCAGCATAGCCCTCTATGGGCTTCCAAATATCCCTTTGCCAATTCCACAAGAACAGCCTTAGCGAAAGGCTTCTTGAAGGGAAAGATGTAACTCTGTGAGATGAATTAACAGAACACAGAGCAGTTTGTCAAAAGGCTTGTTTCCAGTTTTCAACGGAAGATATTTCCTTTTTCACCATAGCCCTCTATGGGCTTCCAAATATCCATTTACCAATTCCACAAGAACAGACTTAGCGAAAGGCTCCTTGAAGGGAAAGATGTAACTCTGTGAGATGAATTAACAGAACACAGAGCAGTTTCTCAGAAAGCTTCTTTCCAGTTTTGAACGGAAGATATTTCCTTTTTCATCATAGCCCTCTATGGGCTTCCAAATATCCCTTTGCCAATTCCACAAGAACAGCCTTAGCGAAAGGCTTCTTGAAGGGAAAGATGTAACTCTGTGAGATGAATTAACAGAACACAGAGGAGTTTCTCAGAAAGCTTCTTTCCAGTTTTGAACGGAAGATATTTCCTTTTTCACCATAGCCCTCTATGGGCTTCCAAATATCCCATTGCCAATTCCCCAAGAATAGCCTTAGCGAAAGGCTTCTTGAAGGGAAAGATGTAACTCTGTGAGATGAATTAACAGAACACAGAGCAGTTTCTCAGAAAGCTTCTTTCCAGTTTTGAACGGAAGATATTTCCTTTTTCACGATAGCCCTCTTGGGCTTCCAAATATCCCTTTGCCAATTCCACAAGAACAGCCTTAGCGAAAGGCCTCTTGAAGGGAAAGATGTAACACTGTGAGATGAATTAACAGAACACAGAGCAGTTTCTCAGAAAGCTTCTTTCCAGTTTTGAACGGAAGATATTTCCTTTTTCACCATAGCCCTCTATGGGCTTCCAAATATCCCTTTGCGAATTCCACAAGAACAGCCTTAGCGAAAGGCTTCTTGAAGGGAAAGATGTAAATCTGTGAGATGAATTAACAGAACACAGAGCAGTTTCTCAGAAAGCTTCTATCCAGTTTTGAACGGAAGATATTTCCTTTTTCAGCATAGCCCTCTAAGGGCTTCCAAATATCCCTTTGCCGATTCCACAAGAACAGCCTTAGCGAAAGGCTTCTTGAAGAGAAAGATGTAACTCTGTGAGATGAATTAACAGAACACAGAGCAGTTTCTCAGAAAGCTTCTTTCCAGTTTTGAACGGAAGATATTTCCTTTTTCACCATAGCCCTCTATGGGCTTCCAAATATCCCTTTGCCAATTCCAAAAGAACAGTCTTAGCGAAAGGCTTCTTGAAGGGAAAGATGTAACTCTGTGAGATGAATTAACAGAACACAGAGCAGTTTCTCAGAAAGCTTCTTTCCAGTTTTGAACGGAAGATATTTCCTTTTTCAGCATAGCCCTCTATGGGCTTCCAAATATCCCTTTGCCAATTCCACAAGAACAGCCTTAACGAAAGGCTTCTTGAAGGGAAAGATGTAACTCTGTGAGATGAATTAACAGAACACAGAGCAGTTTCTCAGAAAGCTTCTTTCCAGTTTTGAACGGAAGATATTTCCTTTTTCACCATAGCCCTCTATGGGCTTCCAAATATCCCTTTGCCAATTCCACAACAGCAGCCTTAGCGAAAGGCTTCTTGAAGGGATAGATGTAACTCTGTGAGATGAATTAACAGAACACAGATCAGTTTCTCAGAAAGCTTCTTTCCAGTTTTGAACGGAAGATATTTCCTTTTTCACCATAGCCCTCTATGGGCTTCCAAATATTCCTTTTCCAATTCCACAAGAACAGCCTTAGCGAAAGGCTTCTTGAAGGGAAAGATGTAACTCTGTGAGATGAATTAACAGAACACAGAGCAGTTTCTCAGAAAGCTTCTTTCCAGTTTTGAACGGAAGATATTTCCTTTTTCTCCATAGCCCTCTATGGGCTTCCAAATATCCCATTGCCAATTCCCCAAGAATAGCCTTAGCGAAAGGCTTCTTGAAGGGAAAGATGTAACTCTGTGAGATGAATTAACAGAACACAGAGCAGTTTCTCAGAAAGCTTCTTTCCAGTTTTGAACGGAAGATATTTCCTTTTTCACCATAGCCCTCTATGGGCTTCCAAATATCCCTTTGCCAATTCCCCAAGAACAGCCTTAGCGAAAGGCTTCTTGAAGGGAAAGATGTAACTCTGTGAGATGAATTAACAGAACACAGAGCAGTTTCTCAGAAAGCTTCTTTCCAGTTTTGAACGGAAGATATTTCCTTTTTCATGATAGCCCTCTATGGGCTTCCAAATATCCCTTTGCCAATTCCACAAGAACAGCCTTAGCGAAAGGCTTCTTGAAGGGAAAGATGTAACTCTGTGAGATGAATTAACAGAACACAGAGCAGTTTCTCAGAAAGCTTCTTTCCAGTTTTGAACGGAAGATATTTCCTTTTTCACCATAGCCCTCTATGGGCTTCCAAATATCCCTTTGCCAATTCCCCAAGAACAGCCTTAGCGAAAGGCTTCTTGAAGGGAAAGATGTAACTCTGTGAGATGAATTAACAGAACACAAAGTAGTTTCTCAGAAAGCCTCTTTCCAGTTTTGAACGGAAGATATTTCCTTTTTCACCATAGCCCTCAATGGGCTTCCAAATATCCCTTTGCCAATTCCACAAGAACAGCCTTAGCGAAAGGCTTCTTGAAGGGAAAGATGTAACTCTGTGAGATGAATTTACATGACATAGAACAGTTTCTCAGAAAGCTTCTTTCCAGTTTTGAACGGAAGATATTTCCTATTTCACCATAGCCCTCTATGGGCTTCCAAATATCCCTTTGCCAATTCCACAAGAACAGCCTTAGCGAAAGGCTTCTTGAAGGGAAAGATCTAACTCTGTGAGATGAATTAACAGAACACAAAGCAGTTTCTCAGAAAGCTTCTTTCCAGTTTTGAACGGAAGATATTTCCTTTTTCACCATAGCCCTCTATGGGCTTCCAAATATCCCTTTGCCAATTCCAAAAGAACAGTCTTAGCGAAAGGCTTCTTGAAGGGAAAGATGTAACTCTGTGAGATGAATTAACAGAACACAGAGCAGTTTCTCAGAAAGCTTCTTTCCAGTTTTGAACGGAAGATATTTCCTTTTTCAGCATAGCCCTCTAGGGGTTCCAAATATCCCTTTGCCAATTCCACAAGAACAGCCTTAGCGAAAGGCTTCTTGAAGGGAAAGATGTAACTCTGTGAGATGAATTAACAGAACACAGAGCAGTTTTTCAGAAACCTTCTTTCCAGTTTTGAACGGAAGATATTTCCTTTTTCACCATAGCCCTCTATTGGCTTCCAAATATCCATTTACCAATTACACAAGAACAGACTTAGCGAAAGGCTTCTTGAAGGGAAAGATGTAACTCTGTGAGATGAATTAACAGAACACAGAGCAGTTTCTCAGAAAGCTTCTTTCCAGTTTTGAACGGAAGATATTTCCTTTTTCATCATAGCCCTCTATGGGCTTCCAAATATCCCTTTGCCAATTCCACAAGAACAGCCTTAGCGAAAGGCTTCTTGAAGGGAAAGATGTAACTCTGTGAGATGAATTAACAGAACACAGAGGAGTTTCTCAGAAAGCTTCTTTCCAGTTTTGAACGGAAGATATTTCCTTTTTCACCGTAGCCCTCTATGGGCTTCCAAATATCCCATTGCCAATTCCCCAAGAATAGCCTTAGCGAAAGGCTTCTTGAAGGGAAAGATGTAACTCTGTGAGATGAATTAACAGAACACAGAGCAGTTTCTCAGAAAGCTTCTTTCCAGTTTTGAACGGAAGATATTTCCTTTTTCACGATAGCCCTCTATGGGCTTCCAAATATCCCTTTGCCAATTCCACAAGAACAGCCTTAGCGAAAGGCCTCTTGAAGGGAAAGATGTAACTCTGTGAGATGAATTAACAGAACACAGAGCAGTTTCTCAGAAAGCTTCTTTCCATTTTTGAACGGAAGATATTTCCTTTTTCACCATAGCCCTCTATGGGCTTCCAATTATCCCTTTGCCAATTCCCCAAGAGCAGCCTTAGCGAAAGGCTTCTTGAAGGGAAAGATGTAACTCTGTGAGATGAATTAACAGAACACAGAGCAGTTTCTCAGAAAGCTTCTTTCCAGTTTTGAACGGAAGATATTTCCTTTTTCACCATAGCCCTCTATGGGCTTCCAAATATCCCTTTGCCAATTCCACAAGAACAGCCTTAGCGAAAGGCTTCTTGAAGGGAAAGATGTAAATCTGTGAGATGAATTAACAGAACACAGAGCAGTTTCTCAGAAAGCTTCTATCCAGTTTTGAACGGAAGATATTTCCTTTTTCACCATAGCCCTCTAAGGGCTTCCAAATATCCCTTTGCCGATTCCACAAGAACAGCTTTAGCGAAAGGCTTCTTGAAGAGAAAGATGTAACTCTGTGAGATGAATTAACAGAACACAGAGCAGTTTCTCAGAAAGCTTCTTTCCAGTTTTGAACGGAAGATATTTCCTTTTTCACCATAGCCCTCTGTGGGCTTCCAAATATCCCTTTGCCAATTCCAAAAGAACAGTCTTAGCGAAAGGCTTCTTGAAGGGAAAGATGTAACTCTGTGAGATGAATTAACACAACACAGAGCAGTTTCTCAGAAAGCTTCTTTCCAGTTTTGAACGGAAGATATTTCCTTTTTCAGCATAGCCCTCTATGGGCTTCCAAATATCCCTTTGCCAATTCCACAAGAACAGCCTTAACGAAAGGCTTCTTGAAGGGAAAGATGTAACTCTGTGAGATGAATTAACAGAACACAGAGCAGTTTCTCAGAAAGCTTCTTTCCAGTTTTGAACGGAAGATATTTCCTTTTTCACCATAGCCCTCTATGGGCTTCCAAATATCCCTTTGCCAATTCCACAACAGCAGCCTTAGCGAAAGGCTTCTTGAAGGGATAGATGTAACTCTGTGAGATGAATTAACAGAACACAGATCAGTTTCTCAGAAAGCTTCTTTCCAGTTTTGAACGGAAGATATTTCCTTTTTCACCATAGCCCTCTATGGGCTTCCAAATATTCCTTTTCCAATTCCACAAGAACAGCCTTAGCGAAAGGCTTCTTGAAGGGAAAGATGTAGCTCTGTGAGATGAATTAACAGAACACAGAGCAGTTTCTCAGAAAGCTTCTTTCCAGTTTTGAACGGAAGATATTTCCTTTTTCTCCATAGCCCTCTATGGGCTTCCAAATATCCCATTGCCAATTCCCCAAGAATAGCCTTAGCGAAAGGCTTCTTGAAGGGAAAGATGTAACTCTGTGAGATGAATTAACAGAACACAGAGCAGTTTCTCAGAAAGCTTCTTTCCAGTTTTGAACGGAAGATATTTCCTTTTTCACCATAGCCCTCTATGGGCTTCCAAATATCCCTTTGCCAATTCCCCAAGAACAGACTTAGCGAAAGGCTTCTTGAAGGGAAAGATGTAACTCTGTGAGATGAATTAACAGAACACAGAGCAGTTTCTCAGAAAGCTTCTTTCCAGTTTTGAACGGAAGATATTTCCTTTTTCACCATAGCCCTCTATGGGCTTCCAAATATCCCTTTGCCAATTCCACAAGAACAGCCTTAGCGAAAGGCTTCTTGAAGGGAAAGATGTAACTCTGTGAGATGAATTAACAGAACACAAAGTAGTTTCTCAGAAAGCCTCTTTCCAGTTTTGAACGGAAGATATTTCCTTTTTCACCATAGCCCTCAATGGGCTTCCAAATATCCCTTTGCCAATTCCACAAGAACAGCCTTAGCGAAAGGTTTCTTGAAGGGAAAGATGTAACTCTGTGAGATGAATTTACATGACATAGAACAGTTTCTCAGAAAGCTTCTTTCCAGTTTTGAACGGAAGATATTTCCTTTTTCTCCATAGCCCTCTATGGGCTTCCAAATATCCCATTGCCAATTGCCCAAGAATAGCCTTAGCGAAAGGCTTCTTGAAGGGAAAGATGTAACTCTGTGAGATGAATTAACAGAACACAGAGCAGTTTCTCAGAAAGCTTCTTTCCAGTTTTGAACGGAAGATATTTCCTTTTTCACCATAGCCTTCTATGGGATTCCAAATATCCCTTTGCCAATTCCACAAGAACAGCCTTAGCGAAAGGCTTCTTGAAGGGAAAGATGTAACTCTGTGAGATGAATTAACAGAACACAGAGCAGTTTCTCAGAAAGCTTCGTTCCAGTTTTGAACGGAAGATATTTCCTTTTTCACGATAGCCATCTATGGGCTTCCAAATATCCCTTTGCCAATTCCACAAGAACAGCCTTAGCGAAAGGCTTCTTGAAGGGAAAGATGTAACTCTGTGAGATGAATTAACAGAACACAGAGCAGTTTCTCACAAAGCTTCTTTCCAGTTTTGAACGAAGATATTTCCTTTTTCACCATAGCCCTCTATGGGCTTCCAAATATCCCTTTGCCAATTCCACAAGAACAGCCTTAGCGAAAGGCTTCTTGAAGGGAAAGATGTAACTCTGTGAGATGAATTAGCAGAACACAGAGCAGTTTCTCAGAAAGCTTCTTTCCAGTTTTGAACGGAAGATATTTCCTTTTTCAGCATAGCAATCTATGGGCTTCCAAATATCCCTTTGCCAATTCCACAAGAACAGCCTTAGCGAAAGGCTTCTTGAAGGGAAAGATGTAGCTCTGTGAGATGAATTAACAGAACACAGAGCAGTTTCTCAGAAAGCTTCTTTCCAGTTTTGAACGGAAGATATTTCCTTTTTCACCATAGCCCTCTATGGGCTTCCAAATATCCCTTTGCCAATTCCACAAGAACAGCCTTAGCGAAAGGCTTCTTGAAGGGAAAGATGTAACTCTGTGAGATGAATTAACAGAACACAGAGCAGTGTCTCAGAAAGCTTCTTTCCAGTTTTGAACGGAAGATATTTCCTTTTTCACCATAGCCCTCTATGGGCTTCCAAATATCCCTTTGCCAATTCCACAAGAACAGCCTTAGCGAAAGGCTTCTTGAAGGGAAACATGTAACTCTGTGAAATGTATTAACAGAACACAGAGCAGTTTCTCAGAAAGCTTCTTTCCAGTTTTGAACGGAATATATTTCCTTTTTCACGATAGCCCTCTATGGGCTTCCAAATATCCCTTTGCCAATTCCACAAGAACAGCCTTAGCGAAAGTCTTCTTGAAGGGAAAGATGTAACTCTGTGAGATGAATTAGCAGAACACAGAGCAGTTTCTCAGAAAGCTTCTTTCCAGTTTTGAACGGAAGATATTTCCTTTTTCAGCATAGCAATCTATGGGCTTCCAAATATCCCTTTGCCAATTCCACAAGAACAGCCTTAGCGAAAGGCTTCTTGAAGGGAAAGATGTAGCTCTGTGAGATGAATTAACAGAACACAGAGCAGTTTCTCAGAAAGCTTCTTTCCAGTTTTGAACGGAAGATATTTCCTTTTTCACCATAGCCCTCTATGGGCTTCCAAATATCCCTTTGCCAATTCCACAAGAACAGCCTTAGCGAAAGGCTTCTTGAAGGGGAAGATGTAACTCTGTGAGATGAATTAACAGAACACAAAGCAGTTTTCAGAAAGCTTCTTTCCAGTTTTGAACGGAAGATATTTCCTTTTGCATGATAGCCCTCTATGGGCTTCCAAATATCCCTTTGCCAATTCCACAAGAACAGCCTTAGCGAAAGGCTTCTTGAAGGGAAAGATGTAACTCTGTGAGATGAATTAACAGAACACAGAGCAGTTTTTCAGAAAGCTTCTTTCCAGTTTTGAACGGAAGATATTTCCTTTTTCACCATAGCCCTCTATGGGCTTCCAAATATCCCTTTGCCAATTCCACAAGAACAGCCTTAGCGAAAGGCTTCTTGAAGGGAAAGATGTAACTCTGTGAGATGAATTAACAGAACACAGAGCAGTTTCTCAGAAAGCTTCTTTCCAGTTTTGAACGGAAGATATTTCCTTTTTCACCATAGCCCTCTAAGGGCTTCCAAATATCCCTTTGCCAATTCCACAAGAACAGCCTTAGCGAAAGGCTTCTTGAAGGGAAAGATGTAACTCTGTGAGATGAATTAACAGAACACAGAGCAGTTTCTCAGAAAGCTTCTTTCCAGTTTTGAACGGAAGATATTTCCTTTTTCACCATAGCCCTCTATGGGCTTCCAAATATCCCTTTGCCAATTCCCCAAGAACAGACTTAGCGAAAGGCTTCTTGAAGGGAAAGATGTAACTCTGTGAGATGAATTAACAGAACACAGAGCAGTTTCTCAGAAAGCTTCTTTCCAGTTTTGAACGGAAGATATTTCCTTTTTCACGATAGCCCTCTATGGGCTTCCAAATATCCCTTTGCCAATTCCACAAGAACAGCCTTAGCGAAAGGCTTCTTGAAGGGAAAAATGTAACTCTGTGAGATGAATTAACAGAACACAGAGCAGTTTCTCAGAAAGCTTCTTTCCAGTTTTGAACGGAAGATATTTCCTTTTTCACCATAGCCCTCTATGGGCTTCCAAATATCCCTTTGCCAATTCCCCAAGAACAGCCTTAGCGAAAGGCTTCTTGAAGGGAAAGATGTACCTCTGTGAGATGAATTAACAGAACACAGAGCAGTTTCTCAGAAAGCTTCTTTCCAGTTTTGAACGGAAGATATTTCCTTTTTCACGATAGCCATCTATGGGCTTCCAAATATCCCTTTGCCAATTCCACAAGAACAGCCTTAGCGAAAGACTTCTTGAAGGGAAAGATGTAACTCTGTGAGATGAATTAACAGAACACAGAGCAGTTTCTCAGAAAGCTTCTTTCCAGTTTTGAACGGAAGATATTTCCTTTTTCACCATAGCCCTCTATGGGCTTCCAAATATCCCTTTGCCAATTCCACAAGAACAGCCTTAGCGAAAGGCTTCTTGAAGGGAAAGATGTAACTCTGTGAGATGAATTAGCAGAACACAGAGCAGTTTCTCAGAAAGCTTCTTTCCAGTTTTGAACGGAAGATATTTCCTTTTTCAGCATAGCCCTCTATGTGCTTCCAAATATCCCTTTGCCAATTCCACAAGAACAGCCTTAGCGAAAGGCTTCTTGAAGGGAAAGATGTAACTCTGTGAGATGAATTAACAGAACACAGAGCAGTTTCTCAGAAAGCTTCTTTCCAGTTTTGAACGGAAGATATTTCCTTTTTTACCATAGCCCTCTAAGGGCTTCCAAATATCCCTTTGCCGATTCCACAAGAACAGCCTTAGCGAAAGGTTTCTTGAAGAGAAAGATGTAACTCTGTGAGATGAATTAAAAGAACACAGAGCAGTTTCTCAGAAAGCTTCTTTCCACTTTTGAACAGAAGATATTTCCTTTTTCACCATAGCCCTCTATGGGCTTCCAAATATCCCTTTGCCAATTCCACAAGAACAGCCTTAGCGAAAGGCTTCATGAAGGGAAAGATGTAACTCTGTGAGATGAATTAACAGAATACAGAGCAGTTTCTCAGAAAGCTTCTTTCCATTTTTGAACGGAAGATATTTCCTTTTTCACCATAGCCCTCTATGGGCTTCCAAATATCCCTTTGCCAATTCCACAAGAACAGCCTTAGCGAAAGGCTTTTTCAAGGGAAAGATGTAACTCTGTGAGATGAATTAACAGAACACAGAGTAGTTTCTAAGAAAGCTTCGTTCCAGTTTTGAACGGAAGATATTTCCTTTTTCACGATAGCCATCTATGGGCTTCCAAATATCCCTTTGCCAATTCCACAAGAACAGCCTTAGCGAAAGGCTTCTTCAAGGGAAAGATGTAACTCTGTGAGATGAATTAACAGAACACAGAGCAGTTTCTCAGAAAGCTTCTTTCCAGTTTTGAACGGAAGATATTTCCTTTTTCACCATAGCCCTCTATGGGCTTCCAAATATCCCTTTGCCAATTACACAAGAACAGCCTTAGCGAAAGGCTTCTTGAAGGGAAAGATGTAACTCTGTGAGATGAATTAGCAGAACACAGAGAAGTTTCTCAGAAAGCTTCTTTCCAGTTTTGAACGGAAGATATTTCCTTTTGCACGATAGCCCTCTATGGGCTTCCAAATATCCCTTTGCCAATTCCACAAGAACAGCCTTAGCGAAAGGCTTCTTGAAGGGAAAGATGTAACTCTGTGAGATGAATTAACAGAACACAGAGCAGTTTCTCAGAAAGCTTCTTTCCAGTTTTGAACGGAAGATATTTCCTTTTTCAGCATAGCCCTCTATGGGCTTCCAAATATCCCTTTGCCAATTACCCAAGAATAGCCTTAGCGAAAGGCTTCTTCAAGGGAAAGATGTAACTCTGTGAGATGAATTAACAGAACACAGAGCAGTTTCTCAGAAAGCTTCTTTCCAGTTTTGAACGGAAGATATTTCCTTTTTCACCATAGCCCTCTATGGGCTTCCAAATATCCATTTACCAATTCCACAAGAACAGTCTTAGCGAAAGGCTTCTTGAAGGGAAAGATATAACTCTGTGAGATGAATTAACAGGACACAGAGTAGTTTCTCAGAAAGCGTCTTTCCAGTTTTGAACGGAAGATATTTCCTTTTTTACCGTAGCCCTCTATGGGCTTCCAAATATCCCTTTGCCAATTCCACAAGAACAGCCTTAGCGAACGGCTTCTTGAAGCGAAAGATGTAACTCTGTGAGATGAATTAACAGAACACAGAGCAGTTTCTCAGAAAGCTTCTTTCCAGTTTTGAACGGAAGATATTTCCTTTTTCACCATAGCCCTCTATGGGCTTCCAAATATCCCTTTGCAAATTCCACAAGAACAGCCTTAGCGAAAGGCTTCTTGAAGGGAAAGATGTAACTCTGTGAGATGAATTAACAGAACACAGAGCAGTTTCTCAGAAAGCTTCTTTCCAGTTTTGAACGGAAGATATTTCCTTTTTCACCATAGCCCTCTATGGCTTCCAAATATCCCTTTGCCAATTCCACAAGAACAGCCTTAGCGAAAGGCTTCTTGAAGGGAAAGATGTAACTCTGTGAGATGAATTAACAGAACACAGAGCAATTTCTCAGAAAGCTTCTTTCCAGTTTTAAACGGAAGTTATTTCCTTTTTCACGATAGCCCTCTATGGGCTTCCAAATATCCCTTTGCCAATTCCACAAGAACAGCCTTAGCGAAAGGCTTCTTGAAGGGAAAGATGTAACTCTGTGACACGAATTAACAGAACACAAAGCAGTTTCTCAGAAAGCTTCTTTCCAGTTTTGAACGGAAGATATTTCCTTTTGCATGATAGCCCTCTATGGGCTTCCAAATATCCCTTTGCCAATTCCACAAGAACAGCCTTAGCGAAAGGCTTCTTGAAGGGAAAGATGTAACTCTGTGAGATGAATTAACAGAACACAGAGCAGTTTTTCAGAAAGCTTCTTTCCAGTTTTGAACGGAAGATATTTCCTTTTTCATCATAGCCCTCTATGGGCTTCCAAATATCCCTTTGCCAATTCCACAAAAACAGCCTTAGCGAAAGGCTTCTTGAAGGGAAAGATGTAACTCTGTGAGATGAATTAACAGAACACAGAGCAGTTTCTCAGAAAGCTTCTTTCCAGTTTTGAACGGAAGATATTTCCTTTTTCACGATAGCCCTCTATGGGCTTCCAAATATCCCTTTGCCAATTCCACAAGAACAGCCTTAGCGAAAGGCTTCTTGAAGGGAAAGATGTAACTCTGTGAGATGAATTAACAGAACACAGAGCAGTTTCTCAGAAAGCTTCTTTCCAGTTTTGAACGGAAGATATTTCCTTTTTCACCATAGCCCTCTATGGGCTTCCAAATATCCCTTTGCCAATTCCACAAGAACAGCCTTAGCGAAAGGCTTCTTGAAGGGAAAGATGTAACTCTGTGAGATGAATTAACAGAACACAGAGCAGTTTCTCAGAAAGCTTGTTTCCAGTTTTGAACGGAAGATATTTCCTTTTTCACCATAGCCCTCTATGGGCTTCCAAATATCCCTTTCCCAATTCCCCAAGAACAGACTTAGCGAAAGGCTTCTTGAAGGGAAAGATGTAACTCTGTGAGATGAATTAACAGAACACAGAGCAGTTTCTCAGAAAGCTTCTTTCCAGTTTTGAACGGAAGATATTTCCTTTTTCACGATAGCCCTCTATGGGCTTCCAAATATCCCTTTGCCAATTCCACAATAACAGCCTTAGCGAAAGTCTTCTTGAAGGGAAAGATGTAACTCTGTGAGATGAATTAACAGAACACAGAGCAGTTTCTCAGAAAGCTTCTTTCCAGTTTTGAACGGAAGATATTTCCTTTTTCACCATAGCCCTCTATGGGCTTCCAAATATCCCTTTGCCTATTCCACAAGAACAGCCTTAGCGAAAGGCTTCTTGAAGGGAAACATGTAACTCTGTGAGATGAATTAACAGAACACAGAGCAGTTTCTCAGAAAGCCTCTTTCCAGTTTTGAACGGAAGATATTTCCTTTTTCAGCATAGCCCTCAATGGGCTTCCAAATATCCCTTTGCCAATTCCACAAGAACAGCCTTAGCGAAAGGCTTCTTGAAGGGAAAGATGTAACCCTGTGAGATGAATTAACAGAACACAGAGCAGTTTCTCAGAAAGCTTCTTTCCTGTTTTGAACGGAAGATATTTCCTTTTTCACCATAGCCCTCTATGGGCTTCCAAATATCCCTTTGCCAATTCCACAAGAACAGCCTTAGCGAAAGGCTTCTTGAAGGGAAAGATGTAACTCTGTGAGATGAATTAACAGAACACAGAGCAGTTTCTCAGAAAGCTTGTTTCCAGTTTTGAACGGAAGATATTTCCTTTTTCACCATAGCCCTCTATGGGCTTCCAAATATCCCTTTCCCAATTCCCCAAGAACAGACTTAGCGAAAGGCTTCTTGAAGGGAAAGATGTAACTCTGTGAGATGAATTAACAGAACACAGAGCAGTTTCTCAGAAAGCTTCTTTCCAGTTTTGAACGGAAGATATTTCCTTTTTCACGATAGCCCTCTATGGGCTTCCAAATATCCCTTTGCCAATTCCACAATAACAGCCTTAGCGAAAGTCTTCTTGAAGGGAAAGATGTAACTCTGTGAGATGAATTAACAGAACACAGAGCAGTTTCTCAGAAAGCTTCTTTCCAGTTTTGAACGGAAGATATTTCCTTTTTCACCATAGCCCTCTATGGGCTTCCAAATATCCCTTTGCCTATTCCACAAGAACAGCCTTAGCGAAAGGCTTCTTGAAGGGAAACATGTAACTCTGTGAGATGAATTAACAGAACACAGAGCAGTTTCTCAGAAAGCCTCTTTCCAGTTTTGAACGGAAGATATTTCCTTTTTCAGCATAGCCCTCAATGGGCTTCCAAATATCCCTTTGCCAATTCCACAAGAACAGCCTTAGCGAAAGGCTTCTTGAAGGGAAAGATGTAACCCTGTGAGATGAATTAACAGAACACAGAGCAGTTTCTCAGAAAGCTTCTTTCCAGTTTTGAACGGAAGATATTTCCTTTTTCCCCATAGCCCTCTATGGGCTTCCAAATATCCCTTTGCCAATTCCACAAGAACAGCCTTAGCGAAAGGCTTCTTGAAGGGGAAGATGTAACTCTGTGAGATGAATTAACAGAACACAGAGTAGTTTCTCAGAAAGCTTCTTTAGAGTTTTCAACGGAAGATATTTCCTTTTTCACCATAGCCCTCTTTGGGCTTCCAAATATCCCTTTGCCAATTCCACAAGAACAGCCTTAGCGAAAGGCTTCTTGAAGGGAAAGATGTAACTCTGTGAGATGAATTAACAGAACACAGAGCAGTTTCTCAAAAGGCTTGTTTCCAGTTTTCAACGGAAGATATTTCCTTTTTCACCATAGCCCTCTATGGGCTTCCAAATATCCATTTACCAATTCCACAAGAACAGCCTTAGCGAAAGGCTTCTTGAAGGGAAAGATATAACTCTGTGAGATGAATTAACAGGACACAGAGTAGTTTCTCAGAAAGCGTCTTTCCAGTTTTGAACGGAAGATATTTCCTTTTTTACCATAGCCCTCTATGGGCTTCCAAATATCCCTTTGCCAATTCCACAAGAACAGCCTTAGCGAACGGCTTCTTGAAGCGAAAGATGTAACTCTGTGAGATGAATTAACAGAACACAGAGCAGTTCCTCAGAAAGCTTCTTTCCAGTTTAGAACGGAAGATATTTCCTTTTTCACCATAGCCCTCTATGGGCTTCCAAATATCCCTTTGCCAATTCCACAAGAACAGCCTTAGCGAAAGGCTTCTTGAAGGGAAAGATGTAACTCTGTGAGATGAATTAACAGAACACAGAGCAGTTTCTCAGAAAGCTTCTTTCCAGTTTTGAACGGAAGATATGTCCTTTTTCACCATAGCCCTCTAAGGGCTTCCAAATATCCCTTTGCCAATTCCCCAAGAAAAGCCTTAGCGAAAGGCTTCTTGAAGGGAAAGATGTAACTCTGTGACATGAATTAACAGAACACAGAGCAGTTTCTCAGAAAGCTTCTTTCCAGTTTTGAACGGAAGATATTTCCTTTTTCACCATAGCCCTCTAAGGGCTCCCAAATATCCCTTTGCCAATTCCACAAGAACAGCCTTAGCGAAAGGCTTCTTTAAGGGAAAGATGTAACTCTGTGAGATGAATTAACAGAACACAGAGCAGTTTCTCAGAAAGCTTCTCTACAGTTTTGAACGGAAGATATTTCCTTTTTCACCTTAGCCCTCAATGGGCTTTCAAATATCCTCTTGCGAATTCCACCAGAACAGCCTCAGCAAAAGCCTTCTTGAAGGGAAAGATGTAACTCTGTGAGATGAATTAACAGAACACAGAGCATTTTCTCAGAAAGCTTCTTTCCAGTTTTGAACGGAAGATATTTCCTTTTTCACCATAGCCCTCTATTTTCTTCCAAATATCACTTTGCCAATTCCACAAGAACAGCCTTAGGGAAAGGCTTCTTGAAGGGAAAGATGTAAGTCTGTGAGATGAATTAACAGAGCACAGAGCAGTTTCTCAGACAGCTTCTTTCAAGTTTTGAACGGAAGATATTTCCTTTTTCACCATAGCCCTCTATTTTCTTCCAAATATCACTTTGCCAATTCCACAAGAACAGCCTTAGGGAAAGGCTTCTTGAAGGGAAAGATGTAAGTCTGTGAGATGAATTAACAGAACACAGAGCAGTTTCTCAGAAAGCTTCTTTCAAGTTTTGAACGGAAGATATTTCCTTTTTCAACGTAGCCCTCTATTGGATTCCAAATATCACTTTGCCAATTCCGTAAGAACAGCCTTAGGGAAAGGCTAATTGAAGGGAAAGATGTAACTCTGTGAGATGAATTAACAGAACACAGAGCAGTTTCTCAGAAAGATTTTTTCCAGTTTTAAACGGAAGATATTTCCTTTTTCACCATAGCCCTCAATGGGCTTCCAAATATCCCCTTGCCAATTCCACCAGAACAGCCTCAGCGAAAGGCTTCTTGAAGGGAAAGATGTAACTCTGTGAGATGAATTAACAGAACACAGAGCATTTTCTCAGAAAGCTTCTTTCCAGTTTTGAACGGAAGATATTTCCTTTTTCACCATAGCCCTCAATGGGCTTCCAAATATCCCTTTGCCAATTCCACAAGAACAGCCTTAGGGAAAGGCTTCTTGAAGGGAAAGATGTAACTCTGTGAGATGAATTAACAGAACACAGAGCAGTTTCTCAGAAAACTTCTTTCCAGTTTTGAACGGAAGATATTTCCTTTTTCACCATAGCCCTCTATGGGCTTCCAAATATCACTTTGCAAATTCCACAAGAACAGCCCTAGCGAAAGGCTTCTTGAAGGGAAAGATGTAACTCTGTGAGATGAATTAACAGAACACAGAGCAGTGTCTCAGAAACTTTCTTTCCAGTTTTGAATGGAAGATATTTACTTTTTCACCGTAGCCCTCAATGGGCTTCCAAATATCACTTTGCCAATTCCACAAGAACAGCCTTAGCGAAAGGCTTCTTGAAGGGAAAGATGTAACTCTGTGAGATGAATTAACAGAACACAGAGGAGTTTCTCAGAAAGCTTCTTTGCAGTTTTGAAGGTAAGGTATTTCCTTTTTCGCCATAGCCCTCTATGGGCTTCCAAATGTCACTTTGCCAAATCCACAAGAACAGACTTAGCGAAAGGCTTCTTTAAGGGAAAGATGTAACTCTGTGAGAAGAATTAACAGAACACAGAGCAGTTTCTCAGAAAGATTCTTTCCAGTTTTGAACGGAAGATATTCGATTTTCACCATAGCCCTCTATAGGCTTCCAAATATCACTTTGCCAATTCCACAAGAACAGCCCTAGCGAAAGGCTTCTTGAAGGGAAAGATGTAACTCTGTGAGAAGAAGTAACAGAACACAGAGCAGTTTCTCAGAAAGATTCTTTCCAGTTTTGAACGGAAGATATTTAATTTTTCACCAATGCCCTCTCTGGGCTTCCAAATATCATTTTGCCAATTCCACAAGAACAGCCTTAGCGAAAGGCTTCTTTAAGGGAAAGATGTAACTCTGTGAGATGAATTAAAGGAACACAGAGCAGTTACTCAGAAAGCTTCTTTCCAGTTTTCAACGGAAGGTATTTCCTTTTTCTCCACAACCCTCTATGGGCTTCCAAATATCCCTTTGCCATTTCCACAAGAACAGCCTTAGCGAAAGGATTCTTGAAGGGAAAGATGTAACTCTGTGAGATGAATTAACGGAACACAGAGCAGTTTCTCAGAAAGCTTCTTTCCAGTTTTGAACGGAAGATATTTCCTTTTTCACCATAGCCCTCTAAGGGCTTCCAAATATCCCTTTGCCAATTCCACAAGAACAGCCTTAGCGAAAGGCTTCTTTAAGGGAAAGATGTAACTCTGTGAGATGAATTAACAGAACACAGAGCAGTTTCTCAGAAAGCTTCTCTACAGTTTTGAACGGAAGATATTTCCTTTTTCACCTTAGCCCTCAATGGGCTTTCAAATATCCTCTTCCGAATTCCACCAGAACAGCCTCAGCGAAAGCCTTCTTGAAGGGAAAGATGTAACTCTGTGAGATGAATTAACAGAACACAGAGCATTTTCTCAGAAAGCTTCTTTCCACTTTTGAACGGAAGATATTTCCTTTTTCACCATAGCCCTCTATGGGCTTCCAAATATCCCTTTGCCAATTCCGCAAGAACAGCCTTAGGGAAAGGCTTCTTGAAGGGAAAGATGTAACTCTGTGAGATGAATTAACAGAACACAGAGCAGTTTCTCAGAAATCTTCTTTCCAGTTTTGAACGGAAGAGATTTCCTTTTTTACCATAGCCCTCTATGGGCTTCCAAATACCACTTTGCCAATTCCACAAGAACAGCCTTAGCGAAAGGCTTCTTGAAGGGAAAGATGTTACCCAGTGAGATGAATTAACAGAACACAGAGCAGTTTCTCAGAAAGCTTCTTTCCAGTTTTGAACGGAAGATATTTCGTTTTTCACCATAGCCCTCTATGGCCTTAAAAATATCACTTTGCCAATTCCACAAGAAGAGCCTTCGCGAAAGGCTTCTTGAAGGGAAAGATGTAACTCTGTGAGATGAATTTACAGAACACAGAGCAGTTTCTCAGAAAGCTTCTTTCCAGTTTTGAACGGAAGATATTTCCTTTTTCAACACAGCCCTCTATGAGCTTCCAAATATCACTTTGCCAATTCCACAAGAACAGCCCTAGCGAAAGGCTAATTGAAGGGAAAAATGTAACTCTGTGATATGAATTAAAGGAACACAGAACAGTTTCTCAGAATGCTTCTTTCCAGTTTTGAACGGAAGATATTTCCTTTTTCACCGTAGCCCTCTATAGGCTTCCAAATATCACATTGCAAATTCCACAAGAACAGCCCTAGCGAAAGGCTTCTTGATGGGAAAGATGTAACACTGTGACATGAATTTACAGAACACACAGCAGTTTCTCAGAAAGCTTCTTTCCAGTTTTGAACGGAAGATACTTCCTTTTTCACCATAGCCCTCTAAGGGCTTCCAAATATCCCTTTGCCAATCCCACAAGAACAGCCTTAGGGAAAGTCTTCTTGAAGGGAAAGATGTAACTCTGTGAGATGAATTAACAGAACACAGAGGAGTTTCTCAGAAAGCTTCTTTCCAGTTTTGAACGGAAGATATTTCCTTTTTCACCATAGCCCTCTATGGGCTTCCAAATATCCCTTTGCCAATTCCACAAAAACAGCCTTAGCGAAAGGATACTTGAAGGGAAAGATGTAAGTCTGTGAGATGAATTAACAGAACACAGAGCAGTTTCTCAGAAAGCTTCTTTCCAGTTTTGAACGGAAGATATTTCCTTTTTCACCGCAGCCCTCTATGGGCTTCCAAATATCCCTTTCCCAATTCCACAAGAAAAGCCTTGGTGAAAGGCTTCTTGAAGGGAAAGATGTAAGTCTGTGAGATGAATTAACAGAACACAGAGCAGGTTCTCAGAAAGCTTCTTTCCTGTTTTGAACGGAAGATATTTCCTTTTTCACCATAGCCCTCTATGGGCTTCCAAATATCACTTTGCCATTTCCACAAGAACAGCCTTAGGTAAAGGCTTCTTGAAGAGAAAGATGTAAATCTTTGAGATGAATTAGCAGAACACAGAGCAGTTTCTCAGAAAGATTCTTTCCAGTTTTGAACGGAAGATATTTCCTTTTTCACCATACCCCTCTATTTGCTTCCAAGTATCACTTTGCCAATTCCACAAGAACAGCCTTAGGGAAAGGCTTCTTGAAGGGAAAGATGTAAGTCTGTGAGATGAATTAACAGAACACAGAGCAGTTTCTCAGAAAGCTTCTTTTCAGTTTTAAACGGAAGATATTTCCTTTTTAACGATAGCCCTCTATGGGATTCCAAATATCACTTTGCCAATTCTACAAGAACAGACTTATCGAAAGGCTTCTTGAAGGGAAAGATGTAACCCTGTGAGATGAATAAACAGAACACAGAGCAGATTCTCAGAAAGCTTCTTTCCAGTTTTGAACGGAAGATATTTCCTTTTTCAAAATAGCCCTCTAAGGGCTTCCAAATATCCCTTTGCCAATTCCACAAGAACAGCCTTAGCGAAAGGCTTCTTGTAGGGAAAGATGAAACTCTGTGAGATGAATTAACAGAACACAGAGCAGTTTCTCAGAAAGCTTCTTTCCTGTTTTGAACAGAAGATATTTCCTTTTTCACCATAGCCCTCTATGGGCTTCCAAATATCCCTTTGCCAATTCCGCAAGAACAGCCTTAGGGAAAGGCTTCTTGAAGGGAAAGATGTAACTCTGTGAGATGAATTAACAGAACACAGAGCAGTTTCTCAGAAATCTTCTTTCCAGTTTTGAACGGAAGATATTTCCTTTTTTACCATAGCCCTCTGTGGGCTTCCAAATATCAATTTGCCAATTCCACAAGAACAGCCTTAGCGAAAGGCTTCTTGAAGGGAAAGATGTTACCCTGTGAGATGAATTAACAGAACACAGAGCAGATTCTCAGAAAGCTTCTTTCCAGTTTTGAACGGAAGATATTTCCTTTTTCACCATAGCCCTCTATGGCCTTAAAAATATCACTTTGCCAATTCCACAAGAAGAGCCTTCGCGAAAGGCTTCTTGAAGGGAAAGATGTAACTCTGTGAGATGAATTAACAGAACACAGAGCACTTTCTCAGAAAGCTTCTTTCCAGTTTTGAACAGAAGATAGTTCCTTTTTCACCATAGCCCTCTATGGGCTTCCAAATATCCCTTTGCCAATTCCACAAGAACAGCATTAGCGAAAGGCTTCTTGAAGGGAAAGTTGTAACTCTGTGAGATGAAATAACAGAATACAGAGCAGTTTCTCAGAAAGCTTCTTTCCAGTTTTGAACGGAAGATATTTCCTTTTTCACCACAGCCCTCTATGGGCTTCCAAATATCACTTTGCCAATTCCACAAGAACAGCCTTAGCGAAAGGCTAATTGAAGGGGCTAATTGAAGGGAAAGATGTAACTCTGTGATATGAATTAAAGGAACACAGAGCAGTTTCTCAGAATGATTCTTTCCAGTTTTGAACGGAAGATATTTCCTTTTTCACCATAGCCGTCTATGGGCTTCCAAATATCCCTTTGCCAATTCCACAAGAAGAAACTTAGCGAAAGGCTTCTTGAAGGGAAAGATGTAACTCTGTGAGATGTATTCACAGAACACAGAGCAGTTTCTCAGACAGCTTCTTTCCAGTTTTGAATGGAAGATATTTCCTTTTTCACCATAGCCCTCTATGGGCTTCCAAATATTGCTTTGCCAATTCCACAAGAACAGCCTTAGCGAAAGGCTTCTTGAAGGGAAAGATGTAACTCTGTGAGATGAATTAACAGAACACAGAGCAGTTTCTCAGAAAGCTTCTTTCCAGTTTTGAACGGAAGATATTTCCTTTTTCACCATAGGCCTCTATGGACTTCCAAATATCCCTTTGCCAATTCCACAAGAACAGCCTTAGCGAAAGGCTTCTTGAAGGGAAAGATGTAACTCTGTGAGATGAATTCACAGAACACAGAGCAGTTTCTCAGAAAGCTTCTTTCCAGTTTTGAACGGAAGACATTTCCTTTTTCACCATAGGCCTCTATGTGCTTCCAAATATCCCTTTGCCAATTCCACAAGAACAGCCTTAGCGAAAGGCTTCTTGAAGGGAAAGATGTAACTCTGTGAGGTGAATTAACAGAACACAGAGCAGTTTCTCAGAAAGCTTCTTTCCAGTTTTGAACGGAAGATATTTCCTTTTTCACCATAGCCCTCTATGGGCTTCCAAATATCCCTTTGCCAATTCCACAAGAACAGACTTAGCGAAAGTCTTCTTGAAGGTAAAGATGTAACTCTGTGAGATGAATTAACAGAACACAGAGCAGTTTCTCAGAAAGCTTCTTTCCAGTTTTGAACGGAAGATATTTCCTTTTTCACCATAGCCCTCTATGGGTTTCCAAATATCGCTTTGCCAATTCCACAAGAACAGCCTTAGCGAAAGGCTTCTTGAAGGGAAAGATGTAACTCTGTGAGATGAATTCACAGAACACAGAGCAGTTTCTCAGAAAGCTTCTTTCCAGTTTTGAACGGAAGATATTTCCTTTTTCACCACAGCCCTCTATGAGCTTCCAAATATCACTTTGCCAATTCCACAAGTACAGCCTTAGCGAAAGGCTAATTGAAGGGAAAGATGTAACTCTGTGATATGAATTAAAGGAACACAGAACAGTTTCTCAGAGTGCTTCTTTCCAGTTTTGAACGGAAGATATTTTCTTTTTCACCATAGCCCTCTACGGGCTTCCAAATATCCCTTTGCCAATTCCACAAGAACAGCCTTAGTGAAAGGATTCTTGAAGAGAAAGATGTAACTCTGTGAGATGAATTAACAGAACACAGAGCAGTTTCTCAGAAAGCTTCTTTCCAGTTTTGAACGGAAGATATTTCCTTTTTCACCATAGCCCTCTAAGGGCTTCCAAATATCCCTTTGCCATTTCGACAAGAACAGCCCTAGCGAAAGGCTAATTGAAGGAAAAGATGTAACTCTGTGATATGAATTAACAGAACACAGAGCAGTTTCTCAGAAAGCCTCTTTCCAGTTTTGAACGGAAGATATTTCCTTTTTCACCATAGCCCTCTATGGGCTTCCAAATATCCCTTTGCCAAATCCAGAAGAACAGCCTTCGCGAAAGCCTTCTTGAAGGGCAAGATGAAACACTGTGAGATGAATTAACAGAACACAGAGCAGTTTCTCAGAAAGCTTCTTTCCAGTTTTGAACGGAAGATATTTCCTTTTTCACCATAGCCCTCTATGGGCTTCCAAATATCACTTTGCCAATTCCACAAGAACAGCCTTAGCCAAAGGCTAATTGAAGGGAAAGATGTAACTCTGTGAGATGAATTAACAGAACACAGAGCAGTTTCTCAGAAAGCTTCTTTCCAGTTATGAACAGAAGATATTTCCTTTTTCACTGTAGCCCTCTATGGGCTTCCAAATATCCCTTTGCCAATTCCACAAGAACAGCCTTAGCGAAAGGCTTCTGAAGGGAAAGATGTAACTCTGTGAGATGAATTAACAGAACACAGAGCAGTTTCTCAGAAAGCTTCTTTCCAGTATTGAACGGAAGATATTTAATTTTTCACATTGGCCCTCTATGGGCTTCCAAATATCACTTTGCCAATTCCACAAGAACAGCCTTAGCGAAAGGCTTCTTGAAGGGAAAGATGTAACTCTGTGAGATGAATTAACAGAACACAGAGCAGTTTCTCAGAAAACTTCTTTCCAGTTTTGAACGGAAGATAATTCCTTTTTCACCACAGCCCTCTATGGGCTTCCAAATATGACTTTGACAATTCCACAAGAACAGCCTTAGCGAAAGGCTAATTGAAGGGAAAGATGTAACTCTGTGATATGAATTAAAGGAACACAGAGCAGTTTCTCAGAATGCTTCTTTCCAGTTTTGAACGGAAGATATTTCCTTTTTCACCATAGCCCTCTATGGGCTTCCAAATATCCCTTTGCGAAATCCAGAAGAACAGCCTTAGCGAAAGACTTCTTTAAGGGAAAGATGAAACTCTGTGAGATGAATTAACAGAACACAGAGCAGTTTCTCAGAAAGCTTCTTTCCAGTTTTGAACGGAAGATATTTCCTTTTTCACCGCAGCCCTCTATGGGCTTCCAAATATCCCTTTGCCAATTCCACAAGAACAGCCTTAGCGAAAGGCTAATTTAAGGGAAAGATGTAACTCTGTGAGATGAATTAACAGAACACAGAGCAGTTTTTCAGAAAGCTTCTTTCCAGTTTTGAACGGAAGATATTTCCTTTTTCACCACAGCCCTCTATGGGCTTCCAAATATGACTTTGACAATTCCACAAGAACAGCCTTAGCGAAAGGCTAATTGAAGGGAAAGATGTAACACTGTGATATGAATTAAAGGAACACAGAGAAGTTTCTCAAATGCTTCTTTCCAGTTTTTAACGGAAGATATTTCCTTTTTCACCATAGCCCTCTATGGGCTTCCAAATATCCCTTTGCCAAATCCAGAAGAACAGCCTTAGCGAAAGGCTTCTTGAAGGGAAAGATGAAACTCTGTGAGATGAATTAACAGAACACAGAGCAGTTTCTCAGAAAGGTTCTTTCCAGTTTTGAACGGAAGATATTTCCTTTTTCACCGCAGCCCTCTATGGACTTCCAAATATCCCTTTGCCAATTCCACAAGAACAGCCTTGGCGAAAGGTTTCTTGAAGGGAAAGATGTAACTCTGTGAGAGGAATTAACAGAACACAGAGCAGTTTCTCAGAAAGCTTCTTTCCAATTTTGAACGGAAGATATTTCCTTTTTCACCATAGCCCTCTATGGGCTTCCAAATATCACTTTGCCAATTCCACAAGAATAGCAATAGCGAAAGGCTTCTTGAAGGGAAAGATGTAACTGTGTGAGATGAATTAACTGAACACAGAGCAGTTTCTCAGACAGCTTCTTTCCAATTTTGTACGGAAGATATTTCCTTTTTCACCATAGCCGTCTAAGGGCTTCCAAATATCCCTTTTCCAATTCCACAAGAACAGCCTTAGCGAAAGGCTCCTTGAAGGGAAGATGTAACTCTGTGAGATGAATTAACAGAACACAAAGCAGTTTCTCAGAAAGCTTCTTTCCTGTTTTCAACGGAAGATATTTCCTTTTTCACCATAGCCCTCTAAGGGCTTCCAAATATCCCTTTGCCAATTCCACAAGAACAGCCTTAGGGAAAGGCTTCTTGAAGGGAAAGATGTAACTCTGTGAGATGAATTAACAGAACACAGAGCAGTTTCTCAGAAAGCTTCTTTCCAGTTTTGAACGGAAGATATTTCCTTTTTCACCATAGCCCTCTATGGGCTTCCAAATATCCCTTTGCCAAATCAAGAAGAACAGCCTTAGCGAAAGGCTTCTTGTAGGGAAAGATGAAACTCTGTGAGATGAATTAACAGAACACAGAGCAGTTTCTCAGAAAGCTTCTTTCCAGTTTTGAACGGAAGATATTTCCTTTTTCACCATAGCCCTCTATGGGCTTCCAAATATCACTTTGTCAATTCCACAAGAACAGCCTTAGCGAAAGGCTAATTTAAGGGAAAGATGTAACTCTGTGAGATGAATTAACAGAACACAGAGCAGTTTTTCAGAAAGCTTCTTTCCAGTTTTGAACGGAAGATATTTCCTTTTTCACCACAGCCCTCTATGGGCTTCCAAATATGACTTTGACAATTCCAAAAGAACAGCCTTAGCGAAAGGCTAATTGAAGCTAAAGATGTAACTCTGTGATATGAATTAAAGGAACACAGAGAAGTTTCTCAGAATGCTTCTTTCCAGTTTTTAACGGAAGATATTTCCTTTTTCACCATAGCCCTCTATGGGCTTCCAAATATCCCTTTGCCAAATCCAGAAGAACAGCCTTAGCGAAAGGCTTCTTGAAGGGAAAGATGTTACCTTGTGAGATGAATTAACAGAACACAGAGCAGATTCTCAGAAAGCTTCTTTCCAGTTTTGAACGGAAGATATTTCCTTTTTCACCATAGCCCTCTAGGGCCTTCCAAATATCACTTTGCCAATTCCACAAGAAGAGCCTTAGCGAAAGGCTCCTTGAAGGGAAAGATGTAACTCTGTGAGATGAATTAAGAGAACACAGAGCAGTTTCTCAGAAAGCTTCTTTCCTGTTTTCAACGGAAGATATTTCCTTTTTCACCATAGCCCTCCATGGGCTTCCAAATATCCCTTTGCCGATTCCACAAGAACAGCCTTAGCGAAAGGCTTCTTGAAGGGAAAGATGTAACTCTGTGAGATGAATTAACAGAACACAGAGCAGTTTCTCAGAAAGCTTCTTTCCAGTTTTGAACGGAAGATATTTCCTTTTTCACCATAGCCCTCTATGGGCTTCCAAATATCCCTTTGCCAAATCCAGAAGAACAGGCTTAGCGAAAGGCTTCTTGTAGGGAAAGATGAAACTCTGTGAGATGAATTAACAGAACACAGAGCAGTTTCTCAGAAAGCTTCTTTCCAGTTTTGAACGGAAGATATTTCCTTTTTTACCATAGCCCTCTATGGGCTTCCAAATATCACTTTGTCAATTCCACAAGAACAGCCTTAGCGAAAGGCTAATTGAAGGGAAAGATGTAACTCTGTGAGATGAATTAACAGAACACAGAGCAGTTTTTCAGAAAGCTTCTTTACAGTTTTGAAAGGAAGATATTTCCTTTTTCACAGTAGCCCTCTATGGGCTTCCAAATATCACTTTGCAAATTCCACAAGAACAGCCCTAGCGAAAGGCTTCTTGAAGGGAAAGATGTAACTCTGTGAGATGAATTAACAGAACACAGAGCAGTTTCTCAGAAAGCTTCTTTCCAGTTTTGAACGGAAGATATTTCCTTTTTCACCATAGCCCTCTAAGGGCTTCCAAATATCCTTTTGACAATTCCACAAGAACAGCCTCAGGGAAAGGCTTCTTGAAGGGAAAGATGTAACTCTGTAGATAAATTAACAGAACACAGATCATTTTCTCAGAAAGCTTCTTTCCAGTTTTGAACCGAAGATATTTCCTTTTTCACCATAGCCCTATATGGGCTTCCAAATATCCCTTTGCCAATTCCACAAGAACAGCCTTAGCGAAAGGCTTCTTGAAGGGAAAGATGTAACTCTGTGAGATGAATTAACAGAACACAGAGCAGTTTCTCAGAAAGCTTCTTTCCAGTTTTCAACGGAAGATTTTTCCTTTTTCACCATAGCCCTCTATGGGCTTCCAAATATCACTTTGCCAATTCCACAAGAACAGCCTTAGCGAAAGGCTTCTTGTAGGGAAGGATGTAACTCTGTGAGATTAAGTTACAGAACACAGAGCAGTTTCTCAGAAAGCTTCTTTCAAGTTTTGAACGGAAGATATTTCCTTTTTCACCTAAGCCCTCTATGAGCTTCCAAATATCACTTTGCCAATTCCACAAGAACAGCCTTAGCGAAAGGCTAATTGAAGGAAAGATGTAACTCTGTGATATGAATTAAAGGAACACAGAACAGTTTCTCAGAATGCTTCTTTCCAGTTTTGAACGGAAGATATTTCCTTTTTCACCATAGCCCTCTAAGGGCTTCCAAATATCACTTTGATAATTCCACAAGAACAGCCTTAGCGAAAGGCTAATTGAAGGGAAAGATGTAACTCTGTGAGTTGAATTAACAGAACACAGAGCAGTTTCTCAGAAAGCTTCTTTCCAGTTTTGAACGGAAGATGTTTCCTTTTTCATCGTAGCCCTCTATGGGCTTCCAAATATCCCTTTGCCAATTCCACAAGAACAGCCTTAGCGAAAGGCTTCTTGAAGGGAAAGATGTAACTCTGTGAGTAGAATTAATAGAACACAGAGCAGTGTCTCAGAAAGCTTCTTTCCAGTTTTGAACGAAAGATATTTCCTTTTTCACCATAGCCCTCTATGGGCTTCCAAATATCCCTTTGCCAATTCCACAAGAACAGCCTTAGCGAAAGGCTTCTTGAAGGGAAAGATGTAACTCTGTGAGATGAATTAGCAGAACACTGAGCAGTTTACCAGAAATCTTCTTTCCAGTATTGAACGGAAGATATTTCCTTTTTCACATTGGCCCTCTATGTGCTTCCAAATATCACTTTGCCAATTCCACAAGAACAGCCTTTGCGAAAGGCTTCTTAAAGGGAAAGATGTAACTCTGTGAGATGAATTAACAGAACACAGAGCAGTTTCTCAGAAACCTTCTTTCCAGTTTTGAACGGAAGTTATTTCCTTTTTCACCACAGCCCTCTATGGGCTTCCAAATATCACTTTGCCAATTCCACAAGAACAGCCTTAACGAAAGGCTAATTGAAAGGAAAGAGGTAACTCTGTGAGATAAATTAACAGAACACAGAGCAGTTTCTCAGAAAGGTTTTTTCCAATTTTGAACGGAAGATATTTCCTTTTTCACCATAGCCCTCTATGGGCTTCCAAATATCCCTTTGCCAATTCCACAAGAACAGAGTTAGGAAAAGGTTTCTTGAAGGGAAAGATGTAACTCTTTGAGTTGAATTAACGGAACACAGAGCAGTTTCTCAGAAACCTTCTTTCCAGTTTTTAACGGAAGATATTTCCTTTTTCACCATAGCCCTCTATTGGCTTCCAAATATCATTTTGCCAATTCCACAAGAACAGCCTTAGCGAAAGGTTTCTTGAAGAAAAAGATGTAACTCTGTGAGATGAATTAAAGGAACACAGAGCAGTTTCTCAGAAAGCTTCTTTCCAGTTTTCAACTGAAGGTATTTCCTTTTTCACCATCGCCCTCTATGGGCTTCCAAATATCCCTTTGCCATTTCCACAAGAACAGCCCTAGCGAAAGGCTTCTTGAAGGGAAAGATGTAACTCTGTTAGATGAATTAACAGAACACAGAGCAGTTTCTCAGAAAGCTTCTTTCCAGTTTTGAACGGAAGATATTTCCTTTTTCACCATAGCCCTCTATGGGCTTCCAAATATCCCTTTGCCAATTCCACAAGAACAGCCTTAGCGAAAGGCTTCTTGAAGGGAAAGATGAAACTCTGTGATATGAATTAACAGAACACAGAGCAGTGTCTCAGAAAGCTTCTTTCCAGTTTTGAACGGAAGATATTTCCTTTTTCACCACAGCCCTCAATGGGCTTCCAAATATCACTTTGATAATTCCACAAGAATAGCCTTAGCGAAAGGCTTCTTGAAGGAAAAGATGTAACTCTGTGAGATGAATTAACAGAACACAGAGCAGTTACTCAGAAAGCTTCTTTCCAGTTTTCAACGGAAGATATTTCCTTTTTCACCGTAGCCCTCTATGGGCTTTCAAATATCCCCTTGCCCATTCCACAAGAACAGCCTTAGCGAAAGGCTTCTTGAAAGGAAAGATGTAACTCTGTGAGAAGAATTAATAGAACACAGAGCAGTGCCTCAGAAAACTTCTTTCCAGTTTTGAACGAAAGATATTTCCTTTTTCAACATAGCCCTCTATGGGCTTCCAAATATCTCTTTGCCAATTCCACAAGAACAGCCTTAGCGAAAGGCTCCTAGAAGGGAAAGATGTAACTCTGTGAGATGAATTAACAGAACACAGAGCAGTTTCTCAGAAAGCTTCTTTCCTGTTTTGAACGGAAGATATTTCCTTTTTCACCATAGCCCTCTATGGGCTTCCAAATATCCCTTTGCCAATTCCACAAGAACAGCCTTAGGGAAAGGCTTCTTGAAGGGAAAGATGTAACTCTGTGAGATGAATTAACAGAGCACAGAGCACTTTCTCAGAAAGCTTCTTTCCAGTTTTGAACGGAAGATATTTCCTTTTTCACCACAGCCTTCTTTGGGCTTCCAAATATCACTTTGTAAATTCCACAAGAACAGCCTTAGCGAAAGGCTAATTGAAGGGAAAGATGTAACTCTGTGATATGAATTAAAGGAACACAGAGCAGTTTCTCAGAATGCTTCTTTCCAGTTTTGAACGGAAGATATTTCCTTTTTCACCATAGCCCTCTATGGGCTTCCAAATATCCCTTTGCCAAATCCAGAAGAACAGCCTTAGCGAAAGGCTTCTTGAAGGGAAAGATGAAACTCTGTGAGATGAATTAACAGAACACAGAGCAGTTTCTCAGAAAGCTTCTTTCCAGTTTTGAACGGAAGATATTTCCTTTTTCACCGCAGCCCTCTATGGGCTTCCAAATATCCCTTTGCCAATTCCACAAGAACAGCCTTGGCGAAAGGTTTCTTAAAGGGAAAGATGTAACTCTGTGAGATGAATTAACAGAACACAGAGCAGTTTCTCAGAAAGCTTCTTTCCAATTTTGAACGGAAGATATTTCCTTTTTCACCATAGCCCTCTATGGGCTTCCAAATATCACTTTGCCAATTCCACAAGAATAGCCCTAGCGAAAGGCTTCTTGAAGGGAAAGATGTAACTGTGTGAGATGAATTAACAGAACACAGAGCAGTTTCTCAGAAAGCTTCTTTCCAGTTTTGTACGGAAGATATTTCCTTTTTCACCATAGCCGTCTAAGGGCTTCCAAATATCCCTTTTCCAATTCCACAAGAACAGCCTTAGCGAAAGGCTCCTTGAAGGGAAAGATGTAACTCTGTGAGATGAATTAACAGAACACAAAGCAGTTTCTCAGAAAGCTTCTTTCCTGTTTTCAACGGAAGATATTTCCTTTTTCACCATAGCCCTCTATGGGCTTCCAAATATCCCTTTGCCAATTCCACAAGAACAGCCTTAGGGAAAGGCTTCTTGAAGGGAAAGATGTAACTCTGTGAGATGAATTAACAGAACACAGAGCAGTTTCTCAGAAAGCTTCTTTCCAGTTTTGAACGGAAGATATTTCCTTTTTCACCATAGCCCTCTATGGGCTTCCAAATATCCCTTTGCCAAATCAAGAAGAACAGCCTTAGCGAAAGGCTTCTTGTAGGGAAAGATGAAACTCTGTGAGATGAATTAACAGAACACAGAGCAGTTTCTCAGAAAGCTTCTTTCCAGTTTTGAACGGAAGATATTTCCTTGTTCACCATAGCCCTCTATGGGCTTCCAAATATCACTTTGTCAATTCCACAAGAACAGCCTTAGCGAAAGGCTAATTTAAGGGAAAGATGTAACTCTGTGAGATGAATTAACAGAACACAGAGCAGTTTTTCTGAAAGCTTCTTTCCAGTTTTGAACGGAAGATATTTCCTTTTTCACCACAGCCCTCTATGGGCTTCCAAATATGACTTTGACAATTCCAAAAGAACAGCCTTAGCGAAAGGCTAATTGAAGGGAAAGATGTAACTCTGTGATATGAATTAAAGGAACACAGAGAAGTTTCTCAGAATGCTTCTTTCCAGTTTTTAACGGAAGGTATTTCCTTTTTCACCATAGCCCTCTATGGGCTTCCAAATATCCCTTTGCCAAATCCAGAAGAACAGCCTTAGCGAAAGGCTTCTTGAAGGTAAAGATGAAACTCTGTGAGATGAATTAACAGAACACAGAGCAGTTTCTCAGAAAGCTTCTTTCCAGTTTTGAACGGAAGATATTTCCTTTTTCACCGCAGCCCTCTATGGGCTTCCAAATATCCCTTTGCCAATTCCACAAGAACAGCCTTGGCGAAAGGTTTCTTGAAGGGAAAGATGTAACTCTGTGAGATGAATTAACAGAACACAGAGCAGTTTCTCAGAAAGCTTCTTTCCAATTTTGAACGGAAGATATTTCCTTTTTCACCATAGCCCTCTATGGGCTTCCAAATATCACTTTGCCAATTCCACAAGAATAGCCCTAGCGAAAGGCTTCTTGAAGGGAAAGATGTAACTCTGTGAGATGAATTAACAGAACTCAGAGCAGTTTCTCAGAAAGCTTCTTTCCAGTTTTGTACGGAAGATATTTCCTTTTTCACCATAGCCCTTTATGGGCTTCCAAATATCCCTTTGCCAATTCCACAAGAACAGCCTTAGGGAAAGGCTTCTTGAAGGGAAAGATGTAACTCTGTGAGATGAATTAACAGAACACAGAGCAGTTTCTCAGAAAGCTTCTTTCCAGTTTTGAACGGAAGATATTTCCTTTTTTACCATAGCCCTCTGTGGGCTTCCAAATATCACTTTGCCAATTCCACAAGAACAGCCTTAGCGAAAGGCTTCTTGAAGGGAAAGATGTTACCCTGTGAGATGAATTAACAGAACACAGAGCAGATTCTCAGAAAGCTTCTTTCCAGTTTTGAACGGAAGATATTTCCTTTTTCACCATAGCCCTCTAGGGCCTTCCAAATATCACTTTGCCAATTCCACAAGAAGAGCCTTAGCGAAAGCCTCCTTGAAGGGAAAGATGTAACTTTGTGAGATGAATTAAGAGACACAGAGCAGTTTCTCAGAAAGCTTCTTTCCTGTTTTCAACGGAAGATATTTCCTTTTTCACCATAGAACTCCATGGGCTTCCAAATATCCCTTTGCCGATTCCACAAGAACAGCCTTAGCGAAAGGCTTCTTGAAGGGAAAGATGTAACTCTGTGAGATGAATTAACAGAACACAGAGCAGTTTCTCAGAAAGCTTCTTTCCAGTTTTGAACGGAAGATATTTCCTTTTTCACCATAGTCCTCTATGGGCTTCCAAATATCCCTTTGCCAAATCCAGAAGAACAGGCTTAGCGAAAGGCTTCTTGTAGGGAAAGATGAAACTCTGTGAGATGAATTAACAGAACACAGAGCAGTTTCTCAGAAAGCTTCTTTCCAGTTTTGAACGGAAGATATTTCCTTTTTCACCATAGCCCTCTATGGGCTTCCAAATATCACTTTGTCAATTCCACAAGAACAGCCTTAGCGAAAGGCTAATTGAAGGGAAAGATGTAACTCTGTGAGATGAATTAACAGAACACAGAGCAGTTTTTCAGAAAGCTTCTTTACAGTTTTGAACGGAAGATATTTCCTTTTTCACAGTAGCCCTCTATGGGCTTCCAAATATCACTTTGCAAATTCCACAAGAACAGCCCTAGCGAAAGGCTTCTTGAAGGGAAAGATGTAACTCTGTGAGATGAATTAACAGAACACAGAGCAGTTTCTCAGAAAGCTTCTTTCCAGTTTGGAACGGAAGATATTTCCTTTTTCACCATAGCCCTCTAAGGGCTTCCAAATATCCCTTTGACAATTCCACAAGAACAGCCTCAGGGAAAGGCTTCTTGAAGGGAAAGATGTAACTCTGTAGATAAATTAACAGAACACAGATCACTTTCTCAGAAAGCTTCTTTCCAGTTTTGAACCGAAGATATTTACTTTTTCACCATAGCCCTATATGGGCTTCCAAATATCCCTTTGCCAATTCCACAAGAACAGCCTTAGCGAAAGGCTAATTGAAGGGAAAGATGTAACTCTGTGAGTTGAATTAACAGAACACAGAGCAGTTTCTCAGAAAGCTTCTTTCCAGTTTTGAACGGAAGATGTTTCCTTTTTCATCGTAGTCCTCTATGGGCTTCCAAATATCCCTTTGCCAATTCCACAAGAACAGCCTTAGCGAAAGGCTTCTTGAAGGGAAAGATGTAACTCTGTGAGTAGAATTAATAGAACACAGAGCAGTGTCTCAGAAAGCTTCTTTCCAGTTTTGAACGAAAGATATTTCCTTTTTCACCATAGCCCTCTATGGGCTTCCAAATATCCCTTTGCCAATTCCACAAGAACAGCCTTAGCGAAAGGCTTCTTGAAGGGAAAGATGTAACTCTGTGAGATGAATTAGCAGAACACTGAGCAGTTTACCAGAAAGCTTCTTTCCAGTATTGAACGGAAGATATTTCCTTTTTCACATTGGCCCTCTATGTGCTTCCAAATATCACTTTGCCAATTCCACAAGAACAGCCTTTGCGAAAGGCTTCTTAAAGGGAAAGATGTAACTCTGTGAGATGAATTAACAGAACACAGAGCTGTTTCTCAGAAACCTTCTTTCCAGTTTTGAACGGAAGTTATTTCCTTTTTCACCACAGCCCTCTATGGGCTTCCAAATATCACTTTGCCAATTCCACAAGAACAGCCTTAGCGAAAGGCTAATTGAAAGGAAAGAGGTAACTCTGTGAGATCAATTAACAGAACACAGAGCAGTTTCTCAGAAAGCTTTTTTCTAATTTTGAACGGAAGATATTTCCTTTTTCACCATAGCCCTCTATGGGCTTCCAAATATCCCTTTGCCAATTCCACAAGAACAGAGTTAGGAAAAGGCTTCTTGAAGGGAAAGATGTAACTCTTTGAGTTGAATTAACGGAACACAGAGCAGTTTCTCAGAAACCTTCTTTCCAGTTTTTAACGGAAGATATTTCCTTTTTCACCATAGCCCTCTATTGGCTTCCAAATATCATTTTGCCAATTCCACAAGAACAGCCTTAGCGAAAGGTTTCTTGAAGAAAAAGATGTAACTCTGTGAGATGAATTAAAGGAACACAGAGCAGTTTCTCAGAAAGCTTCTTTCCAGTTTTCAACTGAAGGTATTTCCTTTTTCACCATCGCCCTCTATGGGCTTCCAAATATCCCTTTGCCATTTCCACAAGAACAGCCCTAGCGAAAGGCTTCTTGAAGGGAAAGATGTAACTCTGTTAGATGAATTAACAGAAAACAGAGCAGTTTCTCAGAATGCTTCTTTCCAGTTTTGAACGGAAGATATTTCCTTTTTCACCATAGCCCTCTATGGGCTTCCAAATATCCCTTTGCCAAATCCTGAAGAACAGCCTTAGCGAAAGGTTTCTTGAAGGGAAAGATGAAACTCTGTGATATGAATTAACAGAACACAGAGCAGTGTCTCAGAAAGCTTCTTTCCAGTTTTGAACGGAAGATATTTCCTTTTTCACCGTAGCCCTCTATGGGCTTTCAAATATCCCCTTGCCCATTCCACAAGAACAGCCTTAGCGAAAGGCTTCTTGAAAGGAAAGATGTAACTCTGTGAGAAGAATTAATAGAACACAGAGCAGTGTCTCAGAAAACTTCTTTCCAGTTTTGAACGAAAGATATTTAATTTTTCAACATAGCCCTCTATGGGCTTCCAAATATCTCTTTGCCAATTCCACAAGAACAGCCTTAGCGAAAGGCTTCTTAAGGGAAAGATGTAACTCTGTGAGATGAATTAACAGAACACAGAGCAGTTTCTCAGAAAGTTTCTTTCCAGTATTGAACGGAAGATATTTAATTTTTCACATTGGCCCTCTATGGGCTTCCAAATATCACTTTGCCAATTCCACAAGAACAGCCTTAGCGAAAGGCTTCTTGAAGGGAAAGATGTAACTCTGTGAGATGAATTAACAGAACACAGAGCAGTTTCTCAGAAAACTTCTTTCCAGTTTTGAACGGAAGATAATTCCTTTTTCACCACAGCCCTCTATGGGCTTCCAAATATGACTTTGACAATTCCACAAGAACAGCCTTAGCGAAAGGCTAATTGAAGGGAAAGATGTAACTCTGTGATATGAATTAAAGGAACACAGAGCAGTTTCTCAGAATGCTTCTTTCCAGTTTTGAACGGAAGATATTTCCTTTTTCACCATAGACCTCTATGGGCTTCCAAATATCCCTTTGCCAAATCCAGAAGAACAGCCTTAGCGAAAGACTTCTTTAAGGGAAAGATGAAACTCTGTGAGATGAATTAACAGAACACAGAGCAGTTTCTCAGAAAGCTTCTTTCCAGTTTTGAACGGAAGATATTTCCTTTTTCACCGCAGCAATCTATGGGCTTCCAAATATCCCTTTGCCAATTCCACAAGAACAGCCTTGGCGAAAGGCTTCTTGAAGGGAAAGATGTAACTCTGTTAGATGAATTAACAGAACACGGAGCAGTTTCTCATAAAGCTTCTTTCCAATTTTGAACGGAAGATATTTCCTTTTTCACCATAGCCCTCTATGGGCTTCCAAATATCACTTTGCCAATTCCACAAGAATAGCCCTAGCGAAAGGCTTCTTGAAGGGAAAGATGTAACTCTGTGAGATGAATTAACAGAACACAGAGCAGTTTCTCAGAAAGCTTCTTTCCAGTTTTGTACGGAAGATATTTCCTTTTTCACCATAGCCCTCTAAGGGCTTCCAAATATCCCTTTGCCAATTCCACAAGAACAGCCTTAGCGAAAGGCTCCTTGAAGGGAAAGATGTAACTCTGTGAGATGAATTAACAGAACACAGAGCAGTTTCTCAGAAAGCTTCTTTCCTGTTTTGAACGGAAGATATTTCCTTTTTCACCATAGCCCTCTATGGGCTTCCAAATATCCCTTTGCCAATTCCACAAGAACAGCCTTAGGGAAAGGCTTCTTGAAGGGAAAGATGTAACTCTGTGAGATGAATTAACAGAGCACAGAGCACTTTCTCAGAAAGCTTCTTTCCAGTTTTGAACGGAAGATATTTCCTTTTTCACCACAGCCTTCTTTGGGCTTCCAAATATCACTTTGTAAATTCCACAAGAACAGCCTTAGCGAAAGGCTAATTGAAGGGAAAGATGTAACTCTGTGATATGAATTAAAGGAACACAGAGCAGTTTCTCAGAATGCTTCTTTCCAGTTTTGAACGGAACATATTTCCTTTTTCACCATAGCCCTCTATGGGCTTCCAAATATCCCTTTGCCAAATCAAGAAGAACAGCCTTAGCGAAAGGCTTCTTGTAACGAAAGATGAAACTCTGTGAGATGAATTAACAGAACACAGAGCAGTTTCTCAGAAAGCTTCTTTCCAGTTTTGAACGGAAGATATTTCCTTTTTCACCACAGCCCTCTATGGGCTTCCAAATATGACTTTGACAATTCCAAAAGAACAGCCTTAGCGAAAGGCTAATTGAAGGGAAAGATGTAACTCTGTGATATGAATTAAAGGAACACAGAGAAGTTTCTCAGAATGCTTCTTTCCAGTTTTGAACGGAAGATATTTCCTTTTTCACCGCAGCCCTCTATGGGCTTCCAAATATCCCTTTGCCAAATCCAGAAGAACAGCCTTAGCGAAAGGCTTCTTGAAGGGAAAGATGAAACTCTGTGAGATGAATTAACAGAACACAGAGCAGTTTCTCAGAAAGCTTCTTTCCAGTTTTGAACGGAAGATATTTCCTTTTTCACCGCAGCCCTCTATGGGCTTCCAAATATCCCTTTGCCGATTCCACAAGAACAGCCTTAGCGAAAGGCTTCTTGAAGGGAAAGATGTAACTCTGTGAGATGAATTAACAGAACACAGAGCAGTTTCTCAGAAAGCTTCTTTCCAGTTTTGAACGGAAGATATTTCCTTTTTCACCATAGCCCTCTATGGGCTTCCAAATATCCCTTTGCCAAATCCAGAAGAACAGGCTTAGCGAAAGGCTTCTTGTAGGGAAAGATGAAACTCTGTGAGATGAATTAACAGAACACAGAGCAGTTTCTCAGAAAGCTTCTTTCCAGTTTTGAACGGAAGATATTTCCTTTTTCACCATAGCCCTCTATGGGCTTCCAAATATCACTTTGTCAATTCCACAAGAACAGCCTTAGCGAAAGGCTAATTGAAGGGAAAGATGTAACTCTGTGATATGAATTAAAGGAACACAGAACAGTTTCTCAGAATGCTTCTTTCCAGTTTTGAACGGAAGATATTTCCTTTTTCACCATAGCACTCTAAGGGCTTCCAAATATCCCTTTGCCCAATCCAGAAGAACAGCCTTAGCGAAAGGTTTCTTGAAGGGAAAGATGAAATTCTCTGAGATGAATTAACAGAACACAGAGCAGTTTCTCAGAAAGCTTCTTTCCAGTTTTGAACGGAAGATATTTCCTTTTTCACCGTAGCCCTCTAAGGGCTTCCAAATATCACTTTGATAATTCCACAAGAACAGCCTTAGCGAAAGGCTAATTGAAGGGAAAGATGTAACTCTGTGAGTTGAATTAACAGAACACAGAGCAGTTTCTCAGAAAGCTTCTTTCCAGTTTTGAACGGAAGATGTTTCCTTTTTCATCGTAGCCCTCTATGGGCTTCCAAATATCCCTTTGCCAATTCCACAAGAACAGCCTTAGCGAAAGGCTTCTTGAAGGGAAAGATGTAACTCTGTGAGTAGAATTAATAGAACACAGAGCAGTGTCTCAGAAAGCTTCTTTCCAGTTTTGAACGAAAGATATTTCCTTTTTCACCATAGCCCTCTATGGGCTTCCAAATATCCCTTTGCCAATTCCACAAGAACAGCCTTAGCGAAAGGCTTCTTGAAGGGAAAGATGTAACTCTGTGAGATGAATTAGCAGAACACTGAGCAGTTTACCAGAAAGCTTCTTTCCAGTATTGAACGGAAGATATTTCCTTTTTCACATTGGCCCTCTATGTGCTTCCAAATATCCCTTTGCCAATTCCACAAGAACAGCCTTTGCGAAAGGCTTCTTAAAGGGAAAGATGTAACTCTGTGAGATGAATTAACAGAACACAGAGCAGTTTCTCAGAAACCTTCTTTCCAGTTTTGAACGGAAGTTATTTCCTTTTTCACCACAGCCCTCTATGGGCTTCCAAATATCACTTTGCCAATTCCACAAGAACAGCCTTAGCGAAAGGCTAATTGAAAGGAAAGAGGTAACTCTGTGAGATAAATTAACAGAACACAGAGCAGTTTCTCAGAAAGCTTTTTTCCAATTTTGAGCGGAAGATATTTCCCTTTTCACCATAGCCCTCTATGGGCTTCCAAATATCCCTTTGCCAATTCCACAAGAACAGAGTTAGGAAAAGGCTTCTTGAAGGGAAAGATGTAACTCTTTGAGTTGAATTAACGGAACACAGAGCAGTTTCTCAGAAACCTTCTTTCCAGTTTTTAACGGAAGATATTTCCTTTTTCACCATAGCCCTCTATTGGCTTCCAAATATCATTTTGCCAATTCCACAAGAACAGCCTTAGCGAAAGGTTTCTTGAAGAAAAAGATGTAACTCTGTGAGATGAATTAAAGGAACACAGAGCAGTTTCTCAGAAAGCTTCTTTCCAGTTTTCAACTGAAGGTATTTCCTTTTTCACCATCGCCCTCTATGGGCTTTCAAATATCCCCTTGCCCATTCCACAAGAACAGCCTTAGCGAAAGGCTTCTGAAGGGAAAGATGTAACTCTGTGAGATGAATTAACAGAACAAAGAGCAGTTTCTCAGAAAGCTTCTTTCCAGTATTGAACGGAAGATATTTAATTTTTCACATTGGCCCTCTATGGGCTTCCAAATATCACTTTGCCAATTCCACAAGAACAGCCTTAGCGAAAGGCTTCTTGAAGGGAAAGATGTAACTCTGTGAGATGAATTAACAGAACACAGAGCAGTTTCTCAGAAAACTTCTTTCCAGTTTTGAACGGAAGATAATTCCTTTTTCACCACAGCCCTCTATGGGCTTCCAAATATGACTTTGACAATTCCACAAGAACAGCCTTAGCGAAAGGCTAATTGAAGGGAAAGATGTAACTCTGTGATATGAATTAAAGGAACACAGAGCAGTTTCTCAGAATGCTTCTTTCCAGTTTTGAACGGAAGATATTTCCTTTTTCACCATAGACCTCTATGGGCTTCCAAATATCCCTTTGCCAAATCCAGAAGAACAGCCTTAGCGAAAGACTTCTTTAAGGGAAAGATGAAACTCTGTGAGATGAATAAACAGAACACAGAGCAGTTTCTCAGAAAGCTTCTTTCCAGTTTTGAACGGAAGATATTTCCTTTTTCACCGCGGCCCTCTATGGGCTTCCAAATATCCCTTTGCCAATTCCACAAGAACAGCCTTGGCGAAAGGCTTCTTGAAGGGAAAGATGTAACTCTGTTAGATGAATTAACAGAACACGGAGCAGTTTCTCATAAAGCTTCTTTCCAATTTTGAACGGAAGATATTTCCTTTTTCACCATAGCCCTCTATGGGCTTCCAAATATCACTTTGCCAATTCCACAAGAATAGCCCTAGCGAAAGGCTTCTTGAAGGGAAAGATGTAACTCTGTGAGATGAATTAACAGAACACAGAGCAGTTTCTCAGAAAGCTTCTTTCCAGTTTTGTAAGGAAGATATTTCCTTTTTCACCATAGCCCTCTAAGGGCTTCCAAATATCCCTTTGCCAATTCCACAAGAACAGCCTTAGCGAAAGGCTCCTTGAAGGGAAAGATGTAACTCTGTGAGATGAATTAACAGAACACAGAGCAGTTTCTCAGAAAGCTTCCTTCCTGTTTTGAACGGAAGATATTTCCTTTTTCACCATAGCCCTCTATGGGCTTCCAAATATCCCTTTGCCAATTCCACAAGAACAGCCTTAGGGAAAGGCTTCTTGAAGGGAAAGATGTAACTCTGTGAGATGAATTAACAGAGCACAGAGCACTTTCTCAGAAAGCTTCTTTCCAGTTTTGAACGGAAGATATTTCCTTTTTCACCACAGCCTTTTTGGGCTTCCAAATATCACTTTGTAAATTCCACAAGAACAGCCTTAGCGAAAGGCTAATTGAAGGGAAAGATGTAACTCTGTGATATGAATTAAAGGAACACAGAGCAGTTTCTCAGAATGCTTCTTTCCAGTTTTGAACGGAAGATATTTCCTTTTTCACCATAGCCCTCTATGGGCTTCCAAATATCCCTTTGCCAAATCAAGAAGAACAGCCTTAGCGAAAGGCTTCTTGTAACGAAAGATGAAACTCTGTGAGATGAATTAACAGAAAACAGAGCAGTTTCTCAGAAAGCTTCTTTCCAGTTTTGAACGGAAGATATTTCCTTTTTCACCATAGCCCTCTATGGGCTTCCAAATATCACTTTGTCAATTCCACAAGAACAGCCTTAGCGAAAGGCTAATTTAAGGGAAAGATGTAACTCTGTGAGATGAATTAACAGAACACAGAGCAGTTTTTCAGAAAGCTTCTTTCCAGTTTTGAACGGAAGATATTTCCTTTTTCACCACAGCCCTCTATGGGCTTCCAAATATGACTTTGACAATTCCACAAGAACAGCCTTAGCGAAAGGCTAATTGAAGGGAAAGATGTAACTCTGTGATATGAATTGAATGCTTCTTTCCAGTTTTTAACGGAAGATATTTCCTTTTTCACCATAGCCCTCTATGGGCTTCCAAATATCCCTTTGCCAAATCTAGAAGAACAGCCTTAGCGAAAGGCTTCTTGAAGGGAAAGATGAAACTCTGTGAGATGAATTAACAGAACACAGAGCAGTTTCTCAGAAAGCTTCTTTCCAGTTTTGAACGGAAGATATTTCCTTTTTCACCGCAGCCCTCTATGGGCTTCCAAATATCCCTTTGCCAATTCCACAAGAACAGCCTTGGCGAAAGGTTTCTTGAAGGGAAAGATGTAACTCTGTGAGATGAATTAACAGAACACAGAGCAGTTTCTCAGAAAGCTTCTTTCCAGTTTTGAACGGAAGATATTTCCTTTTTTACCATAGCCCTCTGTGGGCTTCCAAATATCACTTTGCCAATTCCACAAGAACAGCCTTAGCGAAAGGCTTCTTGAAGGGAAAGATGTTACCCTGTGAGATGAATTAACAGAACACAGAGCAGTTTCTCAGAAAGCTTCTTTCCAGTTTTGAACGGAAGATATTTCCTTTTTCACCATAGCCCTCTAAGGGCTTCCAAATATCCCTTTGAAAATTCCACAAGAACAGCCTCAGGGAAAGGCTTCTTGAAGGGAAAGATGTAACTCTGTAGATAAATTAACAGAACACAGATCACTTTCTCAGAAAGCTTCTTTCCAGTTTTGAACGGAAGATATTTCCTTTTTCACCATAGCCCTCTATGGGCTTCCAAATATCCCTTTGCCAATTCCACAAGAACAGCCTTAGCGAAAGGCTTCTTGAAGAGAAAGATGTAACTCTATGAGATGAATTTACAGAACACAGAGCAGTTTCTCAGAAAGCTTCTTTCCAGTTTTGAACGGAAGATATTTCCTTTTTCACCATAGCCCTCTATGGGCTTCCAAATATCACTTTGTCAATTCCACAAGAACAGCCTTAGCGAAAGGCTAATTGAAGGGAAAGATGTAACTCTGTGAGATGAATTAACAGAACACAGAGCAGTTTCTCAGAAAGTTTCTTTCCAGTTTTGAACGGAAGATATTTCCTTTTTCACCACAGCCCTCAATGGGCTTCCAAATATCCCCTTGCCAATTCCACCAGAACAGCCTCAGGGAAAGGCTTCTTGAAGGGAAAGATGTAACTCTGTAGATGAATTAACAGAACACAGAGCATTTTCTCAGAAAGCTTCTTTCCAGTTTTGAACGGAACATATTTCCTTTTTCACCATAGCCCTATATGGGCTTCCAAATATCCCTTTGCCAATTCCACAAGAACAGCCTTAGTGAAAGGCTTCTTGAAGGGAAAGATGTAACTCTGTGAGATGAATTAACAGAACACAGAGCAGTTTCTCAGAAAGCTTCTTTCCAGTTTTCAACTGAAGATATTTCCTTTTTCACCATAGCCCTCTATGGGCTTCCAAATATCACTTTGCCAATTCCACAAGAACAGTCTTAGCGAAAGGCTACTTGTAGGGAAAGATGTAACTCTGTGAGATGAATTTACAGAACACAGAGCAGTTTCTCAGAAAGCTTCTTTCCAGTTTTGAACGGAAGATATTTCCTTTTTCACCACAGCCCTCTATGAGCTTCCAAATATCACTTTGCCAATTCCACAAGAACAGCCTTAGCGAAAGGCTAATTGAAGGGAAAGATGTAACTCTGTGATATGAATTAAAGGAACACAGAACAGTTTCTCAGAATGCTTCTTTCCAGTTTTGAACGGATGATATTTCCTTTTTCACCATAGCCCTCTATGGGCTTCCAAATATCCATTTGCAAATTCCACAAGAACAGCCTTAGCGAAAGGATTCTTGAAGAGAAAGATGTAACTCTGTGAGATGAATTAACAGAACACACAGCAGTTTCTCAGAAAGCTTCTTTCCAGTTTTGAACGGAAGATATTTCCTTTTTCACCATAGCCCTCTAAGGGCTTTCAAATATCCCTTTGCCAATTTCACAAGAACAGCATTAGGGAAAGGCTTCTTGAAGAGAAAGATGTAACTCTGTGAGATGAATTAACAGAACACAGAGCAGTTTCTCAGAAAGCTTCTTTCCAGTTTTGAACGGAAGATATTTCCTTTTTCACCATAGCCCTCTATGGGCTTCCAAATATCACTTTGCCAATTCCACAAGAACAGCCCTAGCGAAAGGCTTCTTGAAGGGAAAGATGTAACTCTGTGAGATGAATTTACAGAACACAGAGCAGTTTCTCAGAAAGCTTCTTTCCAGTTTGTACGGAAGATATTTCCTTTTTCACCATAGCCCATTAAGGGCTTCCAAATATCCCTTTGCCAATTCCACAAGAACAGCCTTAGCGAAAGGCTTTTTGAAGGGAAAGATGTAACTCTGTGAGATTAGTTAACAGAACACAGAGCAGTTTCTCAGAAAGCTTCTTTCCAGTTTTGAACGGAAGATATTTGCTTTTTCACCATAGCCCTCTATGGGGTTCCAAATATTCCTTTGCCATTTCCACAAGAACAGCCCTAGCGAAAGGCTAATTGAAGGAAAAGATGTAACTCTGTGATATGAATTAACAGAACACAGAGCAGTTTCTCAGAAAGCTTCTTTCCAGTTTTCAACGGAAGATATTTCCTTTTTCACCATAGCCCTCTATGGGCTTCCAAATATCACTTTGCCAATTCCACAAGAACAGCCTTAGCGAAAGGCTTCTTGTAGGGAAAGATGTAACTCTGTGAGATGAATTAACAGAACACAGAGCAGGTTCTCAGAAAGCTTCTTTCCAGTTTTGAACGCAAGATATTTCCTTTTTCAACGTAGCCCTCTATGGGCTTCCAAATATCCCTTTGCCAATTCCACAAGAACAGCCTTAGCGAAAGGCTTCTTGAAGGGAAAGATGTAACTCTGTGAGATGAATTAACAGAACACAGAGCAGTTTCTCAGAAAGCTTCTTTCCAGTTTTGAACGGAAGATATTTCCTTTTTCACCATAGCCCTCTAAGGGCCTCCAAATATCCCTTTGCCCAATCCAGAAGAACAGCCTTAGCGAAAGGTTTCTTGAAGGGAAAGATGAAATTCTCTGAGATGAATTAACAGAACACAGAGCAGTTTCTCAGAAAGCTTCTTTCCAGTTTTGAACGGAAGATTCCTTTTTCACCATAGCCCTCTATGGGCTTCCAAATATCCCTTTGCCAATTCCACTAGAACAGCGTTAGGAAAAGGCTTCTTGAGGGGAAAGATGTAACTCTGTGAGTTGAATTAACGGAACACAGAGCAGTTTCTCAGAAAGCTTCTTTCCAGTTTTGAACGGAAGATATTTCCTTTTTCACCATAGCCCTCTATTGGCTTCCAAATATCATTTTGCCAATTCCACAAGAACAGCCTTAGCGAAAGGTTTCTTGAAGAAAAAGATGTAACTCTGTGAGATGAATTAAAGGAACACAGAGCAGTTTCTCAGAAAGCTTCTTTCCAGTTTTGAACGGAAGATATTTCCTTTTTCACCATAGCCCTCTATGGGCTTCCAAATATCACTTTGATAATTCCACAAGAACAGCCTTAGGGAAAGGCTAATTGAAGGGAAAGATGTAACTCTGTGAGTTGAATTAACAGAACACAGAGCAGTTTCTCAGAAAGCTTCTTTCCAATTTTGAACGGAAGATGTTTCCTTTTTCATCGTAGCCCTCTATGGGCTTCCAAATATCCCTTTGCCAATTCCACAAGAACAGCCTTAGGGAAAGGCTTCTTGAAGGGAAAGATGTAACTCTGTGAGTAGAATTAATAGAACACAGAGCAGTGTCTAAGAAAGCTTCTTTCCAGTTTTGAACGAAAGATATTTCCTTTTTCACCATAGCCCTCTATGGGCTTCCAAATATCCCTTTGCCAATTCCACAAGAACAGCCTTAGCGAAAGGCTTCTTGAAGGGAAAGATGTAACTCTGTGAGATGAATTAGCAGAACACTGAGCAGTTTACCAGAAAGCTTCTTTCCAGTATTGAACGGAAGATATTTCCTTTTTCACATTGGCCCTCTATGTGCTTCCAAATATCACTTTGCCAATTCCACAAGAACAGCCTTTGCGAAAGGCTTCTTAAAGGGAAAGATGTAACACTGTGAGATGAATTAACAGAACACAGAGCAGTTTCTCAGAAACCTTCTTTGCAGTTTTGAACGGAAGTTATTTCCTTTTTCACCACAGCCCTCTATGGGCTTCCAAATATCACTTTGCCAATTCCACAAGAACAGCCTTAGCGAAAGGCTAATTGAAAGGAAAGAGGTAACTCTGTGAGATAAATTAACAGAACACAGAGCAGTTTCTCAGAAAGCTTTTTTCCAATTTTGAACGGAAGATATTTCCTTTTTCACCAAAGCCCTCTAAGGGCTTCCAAATATCCCTTTGCCAATTCCACAAGAACAGAGTTAGGAAAAGGCTTCTTGAAGGCAAAGATGTAACTCTGTGAGTTGAATTAACGGAACACAGAGCAGTTTCTCAGAAACCTTCTTTCCAGTTTTTAACGGAAGATATTTCCTTTTTCACCATAGCCCTCTATTGGCTTCCAAATATCATTTTGCCAATTCCACAAGAACAGCCTTAGCGAAAGGTTTCTTGAAGAAAAAGATGTAACTCTGTGAGATGAATTAAAGGAACACAGAGCAGTTTCTCAGAAAGCTTCTTTCCAGTTTTCAACTGAAGGTGTTTCCTTTTTCACCATCGCCCTCTATGGGCTTCCAAATATCCCTTTGCCATTTCCACAAGAACAGCCCTAGCGAAAGGCTTCTTGAAGGGAAAGATGTAACTCTGCGAGATGAATTAACAGAACACAGAGCAGTTTCTCAGAATGCTTCTTTCCAGTTTTGAACGGAAGATATTTCCTTTTTCACCATAGCCCTCTATGGGCTTCCAAATATCCCTTTGCCAAATCCAGAAGAACAGCCTTAGCGAAAGGTTTCTTGAAGGGAAAGATGAAACTGTGTGATATGAATTAACAGAACACAGAGCAGTGTCTCAGAAAGCTTCTTTCCAGTTTTGAACGGAAGATATTTCCTTTTTCACCACAGCCCTCAATGGGCTTCCAAATATCACTTTGATAATTCCACAAGAATAGCCTTAGCGAAAGGCTTCTTGAAGGGAAAGATGTAACTCTGTGAGATGAATTAACAGAACACAGAGCAGTTTCTCAGAAAGCTTCTTTCCAGTTTTCAACGGAAAGTATTTCCTTTTTCACCGTAGCCCTCTATGGGCTTTCAAATATCCCCTTGCCCATTCCACAAGAACAGCCTTAGCGAAAGGCTTCTTGAAAGGAAAGATGTAACTCTGTGAGAAGAATTAATAGAACACAGAGCAGTGTCTCAGAAAACTTCTTTCCAGTTTTGAACGAAAGATATTTCCTTTTTCAACATAGCCCTCTATGGGCTTCCAAATATCTCTTTGCCAATTCCACAAGAACAGCCTTAGCGAAAGGCTTCTTGAAGGGAAAGATGTAACTCTGTGAGATGAATTAACAGAACACAGAGCAGTTTCTCAGAAAGCTTCTTTCCAGTATTGAACGGAAGATATTTAATTTTTCACATTGGCCCTCTATGGGCTTCCAAATATCACTTTGCCAATTCCACAAGAACAGCCTTAGCGAAAGGCTTCTTGAAGGGAAAGATGTAACTCTGTGAGATGAATTAACAGAACACAGAGCAGTTTCTCAGAAAACTTCTTTCCAGTTTTGAACGGAAGATAATTCCTTTTTCACCACAGCCCTCTATGGGCTTCCAAATATGACTTTGACAATTCCACAAGAACAGCCTTAGCGAAAGGCTAATTGAAGGGAAAGATGTAACTCTGTGATATGAATTAAAGGAACACAGAGCAGTTTCTCAGAAAGCTTCTTTCCAGTTTTGAACGGAAGATATTTCCTTTTTCACCGCAGCCCTCTATGGGCTTCCAAATATCCCTTTGCCAATTCCACAAGAACAGCCTTGGCGAAAGGCTTCTTGAAGGGAAAGATGTAACTCTGTTAGATGAATTAACAGAACACGGAGCAGTTTCTCAGAAAGCTTCTTTCCAATTTTGAACGGAAGATATTTCCTTTTTCCCCATAGCCCTCTATGGCCTTCCAAATATCACTTTGCCAATTCCACAAGAATAGCCCTAGCGAAAGGCTTCTTGAAGGGAAAGATGTAACTCTGTGAGATGAATTAACAGAACACAGAGCAGTTTCTCAGAAAGCTTCTTTCCAGTTTTGTACGGAAGATATTTCCTTTTTCGCCATAGCCCTCTAAAGGCTTCCAAATATCCCTTTGCCAATTCCACAAGAACAGCCTTAGCGAAAGGCTCCTTGAAGGGAAAGATGTAACTCTGTGAGATGAATTAACAGAACACAGAGCAGTTTCTCAGAAAGCTTCTTTCCAGTTTTGTACGGAAGATATTTCCTTTTTCACCATAGCCCTCTAAGGGCTTCCAAATATCCCTTTGCCAATTCCACAAGAACAGCCTTATCGAAAGGCTCCTTGAAGGGAAAGATGTAACTCTGTGAGATGAATTAACAGAACACAGAGCAGTTTCTCAGAAAGCTTCTTTCCTGTTTTGAACGGAAGATATTTCCTTTTTCACCACAGCCCTCTATGGGCTTCCAAATATCCCTTTGCCAATTCCACAAGAACAGCCTTAGGGAAAGGCTTCTTGAAGGGAAAGATGTAACTCTGTGAGATGAATTAACAGAACACAGAGCAGTTTCTCAGAAAGCTTCTTTCCAGTTTTGAACGGAAGATATTTCCTTTTTCACCATAGCCCTCTATGGGCTTCCAAATATCCCTTTGCCAATTCCACTAGAACAGCGTTAGGAAAAGGCTTCTTGAGGGGAAAGATGTAACTCTGTGAGTTGAATTAACGGAACACAGAGCAGTTTCTCAGAAAGCTTCTTTCCTGTTTTGAACGGAAGATATTTCCTTTTTCACCATAGCCCTCTATTGGCTTCCAAATATCATTTTGCCAATTCCACAAGAACAGCCTTAGCGAAAGGTTTCTTGAAGAAAAAGATGTAACTCTGTGAGATGAATTAAAGGAACACAGAGCAGTTTCTCAGAAAGCTTCTTTCCAGTTTTGAACGGAAGATATTTCCTTTTTCACCATAGCCCTCTATTGGCTTCCAAATATCATTTTGCCAATTCCACAAGAACAGCCTTAGCGAAAGATTTCTTGAAGAAAAAGATGTAACTCTGTGAGATGAATTAAAGGAACACAGAGCACTTTCTCAGAAAGCTTCTTTCCAGTTTTCAACTGAAGGTATTTCCTTTTTCACCATCGCCCTCTATGGGCTTCCAAATATCCCTTTGCCAATCCCACAAGAACAGCCTTAGTGAAAGGATTCTTGAAGAGAAAGATGTAACTCTGTGAGATGAATTAACAGAACACAGAGCAGTTTCTCAGAAAGCTTCTTTCCAGTTTTGAACGGAAGATATTTCCTTTTTCACCATAGCCCTCTAAGGGCTTCCAAATATCCCTTTGCCAATTCCACAAGAACAGCCTTAGCGCAAGGCTTCTTGAAGGGAAAGATGTAGCTCTGTGAGATTAGTTAACAGAACACAGAGCAGTTTCTCAGAAAGCTTCTTTCCAGTTTTGAACGGAAGATATTTCCTTTTTCACCATAGCCCTCTAAGGGCTTCCAAATATAGCTTTGCCATTTCCACAAGAACAGCCCTAGCGAAAGGCTAATTGAAGGAAAAGATGTAACTCTGTGATATGAATTAACAGAACAGAGAGCAGTTTCTCAGAAAGCCTCTTTCCAGTTTTGAACGGAAGATATTTCCTTTTTCACCGTAGCCCTCTATGGGCTTCCAAATATCCCTTTGCCAATTCCACAAGAACAGCCTTAGCGAAAGGCTTCTTGAAGGGAAAGATGTAACTCTGTGAGATGAATAAACAGAACACAGAGCAGTTTCTCAGAAAGCTTCTTTCCAGTTTTGAACGGAAGATATTTCCTTTTTCACCATAGCCCTCTAAGGGCTTCCAAATATCCCTTTGCCCAATCCAGAAGAACAGCCTTAGCGAAAGGTTTTTTGAAGGGAAAGGTGAAATTCTCTGAGATGAATTAACAGAACACAGAGCAGTTTCTCAGAAAGCTTCTTTCCAGTTTTGAACGGAAGATATTTCCTTTTTCACCATAGCCCTCTATGGGCTTCCAAATATCACTTTGATAATTCCACAAGTACAGCCTTAGGGAAAGGCTAATTGAAGGGAAAGATGTAACTCTGTGAGTTGAATTAACAGAACACAGAGCAGTTTCTCAGAAAGCTTCTTTCCAATTTTGAACGGAAGATGTTTCCTTTTTCATCGTAGCCCTCTATGGGCTTCCAAATATCCCTTTGCCAATTCCACAAGAACAGCCTTAGGGAAAGGCTTCTTGAAGGAAAAGATGTAACTCTGTGAGTAGAATTAATAGAACACAGAGCAGTGTCTCAGAAAGCTTCTTTCCAGTTTTGAACGAAAGATATTTCCTTTTTCACCATAGCCCTCTATGGGCTTCCAAATATCCCTTTGCCAATTCCACAAGAACAGCCTTAGCGAAAGGCTTCTTGAAGGGAAAGATGTAACTCTGTGTGATGAATTAGCAGAACACTGAGCAGTTTACCAGAAAGCTTCTTTCCAGTATTGAACGGAAGATATTTCCTTTTTCACATTGGCCCTCTATGTGCTTCCAAATATCACTTTGCCAATTCCACAAGAACAGCCTTTGCGAAAGGCTTCTTAAAGGGAAAGATGTAACTCTGTGAGATGAATTAACAGAACACAGAGCAGTTTCTCAGAAACCTTCTTTCCAGTTTTGAACGGAAGTTATTTCCTTTTTCACCACAGCCCTCTATGGGCTTCCAAATATCACTTTGCCAATTCCACAAGAACAGCCTTAGCGAAAGGCTAATTGAAAGGAAAGAGGTAACTCTGTGAGATAAATTAACAGAACACAGAGCAGTTTCTCAGGAAGCTTTTTTCCAATTTTGAACGGAAGATATTTCCTTTTTCACCATAGCCCTCTAAGGGCTTCCAAATATCCCTTTGCCAATTCCACAAGAACAGAGTTAGGAAAAGGCTTCTTGAAGGCAAAGATGTAACTCTGTGAGTTGAATTAACGGAACACAGAGCAGTTTCTCAGAAACCTTCTTTCCAGTTTTTAACGGAAGATATTTCCTTTTTCACCATAGCCCTATATTGGCTTCCAAATATCATTTTTCCAATTCCACAAGAACAGCCTTAGCGAAAGGTTTCTTGAAGAAAAAGATGTAACTCTGTGAGATGAATTAAAGGAACACAGAGCAGTTTCTCAGAAAGCTTCTTTCCAGTTTTCAACTGAAGGTGTTTCCTTTTTCACCATCGCCCTCTATGGGCTTCCAAATATCCCTTTGCCATTTCCACAAGAACAGCCCTAGCGAAAGGCTTCTTGAAGGGAAAGATGTAACTCTGCGAGATGAATTAACAGAACACAGAGCAGTTTCTCAGAATGCTTCTTTCCAGTTTTGAACGGAAGATATTTCCTTTTTCACCATAGCCCTCTATGGGCTTCCAAATATCCCTTTGCCAAATCCAGAAGAACAGCCTTAGCGAAAGGTTTCTTGAAGGGAAAGATGAAACTCTGTGATATGAATTAACAGAACACAGAGCAGTGTCTCAGAAAGCTTCTTTCCAGTTTTGAACGGAAGATATTTGCTTTTTCACCACAGCCCTCAATGGGCTTCCAAATATCACTTTGATAATTCCACAAGAATAGCCTTAGCGAAAGGCTTCTTGAAGGGAAAGATGTAACTCTGTGAGATGAATTAACAGAACACAGAGCAGTTTCTCAGAAAGCTTCTTTCCAGTTTTCAACGGAAAGTATTTCCTTTTTCACCGTAGCCCTCTATGGGCTTTCAAATATCCCCTTGCCCATTCCACAAGAACAGCCTTAGCGAAAGGCTTCTTGAAAGGAAAGATGTAACTCTGTGAGAAGAATTAATAGAACACAGAGCAGTGTCTCAGAAAACTTCTTTCCAGTTTTGAACGAAAGATATTTCCTTTTTCAACATAGCCCTCTATGGGCTTCCAAATATCTCTTTGCCAATTCCACAAGAACAGCCTTAGCGAAAGGCTTCTTGAAGGGAAAGATGTAACTCTGTGAGATGAATTAACAGAACACAGAGCAGTTTCTCAGAAAGCTTCTTTCCAGTATTGAATGGAAGATATTTAATTTTTCACATTGGCCCTCTATGGGCTTCCAAATATCACTTTGCCAATTCCACAAGAACAGCCTTAGCGAAAGGCTTCTTGAAGAGAAAGATGTAACTCTGTGAGATGAATTAACAGAACACAGAGCAGTTTCTCAGAAAACTTCTTTCCAGTTTTGAACGGAAGATAATTCCTTTTTCACCACAGCCCTCTATGGGCTTCCAAATATGACTTTGACAATTCCACAAGAACAGCCTTAGCGAAAGGCTAATTGAAGGGAAAGATGTAACTCTGTGATATGAATTAAAGGAACACAGAGCAGTTTCTCAGAAAGCTTCTTTCCAGTTTTGAACGGAAGATATTTCCTTTTTCACCGCAGCCCTCTATGGGCTTCCAAATATCCCTTTGCCAATTCCACAAGAACAGCCTTGGCGAAAGGCTTCTTGAAGGGAAAGATGTAACTCTGTTAGATGAATTAACAGAACACGGAGCAGTTTCTCAGAAAGCTTCTTTCCAATTTTGAACGGAAGATATTTCCTTTTTCCGCATAGCCCTCTATGGCCTTCCAAATATCACTTTGCCAATTCCACAAGAATAGCCCTAGCGAAAGGCTTCTTGAAGGGAAAGATGTAACTCTGTGAGATGAATTAACAGAACACAGAGCAGTTTCTCAGAAAGCTTCTTTCCAGTTTTGTACGGAAGATATTTCCTTTTTCACCATAGCCCTCTAAAGGCTTCCAAATATCCCTTTGCCAATTCCACAAGAACAGCCTTAGCGAAAGGCTCCTTGAAGGGAAAGATGTAACTCTGTGAGATGAATTAACAGAACACAGAGCAGTTTCTCAGAAAGCTTCTTTCCTGTTTTGAACGGAAGATATTTCCTTTTTCACCATAGCCCTCTAAGGGCTTCCAAATATCCCTTTGCCAATTCCACAAGAACAGCCTTAGGGAAAGGCTTCTTGAAGGGAAAGATGTAACTCTGTGAGATGAATTAACAGAACACAGAGCAGTTTCTCAGAAAGCTTCTTTCCAGTTTTGAACGGAAGATATTTCCTTTTTCACCACAGCCTTCTTTGGGCTTCCAAATATCACTTTGCAAATTCCACAAGAACAGCCTTAGCGAAAGGCTAATTGAAGGTAAAGATGTAACTCTGTGATGTGAATTAAAGGAACACAGAGCAGTTTCTCAGAATGCTTCTTTCCAGTTTTGAACGGAAGATATTTCCTTTTTCACCATAGCCCTCTATGGGCTTCCAAATATCACTTTGTCAATTCCACAAGAACAGCCTTAGCGAAAGGCTAATTGAAGGGAAAGATGTAACTCTGTGAGATGAATTAACAGAACACCGAGCAGTTTCTCAGAAAGCTTCTTTCCAGTTTTGAACAGAAGATATTTCCTTTTTCACCATAGCCCTCTATGGGCTTCCAAATATCCCTTTGCCGATTCCACAAGAACAGCCTTAGCGAAAGGCTTCTTGAAGGGAAAGATGAAACTCTGTGAGATGAATTAACAGAACACAGAGCAGTTTCTCAGAAAGCTTCTTTCCAGTTTTGAACGGAAGATATTTCCTTTTTCACCATAGTCCTCTATGGGCTTCCAAATATCACTTTGTCAATTCCACAAGAACAGCCTTAGCGAAAGGCTAATTGAAGGGAAAGATGTAACTCTGTGAGATGAATTATCAGAACACAGAGCAGTTTTTCAGAAAGCTTCTTTACAGTTTTGAACGGAAGATATTTCCTTTTTCACAGTAGCCCTCTATGGGCTTCCAAATATCACTTTGCAAATTCCACAAGAACAGCCCTAGCGAAAGGCTTCTTGAAGGGAAAGATGTAACTCTGTGAGATGAATTAACAGAACACAGAGCAGTTTCTCAGAAAGCTTCTTTCCAGTTTTCAACGGAAGATATTTCCTTTTTCACCATAGCCCTCTATGGGCTTCCAAATATCACTTTGCCAATTCCACAAGAACAGCCTTAGCGAAAGGCTTCTTGTAGGGAAAGATGTAACTCTGTGAGATGAAGTTACAGAACACAGAGCAGTTTCTCAGAAAGCTTCTTTCCAGTTTTGAACGGAAGATATTTCCTTTTTCACCACAGCCCTCTATGAGCTTCCAAATATCACTTTGCCAATTCCACAAGAACAGCCTTAGCGAAAGGCTAATTGAAGGGAAAGATGTAACTCTGTGATATGAATTAAAGGAACACAGAACAGTTTCTCAGAATGCTTCTTTCCAGTTTTGTACGGAAGATATTTCCTTTTTCACCATAGCCCTCTATGGGCTTCCAAATATCCCTTTGCCAATTCCACAAGAACAGCCTTAGCGAAAGGCTTCTTGAAGAGAAAGATGTAACTCTATGAGATGAATTTACAGAACACAGAGCAGTTTCTCAGAAAGCTTCTTTCCAGTTTTGAACGGAAGATATTTCCTTTTTCACCACAGCCCTCTATGAGTTTCCAAATATCACTTTGCCAATTCCACAAGAACAGCCTTAGCGAAAGGCTTCTTGAAGGGAAAGATGTAACTCTGTGAGATGAATTAACAGAACACAGAGCAGTTTCTCAGAAAACTTCTTTCCAGTTTTGAACGGAAGATAATTCCTTTTTCACAACAGCCCTCTATGGGCTTCCAAATATGACTTTGACAATTCCACAAGAACAGCCTTAGCGAAAGGCTAATTGAAGGGAAAGATGTAACTCTGTGATATGAATTAAAGGAACACAGAGCAGTTTCTCAGAAAGCTTCTTTCCAGTTTTGAACGGAAGATATTTCCTTTTTCACCGCAGCCTTCTTTGGGCTTCCAAATATCACTTTGCAAATTCCACAAGAACAGCCTTAGCGAAAGGCTAATTGAAGGTAAAGATGTAACTCTGTGATATGAATTAAAGGAACACAGAGCAGTTTCTCAGAATGCTTCTTTCCAGTTTTGAACGGAAGATATTTCCTTTTTCACCATAGCCCTCTATGGGCTTCCAAATATCACTTTGTCAATTCCACAAGAACAGCCTTAGCGAAAGGCTAATTGAAGGGAAAGATGTAACTCTGTGAGATGAATTAACAGAACACCGAGCAGTTTCTCAGAAAGCTTCTTTCCAGTTTTGAACAGAAGATATTTCCTTTTTCACCATAGCCCTCTATGGGCTTCCAAATATCCCTTTGCCGATTCCACAAGAACAGCCTTAGCGAAAGGCTTCTTGAAGGAAAGATGAAACTCTGTGAGGTGAATTAACAGAACACAGAGCAGTTTCTCAGAAAGCTTCTTTCCAGTTTTGAACGGAAGATATTTCCTTTTTCACCATAGTCCTCTATGGGCTTCCAAATATCACTTTGTCAATTCCACAAGAACAGCCTTAGCGAAAGGCTAATTGAAGGGAATGATGTAACTCTGTGAGATGAATTATCAGAACACAGAGCAGTTTTTCAGAAAGCTTCTTTACAGTTTTGAACGGAAGATATTTCCTTTTTCACAGTAGCCCTCTATGGGCTTCCAAATATCACTTTGCAAATTCCACAAGAACAGCCCTAGCGAAAGGCTTCTTGAAGGGAAAGATGTAACTCTGTGAGATGAATTAACAGAACACAGAGCAGTTTCTCAGAAAGCTTCTTTCCAGTTTTCAACGGAAGATATTTCCTTTTTCACCATAGCCCTCTATGGGCTTCCAAATATCACTTTGCCAATTCCACAAGAACAGCCTTAGCGAAAGGCTTCTTGTAGGGAAAGATGTAACTCTGTGAGATGAAGTTACAGAACACAGAGCAGTTTCTCAGAAAGCTTCTTTCCAGTTTTGAACGGAAGATATTTCCTTTTTCACCGCAGCCCTCTATGGGCTTCCAAATATCCCTTTGCCAATTCCACAAGAACAGCCTTGGCGAAAGGCTTCTTGAAGGGAAAGATGTAACTCTGTTAGATGAATTAACAGAACACGGAGCAGTTTCTCAGAAAGCTTCTTTCCAATTTTGAACGGAAGGTATTTCCTTTTTCACCATAGCCCTCTATGGCCTTCCAAATATCACTTTGCCAATTCCACAAGAATAGCCCTAGCGAAAGGCTTCTTGAAGGGAAAGATGTAACTCTGTGAGATGAATTAACAGAACACAGAGCAGTTTCTCAGAAAGCTTCTTTCCAGTTTTGTACGGAAGATATTTCCTTTTTCACCATAGCCCTCTAAGGGCTTCCAAATATCCCTTTGCCAATTCCACAAGAACAGCCTTAGCGAAAGGCTCCTTGAAGGGAAAGATGTAACTCTGTGAGATGAATTAACAGAACACCGAGCAGTTTCTCAGAAAGCTTCTTTCCAGTTTTGAACAGAAGATATTTCCTTTTTCACCATAGCCCTCTATGGGCTTCCAAATATCCCTTTGCCGATTCCACAAGAACAGCCTTAGCGAAAGGCTTCTTGAAGGGAAAGATGTAACACTGTGAGATGAATTAACAGAACACAGAACAGTTTCTCAGAAAGCTTCTTTCCAGTTTTGAAGGGAAGATATTTCCTTTTTCACCACAGCCCTCTATGGGCTTCCAAATATCACTTTCCAAATTCCACAAGAACAGCCTTAGCGAAAGGCTAATTGAAGGGAAAGATGTAACTCTGTGATATGAATTAAAGGAACACAGAGCAGTTTCTCAGAATGCTTCTTTCCAGTTTTGAACGGAAGATATTTCCTTTTTCACCATAGCCCTCTATGGGCTTCCAAATATCCCTTTGCCAAATCCAGAAGAACAGGCTTAGCGAAAGGCTTCTTGTAGGGAAAGATGAAACTCTGTGAGATGAATTAACAGAACACAGAGCAGTTTCTCAGAAAGCTTCTTTCCAGTTTTGAACGGAAGATATTTCCTTTTTCACCATAGCCCTCTATGGGCTTCCAAATATCACTTTGTCAATTCCACAAGAACAGCCTTAGCGAAAGGCTAATTGAAGGGAAAGATGTAACTCTGTGAGATGAATTATCAGAACACAGAGCAGTTTTTCAGAAAGCTTCTTTACAGTTTTGAACGGAAGATAATTCCTTTTTTACAGTAGCCCTCTATGGGCTTCCAAATATCACTTTTCAAATTCCACAAGAACAGCCCTAGCGAAAGGCTTCTTGAAGGGAAAGATGTAACTCTGTGAGATGAATTAACAGAACACAGAGCAGTTTCTCAGAAAGCTTCTTTCCAGTTTTCAACGGAAGATATTTCCTTTTTCACCATAGCCCTCTATGGGCTTCCAAATATCACTTTGCCAATTCCACAAGAACAGACTTAGCGAAAGGCTTCTTGTAGGGAAAGATGTAACTCTGTGAGATGAAGTTACAGAACACAGAGCAGTTTCTCAGAAAGCTTCTTTCCAGTTTTGAACGGAAGATATTTCCTTTTTCACCACAGCCCTCTATGAGCTTCCAAATATCACTTTGCCAATTCCACAAGAACAGCCTTAGCGAAAGGCTTCTTGAAGGGAAAGATGTTACCCTGTGAGATGAATTAACAGAACACAGAGCAGATTCTCAGAAAGCTTCTTTCCAGTTTTGAACGGAAGATATTTCCTTTTTCACCATAGCCCTCTATGGCCTTCCAAATATCAATTTGCCAATTCCACAAGAAGAGCCTTAGCGAAAGGCTTCTTGAAGGGAAAGATGTAACTCTGTGAGATGAATTAACAGAACACCGAGCAGTTTCTCAGAAAGCTTCTTTCCAGTTTTGAACAGAAGATATTTCCTTTTTCACCCTAGCCCTCTATGGGCTTCCAAATATCCCTTTGCCGATTCCACAAGAACAGCCTAGCGAAAGGCTAATTGAATGGAAAGATGTAACTCTGTGATATGAATTAAAGGAACACAGAGCAGTTTCTCAGAATGCTTCTTTCCAGTTTTGAACGGAAGATATTTCCTTTTTCACCATAGCCCTCTATGGGCTTCCAAATATCCCTTTGCCAATTCCACAAGAACAGCCTTAGCGAAAGGCTTCTTGAAGAGAAAGATGTAAGTCTATGAGATGAATTTACAGAACACAGAGCAGTTTCTCAGAAAGCTTCTTTCCAGTTTTGAACGGAAGATATTTCCTTTTTCACCACAGCCCTCTATGAGTTTCCAAATATCACTTTGCCAATTCCACAAGAACAGCCTTAGCGAAAGGCTAATTGAAGGGAAAGATGTAACTCTGTGATATGAATTAAAGGAACACAGAGCAGTTTCTCAGAATGCTTCTTTCCAGTTTTGAACGGAAGATATTTCCTTTTTCACCATAGCCCTCTAAGGGCTTCCAAATATCCCTTTGCAAATTCCACAAGAACAGCCTTAGCGAAAGGATTCTTGAAGAGAAAGATGTATCTCTGTGAGATGAATTAACAGAACACAGAGCAGTTTCTCAGAAACCTTCTTTCCAGTTTTGAACGGAAGATATTTCCTTTTTCACCATAGCCCTCTAAGGGCTTCCAAATATCCCTTTGCCAATTCCACAAGAACAGCATTAGGGAAAGGCTTCTTGAAGAGAAAGATGTAACTCTGTGAGATGAATTAACAGAACACAGAGCAGTTTCTCAGAAAGTTTCTTTCCAGTTTTGAACGGAAGATATTTCCTTTTTCACCACAGCCCTCAATGGGCTTCCAAATATCCCCTTGCCAATTCCACCAGAACAGCCTCAGGGAAAGGCTTCTTGAAGGGAAAGATGTAACTCTGTAGATGAATTAACAGAACACAGAGCATTTTCTCAGAAAGCTTCTTTCCAGTTTTGAACGGAAGATATTTCCTTTTTCACCATAGCCCTATATGGGCTTCCAAATATCCCTTTGCCAATTCCACAAGAACAGCCTTAGCGAAAGGCTTCTTGAAGGGAAAGATGTAACTCTGTGAGATGAATTAACAGAACACAGAGCAGTTTCTCAGAAAGCTTCTTTCCAGTTTTCAACTGAAGATATTTCCTTTTTCACCATAGCCCTCTATGGGCTTCCAAATATCACTTTGCCAATTCCACAAGAACAGTCTTAGCGAAAGGCTAATTGAAGGGAAAGATGTAACTCTGTGAGATGAATTAACAGAACACAGAGCAGTTTCTCAGAAAGCTTCTTTCCAGTATTGAACGGAAGATATTTAATTTTTCACATTGGCCCTCTATGGGCTTCCAAATATCACTTTGCCAATTCCACAAGAACAACCTTAGCGAAAGGCTTCTTGAAGGGAAAGATGTAACTCTGTGAGATGAATTAACAGAACACAGAGCAGTTTCTCAGAAAACTTCTTTCCAGTTTTGAACGGAAGATAATTCCTTTTTCACCACAGCCCTCTATGGGCTTCCAAATATGACTTTGACAATTCCACAAGAACAGCCTTAGCGAAAGGCTAATTGAAGGGAAAGATGTAACTCTGTGATATGAATTAAAGGAACACAGAGCAGTTTCTCAGAATGCTTCTTTCCAGTTTTGAACGGAAGATATTTCCTTTTTCACCACAGCCCTCAATGGGCTTCCAAATATCCCCTTGCCAATTCCAAGAGAACAGCCTCAGGGAAAGGCTTCTTGAAGGGAAAGATGTAACTCTGTAGATGAATTAACAGAACACAGAGCATTTTCTCAGAAAGCTTCTTTCCAGTTTTGAACGGAAGATATTTCCTTTTTCACCATAGCCCTATATGGGCTTCCAAATATCCCTTTGCCAATTCCACAAGAACAGCCTTAGCGAAAGGCTTCTTGAAGGGAAAGATGTAACTCTGTGAGATGAATTAACAGAACACAGAGCAGTTTCTCAGAAAGCTTCTTTCCAGTTTTCAACTGAAGATATTTCCTTTTTCACCATAGCCCTCTATGGGCTTCCAAATATCACTTTGCCAATTCCACAAGAACAGTCTTAGCGAAAGGCTAATTGAAGGGAAAGATGTAACTCTGTGAGATGAATTAACAGAACACAGAGCAGTTTCTCAGAAAGCTTCTTTCCAGTATTGAACGGAAGATATTTAATTTTTCACATTGGCCCTCTATGGGCTTCCAAATATCACTTTGCCAATTCCACAAGAACAGCCTTAGCGAAAGGCTTCTTGAAGGGAAAGATGTAACTCTGTGAGATGAATTAACAGAACACAGAGCAGTTTCTCAGAAAACTTCTTTCCAGTTTTGAACGGAAGATAATTCCTTTTTCACCACAGCCCTCTATGGGCTTCCAAATATGACTTTGACAATTCCACAAGAACAGCCTTAGCGAAAGGCTAATTGAAGGGAAAGATGTAACTCTGTGATATGAATTAAAGGAACACAGAGCAGTTTCTCAGAATGCTTCTTTCCAGTTTTGAACGGAAGATATTTCCTTTTTCACCATAGCCCTCTATGGGCTTCCAAATATCCCTTTGCCAAATCCAGAAGAACAGCCTTAGCGAAAGACTTCTTGAAGGGAAAGATGAAACTCTGTGAGATGAATTAACAGAACACAGAGCAGTTTCTCAGAAAGCTTCTTTCCAGTTTTGAACGGAAGATATTTCCTTTTTCACCATAGCCCTCTATGGGCTTCCAAATATCCCTTTGCCAATTCCACAAGAACAGTCTTAGCGAAAGGCTAATTGAAGGGAAAGATGTAACTCTGTGAGATGAATTAACAGAACACAGAGCAGTTTCTCAGAAAGCTTCTTTCCAGTATTGAACGGAAGATATTTAATTTTTCACATTGGCCCTCTATGGGCTTCCAAATATCACTTTGCCAATTCCACAAGAACAGCCTTAGCGAAAGGCTTCTTGAAGGGAAAGATGTAACTCTGTGAGATGAATTAACAGAACACAGAGCAGTTTCTCAGAAAACTTCTTTCCAGTTTTGAACGGAAGATAATTCCTTTTTCACCACAGCCCTCTATGGGCTTCCAAATATGACTTTGACAATTCCACAAGAACAGCCTTAGCGAAAGGCTAATTGAAGGGAAAGATGTAACTCTGTGATATGAATTAAAGGAACACAGAGCAGTTTCTCAGAATGCTTCTTTCCAGTTTTGAACGGAAGATATTTCCTTTTTCACCACAGCCCTCAATGGGCTTCCAAATATCCCCTTGCCAATTCCAAGAGAACAGCCTCAGGGAAAGGCTTCTTGAAGGGAAAGATGTAACTCTGTAGATGAATTAACAGAACACAGAGCATTTTCTCAGAAAGCTTCTTTCCAGTTTTGAACGGAAGATATTTCCTTTTTCACCATAGCCCTATATGGGCTTCCAAATATCCCTTTGCCAATTCCACAAGAACAGCTTTAGCGAAAGGCTTCTTGAAGGGAAAGATGTAACTCTGTGAGATGAATTAACAGAACACAGAGCAGTTTCTCAGAAAGCTTCTTTCCAGTTTTCAACTGAAGATATTTCCTTTTTCACCATAGCCCTCTATGGGCTTCCAAATATCACTTTGCCAATTCCACAAGAACAGTCTTAGCGAAAGGCTAATTGAAGGGAAAGATGTAACTCTGTGAGATGAATTAACAGAACACAGAGCAGTTTCTCAGAAAGCTTCTTTCCAGTATTGAACGGAAGATATTTAATTTTTCACATTGGCCCTCTATGGGCTTCCAAATATCACTTTGCCAATTCCACAAGAACAGCCTTAGCGAAAGGCTTCTTGAAGGGAAAGATGTAACTCTGTGAGATGAATTAACAGAACACAGAGCAGTTTCTCAGAAAACTTCTTTCCAGTTTTGAACGGAAGATAATTCCTTTTTCACCGCAGCCCTCTATGGGCTTCCAAATATGACTTTGACAATTCCACAAGAACAGCCTTAGCGAAAGGCTAATTGAAGGGAAAGATGTAACTCTGTGATATGAATTAAAGGAACACAGAGCAGTTTCTCAGAATGCTTCTTTCCAGTTTTGAACGGAAGATATTTCCTTTTTCACCATAGCCCTCTATGGGTTCCAAATATCCCTTTGCCAAATCCAGAAGAACAGCCTTAGCGAAAGACTTCTTGAAGGGAAAGATGAAACTCTGTGAGATGAATTAACAGAACACAGAGCAGTTTCTCAGAAAGCTTCTTTCCAGTTTTGAACGGAAGATATTTCCTTTTTCACCGCAGCCCTCTATGGGCTTCCAAATATCCCTTTGCCAATTCCACAAGAACAGCCTTGGCGAAAGGCTTCTTGAAGGGAAAGATGTAACTCTGCGAGATGAATTAACAGAACACAGAGCAGTTTCTCAGAATGCTTCTTTCCAGTTTTGTACGGAAGATATTTCCTTTTTCACCATAGCCCTCTATGGGCTTCCAAATATCCCTTTGCCAAATCCAGAAGAACAGCCTTAGCGAAAGGTTTCTTGAAGGGAAAGATGAAACTCTGTGATATGAATTAACAGAACACAGAGCAGTGTCTCAGAAAGCTTCTTTCCAGTTTTGAACGGAAGATATTTCCTTTTTCACCACAGCCCTCAATGGGCTTCCAAATATCACTTTGATAATTCCACAAGAATAGCCTTAGCGAAAGGCTTCTTGAAGGGAAAGATGTAACTCTGTGAGATGAATTAACAGAACACAGAGCAGTTTCTCAGAAAGCTTCTTTCCAGTTTTCAACGGAAAGTATTTCCTTTTTCACCGTAGCCCTCTATGGGCTTTCAAATATCCCCTTGCCCATTCCACAAGAACAGCCTTAGCGAAAGGCTTCTTGAAAGGAAAGATGTAACTCTGTGAGAAGAATTAATAGAACACAGAGCAGTGTCTCAGAAAACTTCTTTCCAGTTTTGAACGAAAGATATTTCCTTTTTCAACATAGCCCTCTATGGGCTTCCAAATATCTCTTTGCCAATTCCACAAGAACAGCCTTAGCGAAAGGCTTCTTGAAGGGAAAGATGTAACTCTGTGAGATGAATTAACAGAACACAGAGCAGTTTCTCAGAAAGCTTCTTTCCAGTATTGAACGGAAGATATTTAATTTTTCACATTGGCCCTCTATGGGCTTCCAAATATCACTTTGCCAATTCCACAAGAACAGCCTTAGCGAAAGGCTTCTTGAAGAGAAAGATGTAACTCTGTGAGATGAATTAACAGAACACAGAGCAGTTTCTCAGAAAACTTCTTTCCAGTTTTGAACGGAAGATAATTCCTTTTTCACCACAGCCCTCTATGGGCTTCCAAATATGACTTTGACAATTCCACAAGAACAGCCTTAGCGAAAGGCTAATTGAAGGGAAAGATGTAACTCTGTGATATGAATTGAAGGAACACAGAGCAGTTTCTCAGAAAGCTTCTTTCCAGTTTTGAACGGAAGATATTTCCTTTTTCACCGCAGCCCTCTATGGGCTTCCAAATATCCCTTTGCCAATTCCACAAGAACAGCCTTGGCGAAAGGCTTCTTGAAGGGAAAGATGTAACTCTGTTAGATGAATTAACAGAACACGGAGCAGTTTCTCAGAAAGCTTCTTTCCAATTTTGAACGGAAGATATTTCCTTTTTCCGCATAGCCCTCTATGGCCTTCCAAATATCACTTTGCCAATTCCACAAGAATAGCCCTAGCGAAAGGCTTCTTGAAGGGAAAGATGTAACTCTGTGAGATGAATTAACAGAACACAGAGCAGTTTCTCAGAAAGCTTCTTTCCAGTTTTGTACGGAAGATATTTCCTTTTTCACCATAGCCCTCTAAAGGCTTCCAAATATCCCTTTGCCAATTCCACAAGAACAGCCTTAGCGAAAGGCTCCTTGAAGGGAAAGATGTAACTCTGTGAGATGAATTAAGAGAACACAGAGCAGTTTCTCAGAAAGCTTCTTTCCTGTTTTGAACGGAAGATATTTCCTTTTTCACCATAGCCCTCTAAGGGCTTCCAAATATCCCTTTGCCAATTCCACAAGAACAGCCTTAGGGAAAGGCTTCTTGAAGGGAAAGATGTAACTCTGTGAGATGAATTAACAGAACACAGAGCAGTTTCTCAGAAAGCTTCTTTCCAGTTTTGAACGGAAGATATTTCCTTTTTCACCACAGCCTTCTTTGGGCTTCCAAATATCACTTTGCAAATTCCACAAGAACAGCCTTAGCGAAAGGCTAATTGAAGGTAAAGATGTAACTCTGTGATATGAATTAAAGGAACACAGAGCAGTTTCTCAGAATGCTTCTTTCCAGTTTTGAACGGAAGATATTTCCTTTTTCACCATAGCCCTCTATGGGCTTCCAAATATCACTTTGTCAATTCCACAAGAACAGCCTTAGCGAAAGGCTAATTGAAGGGAAAGATGTAACTCTGTGAGATGAATTAACAGAACACCGAGCAGTTTCTCAGAAAGCTTCTTTCCAGTTTTGAACAGAAGATATTTCCTTTTTCACCATAGCCCTCTATGGGCTTCCAAATATCCCTTTGCCGATTCCACAAGAACAGCCTTAGCGAAAGGCTTCTTGAAGGGAAAGATGAAACTCTGTGAGATGAATTAACAGAACACAGAGCAGTTTCTCAGAAAGCTTCTTTCCAGTTTTGAACGGAAGATATTTCCTTTTTCACCATAGTCCTCTATGGGCTTCCAAATATCACTTTGTCAATTCCACAAGAACAGCCTTAGCGAAAGGCTAATTGAAGGGAAAGATGTAACTCTGTGAGATGAATTATCAGAACACAGAGCAGTTTTTCAGAAAGCTTCTTTACAGTTTTGAACGGAAGATATTTCCTTTTTCACAGTAGCCCTCTATGGGCTTCCAAATATCACTTTGCAAATTCCACAAGAACAGCCCTAGCGAAAGGCTTCTTGAAGGGAAAGATGTAACTCTGTGAGATGAATTAACAGAACACAGAGCAGTTTCTCAGAAAGCTTCTTTCCAGTTTTCAACGGAAGATATTTCCTTTTTCACCATAGCCCTCTATGGGCTTCCAAATATCACTTTGCCAATTCCACAAGAACAGCCTTAGCGAAAGGCTTCTTGTAGGGAAAGATGTAACTCTGTGAGATGAAGTTACAGAACACAGAGCAGTTTCTCAGAAAGCTTCTTTCCAGTTTTGAACGGAAGATATTTCCTTTTTCACCACAGCCCTCTATGAGCTTCCAAATATCACTTTGCCAATTCCACAAGAACAGCCTTAGCGAAAGGCTAATTGAAGGGAAAGATGTAACTCTGTGATATGAATTAAAGGAACACAGAACAGTTTCTCAGAATGCTTCTTTCCAGTTTTGTACGGAAGATATTTCCTTTTTCACCATAGCCCTCTATGGGCTTCCAAATATCCCTTTGCCAATTCCACAAGAACAGCCTTAGCGAAAGGCTTCTTGAAGAGAAAGATGTAACTCTATGAGATGAATTTACAGAACACAGAGCAGTTTCTCAGAAAGCTTCTTTCCAGTTTTGAACGGAAGTTATTTCCTTTTTCACCACAGCCCTCTATGAGTTTCCAAATATCACTTTGCCAATTCCACAAGAACAGCCTTAGCGAAAGGCTTCTTGAAGGGAAAGATGTAACTCTGTGAGATGAATTAACAGAACACAGAGCAGTTTCTCAGAAAACTTCTTTCCAGTTTTGAACGGAAGATAATTCCTTTTTCACAACAGCCCTCTATGGGCTTCCAAATATGACTTTGACAATTCCACAAGAACAGCCTTAGCGAAAGGCTAATTGAAGGGAAAGATGTAACTCTGTGATATGAATTAAAGGAACACAGAGCAGTTTCTCAGAAAGCTTCTTTCCAGTTTTGAACGGAAGATATTTCCTTTTTCACCGCAGCCCTCTATGGGCTTCCAAATATCCCTTTGCCAATTCCACAAGAACAGCCTTGGCGAAAGGCTTCTTGAAGGGAAAGATGTAACTCTGTTAGATGAATTAACAGAACACGGAGCAGTTTCTCAGAAAGCTTCTTTCCAATTTTGAACGGAAGGTATTTCCTTTTTCACCATAGCCCTCTATGGCCTTCCAAATATCACTTTGCCAATTCCACAAGAATAGCCCTAGCGAAAGGCTTCTTGAAGGGAAAGATGTAACTCTGTGAGATGAATTAACAGAACACAGAGCAGTTTCTCAGAAAGCTTCTTTCCAGTTTTGTACGGAAGATATTTCCTTTTTCACCATAGCCCTCTAAGGGCTTCCAAATATCCCTTTGCCAATTCCACAAGAACAGCCTTAGCGAAAGGCTCCTTGAAGGGAAAGATGTAACTCTGTGAGATGAATTAACAGAACACCGAGCAGTTTCTCAGAAAGCTTCTTTCCAGTTTTGAACAGAAGATATTTCCTTTTTCACCATAGCCCTCTATGGGCTTCCAAATATCCCTTTGCCGATTCCACAAGAACAGGCTTAGCGAAAGGCTTCTTGAAGGGAAAGATGTAACTCTGTGAGATGAATTAACAGAACACAGAACAGTTTCTCAGAAAGCTTCTTTCCAGTTTTGAAGGGAAGATATTTCCTTTTTCACCACAGCCCTCTATGGGCTTCCAAATATCACTTTCCAAATTCCACAAGAACAGCCTTAGCGAAAGGCTAATTGAAGGGAAAGATGTAACTCTGTGATATGAATTAAAGGAACACAGAGCAGTTTCTCAGAATGCTTCTTTCCAGTTTTGAACGGAAGATATTTCCTTTTTCACCATAGCCCTCTATGGGCTTCCAAATATCCCTTTGCCAAATCCAGAAGAACAGGCTTAGCGAAAGGCTTCTTGTAGGGAAAGATGAAACTCTGTGAGATGAATTAACAGAACACAGAGCAGTTTCTCAGAAAGCTTCTTTCCAGTTTTGAACGGAAGATATTTCCTTTTTCACCATAGCCCTCTATGGGCTTCCAAATATCACTTTGTCAATTCCACAAGAACAGCCTTAGCGAAAGGCTAATTGAAGGGAAAGATGTAACTCTGTGAGATGAATTATCAGAACACAGAGCAGTTTTTCAGAAAGCTTCTTTACAGTTTTGAACGGAAGATAATTCCTTTTTTACAGTAGCCCTCTATGGGCTTCCAAATATCACTTTTCAAATTCCACAAGAACAGCCCTAGCGAAAGGCTTCTTGAAGGGAAAGATGTAACTCTGTGAGATGAATTAACAGAACACAGAGCAGTTTCTCAGAAAGCTTCTTTCCAGTTTTCAACGGAAGATATTTCCTTTTTCACCATAGCCCTCTATGGGCTTCCAAATATCACTTTGCCAATTCCACAAGAACAGCCTTAGCGAAAGGCTTCTTGTAGGGAAAGATGTAACTCTGTGAGATGAAGTTACAGAACACAGAGCAGTTTCTCAGAAAGCTTCTTTCCAGTTTTGAACGGAAGATATTTCCTTTTTCACCACAGCCCTCTATGAGCTTCCAAATATCACTTTGCCAATTCCACAAGAACAGCCTTAGCGAAAGGCTTCTTGAAGGGAAAGATGTTACCCTGTGAGATGAATTAACAGAACACAGAGCAGATTCTCAGAAAGCTTCTTTCCAGTTTTGAACGGAAGATATTTCCTTTTTCACCATAGCCCTCTATGGCCTTCCAAATATCAATTTGCCAATTCCACAAGAAGAGCCTTAGCGAAAGGCTTCTTGAAGGGAAAGATGTAACTCTGTGAGATGAATTAACAGAACACCGAGCAGTTTCTCAGAAAGCTTATTTCCAGTTTTGAACAGAAGATATTTCCTTTTTCACCCTAGCCCTCTATGGGCTTCCAAATATCCCTTTGCCGATTCCACAAGAACAGCCTAGCGAAAGGCTAATTGAATGGAAAGATGTAACTCTGTGATATGAATTAAAGGAACACAGAGCAGTTTCTCAGAATGCTTCTTTCCAGTTTTGAACGGAAGATATTTCCTTTTTCACCATAGCCCTCTATGGGCTTCCAAATATCCCTTTGCCAATTCCACAAGAACAGCCTTAGCGAAAGGCTTCTTGAAGAGAAAGATGTAAGTCTATGAGATGAATTTACAGAACACAGAGCAGTTTCTCAGAAAGCTTCTTTCCAGTTTTGAACGGAAGATATTTCCTTTTTCACCACAGCCCTCTATGAGTTTCCAAATATCACTTTGCCAATTCCACAAGAACAGCCTTAGCGAAAGGCTAATTGAAGGGAAAGATGTAACTCTGTGATATGAATTAAAGGAACACAGAGCAGTTTCTCAGAATGCTTCTTTCCAGTTTTGAACGGAAGATATTTCCTTTTTCACCATAGCCCTCTAAGGGCTTCCAAATATCCCTTTGCAAATTCCACAAGAACAGCCTTAGCGAAAGGATTCTTGAAGAGAAAGATGTAACTCTGTGAGATGAATTAACAGAACACAGAGCAGTTTCTCAGAAACCTTCTTTCCAGTTTTGAACGGAAGATATTTCCTTTTTCACCATAGCCCTCTAAGGGCTTCCAAATATCCCTTTGCCAATTCCACAAGAACAGCATTAGGGAAAGGCTTCTTGAAGAGAAAGATGTAACTCTGTGAGATGAATTAACAGAACACAGAGCAGTTTCTCAGAAAGTTTCTTTCCAGTTTTGAACGGAAGATATTTCCTTTTTCACCACAGCCCTCAATGGGCTTCCAAATATCCCCTTGCCAATTCCACCAGAACAGCCTCAGGGAAAGGCTTCTTGAAGGGAAAGATGTAACTCTGTAGATGAATTAACAGAACACAGAGCATTTTCTCAGAAAGCTTCTTTCCAGTTTTGAACGGAAGATATTTCCTTTTTCACCATAGCCCTATATGGGCTTCCAAATATCCCTTTGCCAATTCCACAAGAACAGCCTTAGCGAAAGGCTTCTTGAAGGGAAAGATGTAACTCTGTGAGATGAATTAACAGAACACAGAGCAGTTTCTCAGAAAGCTTCTTTCCAGTTTTCAACTGAAGATATTTCCTTTTTCACCATAGCCCTCTATGGGCTTCCAAATATCACTTTGCCAATTCCACAAGAACAGTCTTAGCGAAAGGCTAATTGAAGGGAAAGATGTAACTCTGTGAGATGAATTAACAGAACACAGAGCAGTTTCTCAGAAAGCTTCTTTCCAGTATTGAACGGAAGATATTTAATTTTTCACATTGGCCCTCTATGGGCTTCCAAATATCACTTTGCCAATTCCACAAGAACAGCCTTAGCGAAAGGCTTCTTGAAGGGAAAGATGTAACTCTGTGAGATGAATTAACAGAACACAGAGCAGTTTCTCAGAAAACTTCTTTCCAGTTTTGAACGGAAGATAATTCCTTTTTCACCACAGCCCTCTATGGGCTTCCAAATATGACTTTGACAATTCCACAAGAACAGCCTTAGCGAAAGGCTAATTGAAGGGAAAGATGTAACTCTGTGATATGAATTAAAGGAACACAGAGCAGTTTCTCAGAATGCTTCTTTCCGGTTTTGAACGGAAGATATTTCCTTTTTCACCACAGCCCTCAATGGGCTTCCAAATATCCCCTTGCCAATTCCAAGAGAACAGAATCAGGGAAAGGCTTCTTGAAGGGAAAGATGTAACTCTGTAGATGAATTAACAGAACACAGAGCATTTTCTCAGAAAGCTTCTTTCCAGTTTTGAACGGAAGATATTTCCTTTTTCACCATAGCCCTATATGGGCTTCCAAATATCCCTTTGCCAATTCCACAAGAACAGACTTAGCGAAAGGCTTCTTGAAGGGAAAGATGTAACTCTGTGAGATGAATTAACAGAACACAGAGCAGTTTCTCAGAAAGCTTCTTTCCAGTTTTCAACTGAAGATATTTCCTTTTTCACCATAGCCCTCTATGGGCTTCCAAATATCACTTTGCCAATTCCACAAGAACAGTCTTAGCGAAAGGCTAATTGAAGGGAAAGATGTAACTCTGTGAGATGAATTAACAGAACACAGAGCAGTTTCTCAGAAAGCTTCTTTCCAGTATTGAACGGAAGATATTTAATTTTTCACATTGGCCCTCTAGGGGCTTCCAAATATCTCTTTGCCAATTCCCCAAGAACAGCCTTAGCGAAAGGCTTCTTGAAGGGAAAGATGTAACTCTGTGAGATGAATTAACAGAACACAGACCAGTTTCTCAGAATGCTTCTTTCCAGTTTTGTACGGAAGATATTTCCTTTTTCACCATAGCCCTCTATGGGCTTCCAAATATCCCTTTGCCAAATCCAGAAGAACAGCCTTAGCGAAAGACTTCTTGAAGGGAAAGATGAAACTCTGTGAGATGAATTAACAGAACACAGAGCAGTTTCTCAGAAAGCTTCTTTCCAGTTTTGAACGGAAGATATTTCCTTTTTCACCATAGCCCTCTATGGGCTTCCAAATATCCCTTTGCCAATTCCACAAGAACAGCCTTGGCGAAAGGCGTCTTGAAGGGAAAGATGTAACTCTGTTAGTTGAATTAACAGAACACGGAGCAGTTTCTCCGAAAGCTTCTTTCCAATTTTGAACGGAAGATATTTCCTTTTTCACCATAGCCCTCTATGGGCTTCCAAATATCACTTTGCCAATTCCACAAGAATAGCCCTAGCGAAAGGCTTCTTGAAGGGAAAGATGTAACTCTGTGAGATGAATTAACAGAACACAGAGCAGTTTCTCAGAAAGCTTCTTTCCAGTTTTGTACGGAAGATATTTCCTTTTTCACCATAGCCCTCTAAGGGCTTCCAAATATCCCTTTGCCAATTCCACAAGATCAGCCTTAGCGAAAGGCTCCTTGAAGGGAAAGATGTAACTCTGTGAGATGAATTAACAGAACACAGAGCAGTTTCTCAGAAAGCTTCTTTCCTGTTTTGAACGGAAGATATTTCCTTTTTCACCCTAGCCCTCTATGGGCTTCCAAATATCCCTTTGCCAATTCCACAAGAACAGCCTTAGGGAAAGGCTTCTTGAAGGGAAAGATGTAACTCTGTGAGATGAATTAACAGAACACAGAGCAGTTTCTCAGAAAGCTTCTTTCCAGTTTTGAACGGAAGATATTTCCTTTTTCACCACAGCCTTCTTTGGGCTTCCAAATATCACTTTGCAAATTCCACAAGAACAGCCTTAGCGAAAGGCTAATTGAAGGGAAAGATGTAACTCTGTGATATGAATTAAAGGAACACAGAGCAGTTTCTCAGAATGCTTCTTTCCAGTTTTGAACGGAAGATATTTCCTTTTTCACCATAGCCCTCTATGGGCTTCCAAATATCCCTTTGCCAAATCAAGAAGAACAGCCTTAGCGAAAGGCTTCTTGTAGGGAAAGATGAAACTCTGTGAGATGAATTAACAGAACACAGAGCAGTTTCTCAGAAAGCTTCTTTCCAGTTTTGAACGGAAGATATTTCCTTTTTCACCATAGCCCTCTACGGGCTTCCAAATATCACTTTGTCAATTCCACAAGAACAGCCTTAGCGAAAGGCTAATTGAAGGGAAAGATGTAACTCTGTGAGATGAATTAACAGAACACAGAGCAGTTTTTCAGAAAGCTTCTTTCCAGTTTTGAACGGAAGATATTTCCTTTTTCACCACAGCCCTCTATGGGCTTCCAAATATGACTTTGACAATTCCACAAGAACAGCCTCAGCGAAAGGCTAATTGAAGGGAAAGATGTAACTCTGTGATATGAATTAAAGGAACACAGAGAAGTTTCTCAGAATGCTTCTTTCCAGTTTTTAACGGAAGATATTTCCTTTTTCACCATAGCCCTCTATGGGCTTCCAAATATCCCTTTGCCAAATCCAGAAGAACAGCCTTAGCGAAAGGCTTCTTGAAGGGAAAGATGAAACTCTGTGAGATGAATTAACAGAACACAGAGCAGTTTCTCAGAAAGCTTCTTTCCAGTTTTGAACGGAAGATATTTCCTTTTTCACCGCAGCCCACTATGGGCTTCCAAATATCCCTTTGCCAATTCCACAAGAACAGCCTTGGCGAAAGGTTTCTTGAAGGGAAAGATGTAACTCTGTGAGATGAATTAACAGAACACAGAGCAGTTTCTCAGAAAGCTTCTTTCCAGTTTTCAACGGAAGATATTTCCTTTTTCACCATAGCCCTCTATGGGCTTCCAAATATCACTTTGCCAATTCCACAAGAACAGCCTTAGCGAAAGGCTTCTTGAAGGGAAAGATGTAACTCTGTGAGATGAAGTTACAGAACACAGAGCAGTTTCTCAGAAAGCTTCTTTCCAGTTTTGAACGGAAGATATTTCCTTTTTCACCACAGCCCTCTATGAGCTTCCAAATATCACTTTGCCAATTCCACAAGAACAGCCTTAGCGAAAGGCTAATTGAAGGGAAAGATGTAACTCTGTGATATGAATTAAAGGAACACAGAACAGTTTCTCAGAATGCTTCTTTCCAGTTTTCAACGGAAGATATTTCCTTTTTCACCATAGCCCTCTATGGGCTTCCAAATATCCCTTTGCCAATTGCACAAGAACAGCCTTAGCGAAAGGCTTCTTGAAGAGAAAGATGTAACTCTATGAGATGAATTTACAGAACAGTTTCTCAGAAAGCTTCTTTCCAGTTTTGAACGGAAGATATTTCCTTTTTCACCACAGCCCTCTATGAGTTTCCAAATATCACTTTGCCAATTCCACAAGAACAGCCTTAGCGAAAGGCTTCTTGAAGGGAAAGATGTAACTCTGTGAGATGAATTAACAGAACACAGAGCAGTTTCTCAGAAAACTTCTTTCCAGTTTTGAACAGAAGATAATTCCTTTTTCACAACAGCCCTCTATGGGCTTCCAAATATGACTTTGACAATTCCACAAGAACAGCCTTAGCGAAAGGCTAATTGAAGGAAAAGATGTAACTCTGTGATATGAATTAAAGGAACACAGAGCAGTTTCTCAGAAAGCTTCTTTCCAGTTTTGAACGGAAGATATTTCCTTTTTCACCGCAGCCCTCTATGGGCTTCCAAATATCCCTTTGCCAATTCCACAAGAACAGCCTTGGCGAAAGGCTTCTTGAAGGGAAAGATGTAACTCTGTTAGATGAATTAACAGAACACGGAGCAGTTTCTCAGAAAGCTTCTTTCCAATTTTGAACGGAAGATATTTCCTTTTTCACCATAGCCCTCTATGGCGTTCCAAATATCACTTTGCCAATTCCACAAGAATAGCCCTAGCGAAAGGCTTCTTGAAGGGAAAGATGTAACTCTGTGAGATGAATTAACAGAACACAGAGCAGTTTCTCAGAAAGCTTCTTTCCAGTTTTGTACGGAAGATATTTCCTTTTTCACCATAGCCCTCTAAGGGCTTCCAAATATCCCTTTGCCAATTCCACAAGAACAGCCTTAGCGAAAGGCTCCTTGAAGGGAAAGATGTAACTCTGTGAGATGAATTAACAGAACACAGAGCAGTTTCTCAGAAAGCTTCTTTCCTGTTTTGAACGGAAGATATTTCCTTTTTCACCCTAGCCCTCTATGGGCTTCCAAATATCCCTTTGACAATTCCACAAGAACAGCCTTAGGGAAAGGCTTCTTGAAGGGAAAGATGTAACTCTGTGAGATGAATTAACAGAACACAGAGCAGTTTCTCAGAAAGCTTCTTTCCAGTTTTGAACGGAAGATATTTCCTTTTTCACCACAGCCTTCTTTGGGCTTCCAAATATCACTTTGCAAATTCCACAAGAACAGCCTTAGCGAAAGGCTAATTGAATGTAAAGATGTAACTCTGTGATATGAATTAAAGGAACACAGAGCAGTTTCTCAGAATGCTTCTTTCCAGTTTTGAACGGAAGATATTTCCTTTTTCACCATAGCCCTCTATGGGCTTCCAAATATCACTTTGTCAATTCCACAAGAACAGCCTTAGCGAAAGGCTAATTGAAGGGAAAGATGTAACTCTGTGAGATGAATTAACAGAACACCGAGCAGTTTCTCAGAAAGCTTCTTTCCAGTTTTGAACAGAAGATATTTCCTTTTTCACCATAGCCCTCTATGGGCTTCCAAATATCCCTTTGCCGATTCCACAAGAACAGCCTTAGCGAAAGGCTTCTTGAAGGGAAAGATGTAACTCTGTGAGATGAATTAACAGAACACAGAGCAGTTTCTCAGAAAGCTTCTTTCCAGTTTTGAAGGGAAGATATTTCCTTTTTCACCACAGCCCTCTATGGGCTTCCAAATATCACTTTGCAAATTCCACAAGAACAGCCTTAGCGAAAGGCTAATTGAAGGGAAAGATGTAACTCTGTGATATGAATTAAAGGAACACAGAGCAGTTTCTCAGAATGCTTCTTTCCAGTTTTGAACGGAAGATATTTCCTTTTTCACCATAGCCCTCTATGGGCTTCCAAATATCCCTTTGCCAAATCCAGAAGAACAGGCTTAGCGAAAGGCTTCTTGTAGGGAAAGATGAAACTCTGTGAGATGAATTAACAGAACACAGAGCAGTTTCTCAGAAAGCTTCTTTCCAGTTTTGAACGGAAGATATTTCCTTTTTCACCATAGCCCTCTATGGGCTTCCAAATATCACTTTGTCAATTCCACAAGAACAGCCTTAGCGAAAGGCTAATTGAAGGGAAAGATGTAACTCTGTGAGATGAATTATCAGAACACAGAGCAGTTTTTCAGAAAGCTTCTTTACAGTTTTGAACGGAAGATATTTCCTTTTTCACAGTAGCCCTCTATGGGCTTCCAAATATCACTTTTCAAATTCCACAAGAACAGCCCTAGCGAAAGGCTTCTTGAAGGGAAAGATGTAACTCTGTGAGATGAATTAACAGAACACAGAGCAGTTTCTCAGAAAGCTTCTTTCCAGTTTTCAACGGAAGATATTTCCTTTTTCACCATAGCCCTCTATGGGCTTCCAAATATCACTTTGCCAATTCCACAAGAACAGCCTTAGCGAAAGGCTTCTTGTAGGCAAAGATGTAACTCTGTGAGATGAAGTTACAGAACACAGAGCAGTTTCTCAGAAAGCTTCTTTCCAGTTTTGAACGGAAGATATTTCCTTTTTCACCACAGCCCTCTATGAGCTTCCAAATATCACTTTGCCAATTCCACAAGAACAGCCTTAGCGAAAGGCTAATTGAAGGGAAAGATGTAACTCTGTGATATGAATTAAAGGAACACAGAACAGTTTCTCGGAATGCTTCTTTCCAGTTTTGAACGGAAGATATTTCCTTTTTCACCATAGCCCTCTATGGGCTTCCAAATATCCCTTTGCCAATTCCACAAGAACAGCCTTAGCGAAAGGCTTCTTGAAGAGAAAGATGTAACTCTATGACATGAATTTACAGAACACAGAGCAGTTTCTCAGAAAGCTTCTTTCCAGTTTTGAACGGAAGATATTTCCTTTTTCACCACAGCCCTCTATGAGTTTCCAAATATCACTTTGCCAATTCCACAAGAACAGCCTTAGCGAATGGCTAATTGAAGGGAAAGATGTAACTCTGTGAGAAGAATTAATAGAACACAGAGCAGTGTCTCAGAAAACTTCTTTCCAGTTTTGAACGAAAGATATTTCCTTTTTCAACATAGCCCTCTATGGGCTTCCAAATATATCTTTGCCAATTCCACAAGAACAGCCTTAGCGAAAGGCTTCTTGAAGGGAAAGATGTAACTCTGTGAGATGAATTAACAGAACACAGACCAGTTTCTCAGAATGCTTCTTTCCAGTTTTGAACGGAAAATATTTCCTTTTTCACCATAGCCCTCTATGGGCTTCCAAATATCCCTTTGCCAAATCCAGAAGAACAGCCTTAGCGAAAGACTTCTTGAAGGGAAAGATGAAACTCTGTGAGATGAATTAACAGAACACAGAGCAGTTTCTCAGAAAGCTTCTTTCCAGTTTTGAACGGAAGATATTTCCTTTTTCACCATAGCCCTCTATGGGCTTCCAAATATCCCTTTGCCAATTCCACAAGAACAGCCTTGGCGAAAGGCTTCTTGAAGGGAAAGATGTAACTCTGTTAGTTGAATTAACAGAACACGGAGCAGTTTCTCAGAAAGCTTCTTTCCAATTTTGAACGGAAGATATTTCCTTTTTCACCATAGCCCTCTATGGGCTTCCAAATATCACTTTGCCAATTCCACAAGAATAGCCCTAGCGAAAGGCTTCTTGAAGGGAAAGATGTAACTCTGTGAGATGAATTAACAGAACACAGAGCAGTTTCTCAGAAAGCTTCTTTCCAGTTTTGTACGGAAGATATTTCCTTTTTCACCATAGCCCTCTAAGGGCTTCCAAATATCCCTTTGCCAATTCCACAAGATCAGCCTTAGCGAAAGGCTCCTTGAAGGGAAAGATGTAACTCTGTGAGATGAATTAACAGAACACAGAGCAGTTTCTCAGAAAGCTTCTTTCCTGTTTTGAACGGAAGATATTTACTTTTTCACCCTAGCCCTCTATGGGCTTCCAAATATCCCTTTGCCAATTCCACAAGAACAGCCTTAGGGAAAGGCTTCTTGAAGGGAAAGATGTAACTCTGTGAGATGAATTAACAGAACACAGAGCAGTTTCTCAGAAAGCTTCTTTCCAGTTTTGAACGGAAGATATTTCCTTTTTCACCACAGCCTTCTTTGGGCTTCCAAATATCACTTTGCAAATTCCACAAGAACAGCCTTAGCGAAAGGCTAATTGAAGGGAAAGATGTAACTCTGTGATATGAATTAAAGGAACACAGAGCAGTTTCTCAGAATGCTTCTTTCCAGTTTTGAACGGAAGATATTTCCTTTTTCACCATAGCCCTCTATGGGCTTCCAAATATCCCTTTGCCAAATCAAGAAGAACAGCCTTAGCGAAAGGCTTCTTGTAGGGAAAGATGTAACTCTGTGAGATGAATTAACAGAACACAGAGCAGTTTCTCAGAAAGCTTCTTTCCAGTTTTGAACGGAAGATATTTCCTTTTTCACCATAGCCCTCTATGGGCTTCCAAATATCACTTTGTCAATTCCACAAGAACAGCCTTAGCGAAAGGCTAATTTAAGGGAAAGATGTAACTCTGTGAGATGAATTAACAGAACACAGAGCAGTTTTTCAGAAAGCTTCTTTCCAGTTTTGAACGGAAGATATTTCCTTTTTCACCACAGCCCTCTATGGGCTTCCAAATATGACTTTGACAATTCCACAAGAACAGCCTTAGCGAAAGGCTAATTGAAGGGAAAGATGTAACTCTGTGATATGAATTAAAGGAACACAGAGAAGTTTCTCAGAATGCTTCTTTCCAGTTTTTAACGGAAGATATTTCCTTTTTCACCATAGCCCTCTATGGGCTTCCAAATATCCCTTTGCCAAATCCAGAAGAACAGCCTTAGCGAAAGGCTTCTTGAAGGGAAAGATGAAACTCTGTGAGATGAATTAACAGAACACAGAGCAGTTTCTCAGAAAGCTTCTTTCCAGTTTTGAACGGAAGATATTTCCTTTTTCACCGCAGCCCTCTATGGGCTTCCAAATATCCCTTTGCCAATTCCACAAGAACAGCCTGGCCGAAAGGTTTCTTGAAGGGAAAGATGTAACTCTGTGAGATGAATTAACAGAACACAGAGCAGTTTCTCAGAAAGCTCCTTTCCAATTTTGAACGGAAGATATTTCCTTTTTCACCATAGCCCTCTATGGGCTTCCAAATATCACTTTGCCAATTCCACAAGAATAGCCCTAGAGAAAGGCTTCTTGAAGGGAAAGATGTAACTCTGTGAGATGAATTAACAGAACACAGAGCAGTTTCTCAGAAAGCTTCTTTCCAGTTTTGTACGGAAGATATTTCCTTTTTCACCATAGCCCTCTAAGGGCTTCCAAATATCCCTTTTCCAATTCCACAAGAACAGCCTTAGCGAAAGGCTCCTTGAAGGGAAAGATGTAACTCTGTGAGATGAATTAACAGAACACAAAGCAGTTTCTCAGAAAGCTTCTTTCCTGTTTTCAACGGAAGATATTTCCTTTTTCACCATAGCCCTCTATGGGCTTCCAAATATCCCTTTGCCAATTCCACAAGAACAGCCTTAGGGAAAGGCTTCTTGAAGGGAAAGATGTAACTCTGTGAGATGAATTAACAGAACACAGAGCAGTTTCTCAGAAAGCTTCTTTCCAGTTTTGAACGGAAGACATTTCCTTTTTTACCATAGCCCTCTATGGGCTTCCAAATATCACTTTGCCAATTCCACAAGAAGAGCCTTAGCGAAAGGCTTCTTGAAGGGAAAGATGTTACCCTGTGAGATGAATTAACAGAACACAGAGCAGATTCTCAGAAAGCTTCTTTCCAGTTTTGAACGGAAGATATTTCCTTTTTCACCATAGCCCTCTATGGCCTTCCAAATATCACTTTGCCAATTCCACAAGAAGAGCCTTAGCGAAAGGCTTCTTGAAGGGAAAGATGTAACTCTGTGAGATGAATTAACAGAACACCGAGCAGTTTCTCAGAAAGCTTCTTTCCAGGTTTGAACAGAAGATATTTCCTTTTTCACCATAGCCCTCTATGGGCTTCCAAATATCCCTTTGCCGATTCCACAAGAACAGCCTTAGCGAAAGGCTTCTTGAAGGGAAAGATGTAACTCTGTGAGATGAATTAACAGAACACAGAGCAGTTTCTCAGAAAGCTTCTTTCCAGTTTTGAACGGAAGATATTTCCTTTTTCACCACAGCCCTCTATGGGCTTCCAAATATCACTTTGCAAATTCCACAAGAACAGCCTAGCGAAAGGCTAATTGAAGGGAAAGATGTAACTCTGTGATATGAATTAAAGGAACACAGAGCAGTTTCTCAGAATGCTTCTTTCCAGTTTTGAACGGAAGATATTTCCTTTTTCACCATAGCCCTCTATGGGCTTCCAAATATCCCTTTGCCAATTCCACAAGAACAGCCTTAGCGAAAGGCTTCTTGAAGAGAAAGATGTAAGTCTATGAGATGAATTTACAGAACACAGAGCAGTTTCTCAGAATGCTTCTTTCCAGTTTTGAACGGAAGATATTTCCTTTTTCACCACAGCCCTCTATGAGTTTCCAAATATCACTTTGCCAATTCCACAAGAACAGCCTTAGCGAAAGGCTAATTGAAGGGAAAGATGTAACTATGTGATATGAATTAAAGGAACACAGAGCAGTTTCTCAGAAAGTTTCTTTCCAGTTTTGAACGGAAGATATTTCCTTTTTCACCACAGCCCTCAATGGGCTTCCAAATATCCCCTTGCCAATTCCACCAGAACAGCCTCAGGGAAAGGCTTCTTGAAGGGAAAGATGTAACTCTGTAGATGAATTAACAGAACACAGAGCATTTTCTCAGAAAGCTTCTTGCCAGTTTTGAACGGAAGATATTTCCTTTTTCACCATAGCCCTCTAAGGGCTTCCAAATATCCCTTTGCCAATTACACAAGAACAGCATTAGGGAAAGGCTTCTTGAAGGGAAAGATGTAACTCTGTGAGATGAATTAACAGAACACAGAGCAGTTTCTCAGAAAGTTTCTTTCCAGTTTTGAACGGAAGATATTTCCTTTTTCACCACAGCCCTCAATGGGTTTCCAAATATCCCCTTGCCAATTCCACCAGAACAGCCTCAGGGAAAGGCTTCTTGAAGGGAAAGATGTAACTCTGTAGATGAATTAACAGAACACAGAGCATTTTCTCAGAAAGCTTCTTTCCAGTTTTGAACGGAAGATATTTCCTTTTTCACCATAGCCCTATATGGGCTTCCAAATATCCCTTTGCCAATTCCACAAGAACAGCCTTAGCGAAAGGCTTCTTGAAGGGAAAGATGTAACTCTGTGAGATGAATTAACAGAACACAGAGCAGTTTCTCAGAAAGCTTCTTTCCAGTTTTCAACTGAAGATATTTCCTTTTTCACCATAGCCCTCTGTGGGCTTCCAAATATCACCTTGCCAATTCCACAAGAACAGTCTTAGCGAAAGGCTAATTGAAGGGAAAGATGTAACTCTGTGAGATGAATTAACAGAACACAGAGCAGTTTCTCAGAAAGCTTCTTTGCAGTATTGAACGGAAGATATTTAATTTTTCACATTGGCCCTCTATGGGCTTCCAAATATCACTTTGCCAATTCCACAAGAACAGCCTTAGCGAAAGGCTTCTTGAAGGGAAAGATGTAACTCTGTGAGATGAATTAACAGAACACAGAGCAGTTTCTCAGAAAACTTCTTTCCAGTTTTGAACGGAAGATAATTCCTTTTTCACCACAGCCCTCTATGGGCTTCCAAATATGACTTTGACAATTCCACAAGAACAGCCTTAGCGAAAGGCTAATTGAAGGGAAAGATGTAACTCTGTGATATGAATTAAAGGAACACAGAGCAGTTTCTCAGAATGCTTCTTTCCAGTTTTGAACGGAAGATATTTCCTTTTTCACCATAGCCCTCTATGGGCTTCCAAATATCCCTTTGCCGATTCCACAAGAACAGCCTTAGCGAAAGGCTTCTTGAAGGGAAAGATGTAACTCTGTGAGATGAATTAACAGAACACAGAGCAGTTTCTCAGAAAGCTTCTTTCCAGTTTTGAACGGAAGATATTTCCTTTTTCATCACAGCCCTCTATGGGCTTCCAAATATCACTTTGCCAATTCCACAAGAACAGCCTAGCGAAAGGCTAATTGAAGGGAAAGATGTAACTCTGTGATATGAATTAAAGGAACACAGAGCAGTTTCTCAGAATGCTTCTTTCCAGTTTTGAACGGAAGATATTTCCTTTTTCACCATAGCCCTCTATGGGCTTCCAAATATCCCTTTTCCAATTCCACAAGAACAGCCTTAGCGAAAGGCTTCTTGAAGAGAAAGATGTAAGTCTATGAGATGAATTTACAGAACACAGAGCAGTTTCTCAGAAAGCTTCTTTCCAGTTTTGAACGGAAGATATTTCCTTTTTCACCACAGCCCTCTATGAGTTTCCAAATATCACTTTGCCAATTCCACAAGAACAGCCTTAGCGAAAGGCTAATTGAAGGGAAAGATGTAACTATGTGATATGAATTAAAGGAACACAGAGCAGTTTCTCAGAAAGTTTCTTTCCAGTTTTGAACGGAAGATATTTCCTTTTTCATCACAGCCCTCAATGGGCTTCCAAATATCCCCTTGCCAATTCCACCAGAACAGCCTCAGGGAAAGGCTTCTTGAAGGGAAAGATGTAACTCTGTAGATGAATTAACAGAACACAGAGCATTTTCTCAGAAAGCTTCTTGCCAGTTTTGAACGGAAGATATTTCCTTTTTCACCATAGCCCTCTAAGGGCTTCCAAATATCCCTTTGCCAATTCCACAAGAACAGCATTAGGGAAAGGCTTCTTGAAGGGAAAGATGTAACTCTGTGAGATGAATTAACAGAACACAGAGCAGTTTCTCAGAAAGTTTCTTTCCAGTTTTGAACGGAAGATATTTCCTTTTTCACCACAGCCCTCAATGGGTTTCCAAATATCCCCTTGCCAATTCCACCAGAACAGCCTCAGGGAAAGGCTTCTTGAAGGGAAAGATGTAACTCTGTAGATGAATTAACAGAACACAGAGCATTTTCTCAGAAAGCTTCTTTCCAGTTTTGAACGGAAGATATTTCCTTTTTCACCATAGCCCTATATGGGCTTCCAAATATCCCTTTGCCAATTCCACAAGAACAGCCTTAGCGAAAGGCTTCTTGAAGGGAAAGATGTAACTCTGTGAGATGAATTAACAGAACACAGAGCAGTTTCTCAGAAAGCTTCTTTCCAGTTTTCAACTGAAGATATTTCCTTTTTCACCATAGCCCTCTGTGGGCTTCCAAATATCACCTTGCCAATTCCACAAGAACAGTCTTAGCGAAAGGCTAATTGAAGGGAAAGATGTAACTCTGTGAGATGAATTAACAGAACACAGAGCAGTTTCTCAGAAAGCTTCTTTGCAGTATTGAACGGAAGATATTTAATTTTTCACATTGGCCCTCTATGGGCTTCCAAATATCACTTTGCCAATTCCACAAGAACAGCCTTAGCGAAAGGCTTCTTGAAGGGAAAGATGTAACTCTGTGAGATGAATTAACAGAACACAGAGCAGTTTCTCAGAAAACTTCTTTCCAGTTTTGAACGGAAGATAATTCCTTTTTCACCACAGCCCTCTATGGGCTTCCAAATATGACTTTGACAATTCCACAAGAACAGCCTTAGCGAAAGGCTAATTGAAGGGAAAGATGTAACTCTGTGATATGAATTAAAGGAACACAGAGCAGTTTCTCAGAATGCTTCTTTCCAGTTTTGAACGGAAGATATTTCCTTTTTCACCATAGCCCTCTATGGGCTTCCAAATATCCCTTTGCCAATTCCACAAGAACAGCCTTAGCGAAAGGCTTCTTGAGGAGAAAGATGTAAGTCTATGAGATGAATTTACAGAACACAGAGCAGTTTCTCAGAAAGCTTCTTTCCAGTTTTGAACGGAAGATATTTCCTTTTTCACCACAGCCCTCTATGAGTTTCCAAATATCACTTTGCCAATTCCACAAGAACAGCCTTAGCGAAAGGCTAATTGAAGGGAAAGATGTAACTCTGTGATATGAATTAAAGGAACACAGAGCAGTTTCTCAGAAAGTTTCTTTCCAGTTTTGAACGGAAGATATTTCCTTTTTCACCACAGCCCTCAATGGGCTTCCAAATATCCCCTTGCCAATTCCACCAGAACAGCCTCAGGGAAAGGCTTCTTGAAGGGAAAGATGTAACTCTGTTGATGAATTAACAGAACACAGAGCATTTTCTCAGAAAGCTTCTTGCCAGTTTTGAACGGAAGATATTTCCTTTTTCACCATAGCCCTCTAAGGGCTTCCAAATATCCCTTTGCCAATTCCACAAGAACAGCATTAGGGAAAGGCTTCTTGAAGGGAAAGATGTAACTCTGTGAGATGAATTAACAGAACACAGAGCAGTTTCTCAGAAAGTTTCTTTCCAGTTTTGAACGGAAGATATTTCCTTTTTCACCACAGCCCTCAATGGGCTTCCAAATATCCCCTTGCCAATTCCACCAGAACAGCCTCAGGGAAAGGCTTCTTGAAGGGAAAGATGTAACTCTGTAGATGAATTAACAGAACACAAAGCAGGTTCTCAGAAAGCTTCTTTCCTGTTTTCAACGGAAGATATTTCCTTTTTCACCATAGCCCTCTATGGGCTTCCAAATATCCCTTTGCCAATTCCACAAGAACAGCCTTAGGGAAAGGCTTCTTGAAGGGAAAGATGTAACTCTGTGAGATGAATTAACAGAACACAGAGCAGTTTCTCAGAAAGCTTCTTTCCAGTTTTGAACGGAAGACATTTCCTTTTTTACCATAGCCCTCTATGGGCTTCCAAATATCACTTTGCCAATTCCACAAGAAGAGCCTTAGCGAAAGGCTTCTTGAAGGGAAAGATGTTACCCTGTGAGATGAATTAACAGAACACAGAGCAGATTCTCAGAAAGCTTCTTTCCAGTTTTGAACGGAAGATATTTCCTTTTTCACCATAGCCCTCTATGGCCTTCCAAATATCACCTTGCCAATTCCACAAGAAGAGCCTTAGCGAAAGGCTTCTTGAAGGGAAAGATGTAACTCTGTGAGATGAATTAACAGAACACCGAGCAGTTTCTCAGAAAGCTTCTTTCCAGTTTTGAACAGAAGATATTTCCTTTTTCACCATAGACCTCTATGGGCTTCCAAATATCCCTTTGCCGATTCCACAAGAACAGCCTTAGCGAAAGGCTTCTTGAAGGGAAAGATGTAACTCTGTGAGATGAATTAACAGAACACAGAGCAGTTTCTCAGAAAGCTTCTTTCCAGTTTTGAACGGAAGATATTTCCTTTTTCACCACAGCCCTCTATGGGCTTCCAAATATCACTTTGCAAATTCCACAAGAACAGCCTAGCGAAAGGCTAATTGAAGGGAAAGATGTAACTCTGTGATATGAATTAAAGGAACACAGAGCAGTTTCTCAGAATGCTTCTTTCCAGTTTTGAACTGAAGATATTTCCTTTTTCACCATAGCCCTCTATGGGCTTCCAAATATCCCTTTGCCAATTCCACAAGAACAGCCTTAGCGAAAGGCTTCTTGAAGAGAAAGATGTAAGTCTATGAGATGAATTTACAGAACACAGAGCAGTTTCTCAGAAAGCTTCTTTCCAGTTTTGAACGGAAGATATTTCCTTTTTCACCACAGCCCTCTATGAGTTTCCAAATATCACTTTGCCAATTCCACAAGAACAGCCTTAGCGAAAGGCTAATTGAAGGGAAAGATGTAACTCTGTGATATGAATTAAAGGAACACAGAGCAGTTTCTCAGAAAGTTTCTTTCCAGTTTTGAACGGAAGATATTTCCTTTTTCACCACAGCCCTCAATGGGCTTCCAAATATCCCCTTGCCAATTCCACCAGAACAGCCTCAGGGAAAGGCTTCTTGAAGGGAAAGATGTAACTCTGTAGATGAATTAACAGAACACAGAGCATATTCTCAGAAAGCTTCTTGCCAGTTTTGAACGGAAGATATTTCCTTTTTCACCATAGCCCTCTAAGGGCTCCCAAATATCCCTTTGCCAATTCCACAAGAACAGCAATAGGGAAAGGCTTCTTGAAGGGAAAGATGTAACTCTGTGAGATGAATTAACAGAACACAGAGCAGTTTCTCAGAAAGTTTCTTTCCAGTTTTGAACGGAAGATATTTCCTTTTTCACCACAGCCCTCAATGGGCTTCCAAATATCCCCTTGCCAATTCCACCAGAACAGCCTCAGGGAAAGGCTTCTTGAAGGGAAAGATGTAACTCTGTAGATGAATTAACAGAACACAGAGCATTTTCTCAGAAAGCTTCTTTCCAGTTTTGAACGGAAGATATTTCCTTTTTCACCATAGCCGTATATGGGCTTCCAAATATCCCTTTGCCAATTCCACAAGAACAGCCTTAGCGAAAGGCTTCTTGAAGGGAAAGATGTAACTCTGTGAGATGAATTAACAGAACACAGAGCAGTTTCTCAGAAAGCTTCTTTCCAGTTTTCAACTGAAGATATTTCCTTTTTCACCATAGCCCTCTGTGGGCTTCCAAATATCACCTTGCCAATTCCACAAGAACAGTCTTAGCGAAAGGCTAATTGAAGGGAAAGATGTAACTCTGTGAGATGAATTAACAGAACACAGAGCAGTTTCTCAGAAAGCTTCTTTCCAGTATTGAACGGAAGATATTTAATTTTTCACATTGGCCCTCTATGGGCTTCCAAATATCACTTTGCCAATTCCACAAGAACAGCCTTAGCGAAAGGCTTCTTGAAGGGAAAGATGTAACTCTGTGAGATGAATTAACAGAACACAGAGCAGTTTCTCAGAAAACTTCTTTCCAGTTTTGAACGGAAGATAATTCCTTTTTCACCACAGCCCTCTATGGGCTTCCAAATATGACTTTGACAATTCCACAAGAACAGCCTTAGGGAAAGGCTAATTGAAGGGAAAGATGTAACTCTGTGATATGAATTAAAGGAACACAGAGCAGTTTCTCAGAATGCTTCTTTCCAGTTTTGAACGGAAGATATTTCCTTTTTCACCATAGCCCTCTATGGGCTTCCAAATATCCCTTTGCCAATTCCACAAGAACAGCCTTAGCGAAAGGCTTCTTGAAGAGAAAGATGTAAGTCTATGAGATGAATTTACAGAACACAGAGCAGTTTCTCAGAAAGCTTCTTTCCAGTTTTGAACGGAAGATATTTCCTTTTTCACCACAGCCCTCTATGAGTTTCCAAATATCACTTTGCCAATTCCACAAGAACAGCCTTAGCGAAAGGCTAATTGAAGGGAAAGATGTAACTCTGTGATATGAATTAAAGGAACACAGAGCAGTTTCTCAGAAAGTTTCTTTCCAGTTTTGAACGGAAGATATTTCCTTTTTCACCACAGCCCTCAATGGGCTTCCAAATATCCCCTTGCCAATTCCACCAGAACAGCCTCAGGGAAAGGCTTCTTGAAGGGAAAGATGTAACTCTGTTGATGAATTAACAGAACACAGAGCATTTTCTCAGAAAGCTTCTTGCCAGTTTTGAACGGAAGATATTTCCTTTTTCACCATAGCCCTCTAAGGGCTTCCAAATATCCCTTTGCCAATTCCACAAGAACAGCATTAGGGAAAGGCTTCTTGAAGGGAAAGATGTAACTCTGTGAGATGAATTAACAGAACACAGAGCAGTTTCTCAGAAAGTTTCTTTCCAGTTTTGAACGGAAGATATTTCCTTTTTCACCACAGCCCTCAATGGGCTTCCAAATATCCCCTTGCCAATTCCACCAGAACAGCCTCAGGGAAAGGCTTCTTGAAGGGAAAGATGTAACTCTGTAGATGAATTAACAGAACACAGAGCATTTTCTCAGAAAGCTTCTTTCCAGTTTTGAACGGAAGATATTTCCTTTTTCACCATAGCCCTATATGGGCTTCCAAATATCCCTTTGCCAATTCCACAAGAACAGCCTTAGCGAAAGGCTTCTTGAAGGGAAAGATGTAACTCTGTGAGATGAATTAACAGAACACAGAGCAGTTTCTCAGAAAGCTTCTTTCCAGTTTTCAACTGAAGATATTTCCTTTTTCACCATAGCCCTCTATGGGCTTCCAAATATCACCTTGCCAATTCCACAAGAACAGTCTTAGCGAAAGGCTAATTGAAGGGAAAGATGTAACTCTGTGAGATGAATTAACAGAACACAGAGCAGTTTCTCAGAAAGCTTCTTTCCAGTATTGAACGGAAGATATTTAATTTTTCACATTGGCCCTCTATGGGCTTCCAAATATCACTTTGCCAATTCCACAAGAACAGCCTTAGCGAAAGGCTTCTTGAAGGGAAAGATGTAACTCTGTGAGATGAATTAACAGAACACAGAGCAGTTTCTCAGAAAACTTCTTTCCAGTTTTGAACGGAAGATAATTCCTTTTTCACCACAGCCCTCTATGGGCTTCCAAATATGACTTTGACAATTCCACAAGAACAGCCTTAGCGAAAGGCTAATTGAAGGGAAAGATGTAACTCTGTGATATGAATTAAAGGAACACAGAGCAGTTTCTCAGAATGCTTCTTTCCAGTTTTGAACGGAAGATATTTCCTTTTTCACCACAGCCCTCAATGGGCTTCCAAATATCCCCTTGCCAATTCCAAGAGAACAGCCTCAGGGAAAGGCTTCTTGAAGGGAAAGATGTAACTCTGTAGATGAATTAACAGAACACAGAGCATTTTCTCAGAAAGCTTCTTTCCAGTTTTGAACGGAAGATATTTCCTTTTTCACCGTAGCCCTATATGGGCTTCCAAATATCCCTTTGCCAATTCCACAAGAACAGCCTTAGCGAAAGGCTTCTTGAAGGGAAAGATGTAACTCTGTGAGATGAATTAACAGAACACAGAGCAGTTTCTCAGAAAGCTTCTTTCCAGTTTTCAACTGAAGATATTTCCTTTTTCACCATAGCCCTCTATGGGCTTCCAAAGATCACTTTGCCAATTCCACAAGAACAGTCTTAGCGAAAGGCTAATTGAAGGGAAAGATGTAACTCTGTGAGATGAATTAACAGAACACAGAGCAGTTTCTCAGAAAGCTTCCTTCCAGTATTGAACGGAAGATATTTAATTTTTCACATTGGCCCTCTATGGGCTTCCAAATATCACTTTGCCAATTCCACAAGAACAGCCTTAGCGAAAGGCTTCTTGAAGGGAAAGATGTAACTCTGTGAGATGAATTAACAGAACACAGAGCAGTTTCTCAGAAAACTTCTTTCCAGTTTTGAACGGAAGATAATTCCTTTTTCACCACAGCCCTCTATGGGCTTCCAAATATGACTTTGACAATTCCACAAGAACAGCCTCAGCGAAAGGCTAATTGAAGGGAAAGATGTAACTCTGTGATATGAATTAAAGGAACACAGAGCAGTTTCTCAGAATGCTTCTTTCCAGTTTTGAACGGAAGATATTTCCTTTTTCACCACAGCCCTCAATGGGCTTCCAAATATCCCCTTGCCAATTCCAAGAGAACAGCCTCAGGGAAAGGCTTCTTGAAGGGAAAGATGTAACTCTGTAGATGAATTAACAGAACACAGAGCATTTTCTCAGAAAGCTTCTTTCCAGTTTTGAACGGAAGATATTTCCTTTTTCACCATAGCCCTATATGGGCTTCCAAATATCCCTTTGCCAATTCCACAAGAACAGCCTTAGCGAAAGGCTTCTTGAAGGGAAAGAGGTAACTCTGTGAGATGAATTAACAGAACACAGAGCAGTTTCTCAGAAAGCTTCTTTCCAGTTTTCAACTGAAGATATTTCCTTTTTCACCATAGCCCTCTAAGGGCTTCCAAATATCACTTTGCCAATTCCACAAGAACAGTCTTAGCGAAAGGCTAATTGAAAGGAAAGATGTAACTCTGTGAGATGAATTAACAGAACACAGAGCAGTTTCTCAGAATGCTTCTTTCCAGTTTTCAACTGAAGATATTTCCTTTTTCACCATAGCCCTCTAAGGGCTTCCAAATATCACTTTGCCAATTCCACAAGAACAGTCTTAGCGAAAGGCTAATTGAAGGGAAAGATGTAACTCTGTGAGATGAATTAACAGAACACAGAGCAGTTTCTCAGAAAGCTTCCTTCCAGTATTGAACGGAAGATATTTAATTTTTCACATTGGCCCTCTATGGGCTTCCAAATATCACTTTGCCAATTACACAAGAACAGCCTTATCGAAAGGCTTCTTGAAGGGAAAGATGTAACTCTGTGAGATGAATTAACAGAACACAGAGCAGTTTCTCAGAAAACTTCTTTCCAGTTTTGAACGGAAGATAATTCCTTTTTCACCACAGCCCTCTATGGGCTTCCAAATATGACTTTGACAATTCCACAAGAACAGCCTTAGCGAAAGGCTAATTGAAGGGAAAGATGTAACTCTGTGATATGAATTAATGGAACACAGAGCAGTTTCTCAGAATGCTTCTTTCCAGTTTTGAACGGAAGATATTTCCTTTTTCACCATAGCCCTCTAAGGGCTTCCAAATATCCCTTTGCCAAATCCAGAAGAACAGCCTTAGCGAAAGACTTCTTGAAGGGAAAGATGAAACTCTGTGAGATGAATTAACAGAACACAGAGCAGTTTCTCAGAAAGCTTCTTTCCAGTTTTGAACGGAAGATATTTCCTTTTTCACCGCAGCCCTCTATGGGCTTCCAAATATCCCTTTGCCAATTCCACAAGAACAGCCTTGGCGAAAGGCTTCTTGAAGGGAAAGATGTAACTCTGTTAGTTGAATTAACAGAACACGGAGCAGTTTCTCAGAAAGCTTCTTTCCAATTTTGAACGGAAGATATTTCCTTTTTCACCATAGCCCTCTATGGGCTTCCAAATATCACTTTGCCAATTCCACAAGAATAGCCCTAGCGAAAGGCTTCTTGAAGGGAAAGATGTAACTCTGTGAGATGAATTAACAGAACACAGAGCAGTTTCTCAGAAAGCTTCTTTCCAGTTTTGTACGGAAGATATTTCCTTTTTCACCATAGCCCTCTAAGGGCTTCCAAATATCCCGTTGCCAATTCCACAAGAACAGCCTTAGCGAAAGGCTCCTTGAAGGGAAAGATGTAACTCTGTGAGATGAATTAACAGAACACAGAGCAGTTTCTCAGAAAGCTTCTTTCCTGTTTTGAACGGAAGATATTTCCTTTTTCACCATAGCCCTCTATGGGCTTCCAAATATCCCTTTGCCAATTCCACAAGAACAGCCTTAGGGAAAGGCTTCTTGAAGGGAAAGATGTAACTCTGTGAGATGAATTAACAGAACACAGAGCAGTTTCTCAGAAAGCTTCTTTCCAGTTTTGAACGGAAGATATTTCCTTTTTCACCACAGCCTTCTTTGGGCTTCCAAATATCACTTTGCAAATTCCACAAGAACAGCCTTAGCGAAAGGCTAATTGAAGGGAAAGATGTAACTCTGTGATATGAATTAAAGGAACACAGAGCAGTTTCTCAGAATGCTTCTTTCCAGTTTTGAACGGAAGATATTTCCTTTTTCACCATAGCCCTCTATGGGCTTCCAAATATCCCTTTGCCAAATCAAGAAGAACAGCCTTAGCGAAAGGCTTCTTGTAGGGAAAGATGAAACTCTGTGAGATGAATTAACAGAACACAGAGCAGTTTCTCAGAAAGCTTCTTTCCAGTTTTGAACGGAAGATATTTCCTTTTTCACCATAGCCCTCTATGGGCTTCCAAATATCACTTTGTCAATTCCACAAGAACAGCCTTAGCGAAAGGCTAATTGAAGGGAAAGATGTAACTCTGTGCGATGAATTAACAGAACACAGAGCAGTTTTTCAGAAAGCTTCTTTCCAGTTTTGAACGGAAGATATTTCCTTTTTCACCATAGCCCTATATGGGCTTCCAAATATCCCTTTGCCAATTCCACAAGAACAGCCTTAGCGAAAGGCTTCTTGAAGGGAAAGAGGTAACTCTGTGAGATGAATTAACAGAACACAGAGCAGTTTCTCAGAAAGCTTCTTTCCAGTTTTCAACTGAAGATATTTCCTTTTTCACCATAGCCCTCTAAGGGCTTCCAAATATCACTTTGCCAATTCCACAAGAACAGTCTTAGCGAAAGGCTAATTGAAGGGAAAGATGTAACTCTGTGAGATGAATTAACAGAACACAGAGCAGTTTCTCAGAAAGCTTCTTTCCAGTATTGAACGGAAGATATTTAATTTTTCACATTGGCCCTCTATGGGCTTCCAAATATCACTTTGCCAATTCCACAAGAACAGCCTTAGCGAAAGGCTTCTTGAAGGGAAAGATGTAACTCTGTGAGATGAATTAACAGAACACAGAGCAGTTTCTCAGAAAACTTCTTTCCAGTTTTGAACGGAAGATAATTCCTTTTTCACCACAGCCCTCTATGGGCTTCCAAATATGACTTTGACAATTCCACAAGAACAGCCTTAGCGAAAGGCTAATTGAAGGGAAAGATGTAACTCTGTGATATGAATTAAAGGAACACAGAGCAGTTTCTCAGAATGCTTCTTTCCAGTTTTGAACGGAAGATATTTCCTATTTCACCACAGCCCTCAATGGGCTTCCAAATATCCCCTTGCCAATTCCAAGAGAACAGCCTCAGGGAAAGGCTTCTTGAAGGGAAAGATGTAACTCTGTAGATGAATTAACAGAACACAGAGCATTTTCTCAGAAAGCTTCTTTCCAGTTTTGAACGGAAGATATTTCCTTTTTCACCGTAGCCCTATATGGGCTTCCAAATATCCCTTTGCCAATTCCACAAGAACAGCCTTAGCGAAAGGCTTCTTGAAGGGAAAGATGTAACTCTGTGAGATGAATTAACAGAACACAGAGCAGTTTCTCAGAAAGCTTCTTTCCAGTTTTCAACTGAAGATATTTCCTTTTTCACCATAGCCCTCTATGGGCTTCCAAATATCACTTTGCCAATTCCACAAGAACAGTCTTAGCGAAAGGCTAATTGAAGGGAAAGATGTAACTCTGTGAGATGAATTAACAGAACACAGAGCAGTTTCTCAGAAAGCTTCCTTCCAGTATTGAACGGAAGATATTTAATTTTTCACATTGGCCCTCTATGGGCTTCCAAATATCACTTTGCCAATTCCACAAGAACAGCCTTAGCGAAAGGCTTCTTGAAGGGAAAGATGTAACTCTGTGAGATGAATTAACAGAACACAGAGCAGTTTCTCAGAAAACTTCTTTCCAGTTTTGAACGGAAGATAATTCCTTTTTCACCACAGCCCTCTATGGGCTTCCAAATATGACTTTGACAATTCCACAAGAACAGCCTCAGCGAAAGGCTAATTGAAGGGAAAGATGTAACTCTGTGATATGAATTAAAGGAACACAGAGCAGTTTCTCAGAATGCTTCTTTCCAGTTTTGAACGGAAGATATTTCCTTTTTCACCACAGCCCTCAATGGGCTTCCAAATATCCCCTTGCCAATTCCAAGAGAACAGCCTCAGGGAAAGGCTTCTTGAAGGGAAAGATGTAACTCTGTAGATGAATTAACAGAACACAGAGCATTTTCTCAGAAAGCTTCTTTCCAGTTTTGAACGGAAGATATTTCCTTTTTCACCATAGCCCTATATGGGCTTCCAAATATCCCTTTGCCAATTCCACAAGAACAGCCTTAGCGAAAGGCTTCTTGAAGGGAAAGAGGTAACTCTGTGAGATGAATTAACAGAACACAGAGCAGTTTCTCAGAAAGCTTCTTTCCAGTTTTCAACTGAAGATATTTCCTTTTTCACCATAGCCCTCTAAGGGCTTCCAAATATCACTTTGCCAATTCCACAAGAACAGTCTTAGCGAAAGGCTAATTGAAAGGAAAGATGTAACTCTGTGAGATGAATTAACAGAACACAGAGCAGTTTCTCAGAATGCTTCTTTCCAGTTTTCAACTGAAGATATTTCCTTTTTCACCATAGCCCTCTAAGGGCTTCCAAATATCACTTTGCCAATTCCACAAGAACAGTCTTAGCGAAAGGCTAATTGAAGGGAAAGATGTAACTCTGTGAGATGAATTAACAGAACACAGAGCAGTTTCTCAGAAAGCTTCCTTCCAGTATTGAACGGAAGATATTTAATTTTTCACATTGGCCCTCTATGGGCTTCCAAATATCACTTTGCCAATTACACAAGAACAGCCTTATCGAAAGGCTTCTTGAAGGGAAAGATGTAACTCTGTGAGATGAATTAACAGAACACAGAGCAGTTTCTCAGAAAACTTCTTTCCAGTTTTGAACGGAAGATAATTCCTTTTTCACCACAGCCCTCTATGGGCTTCCAAATATGACTTTGACAATTCCACAAGAACAGCCTTAGCGAAAGGCTAATTGAAGGGAAAGATGTAACTCTGTGATATGAATTAATGGAACACAGAGCAGTTTCTCAGAATGCTTCTTTCCAGTTTTGAACGGAAGATATTTCCTTTTTCACCATAGCCCTCTAAGGGCTTCCAAATATCCCTTTGCCAAATCCAGAAGAACAGCCTTAGCGAAAGACTTCTTGAAGGGAAAGATGAAACTCTGTGAGATGAATTAACAGAACACAGAGCAGTTTCTCAGAAAGCTTCTTTCCAGTTTTGAACGGAAGATATTTCCTTTTTCACCGCAGCCCTCTATGGGCTTCCAAATATCCCTTTGCCAATTCCACAAGAACAGCCTTGGCGAAAGGCTTCTTGAAGGGAAAGATGTAACTCTGTTAGTTGAATTAACAGAACACGGAGCAGTTTCTCAGAAAGCTTCTTTCCAATTTTGAACGGAAGATATTTCCTTTTTCACCATAGCCCTCTATGGGCTTCCAAATATCACTTTGCCAATTCCACAAGAATAGCCCTAGCGAAAGGCTTCTTGAAGGGAAAGATGTAACTCTGTGAAATGAATTAACAGAACACAGAGCAGTTTCTCAGAAAGCTTCTTTCCAGTTTTGTACGGAAGATATTTCCTTTTTCACCATAGCCCTCTAAGGGCTTCCAAATATCCCTTTGCCAATTCCACAAGAACAGCCTTAGCGAAAGGCTCCTTGAAGGGAAAGATGTAACTCTGTGAGATGAATTAACAGAACACAGAGCAGTTTCTCAGAAAGCTTCTTTCCTGTTTTGAACGGAAGATATTTCCTTTTTCACCATAGCCCTCTATGGGCTTCCAAATATCCCTTTGCCAATTCCACAAGAACAGCCTTAGGGAAAGGCTTCTTGAAGGGAAAGATGTAACTCTGTGAGATGAATTAACAGAACACAGAGCAGTTTCTCAGAAAGCTTCTTTCCAGTTTTGAACGGAAGATATTTCCTTTTTCACCACAGCCTTCTTTGGGCTTCCAAATATCACTTTGCAAATTCCACAAGAACAGCCTTAGCGAAAGGCTAATTGAAGGGAAAGATGTAACTCTGTGATATGAATTAAAGGAACACAGAGCAGTTTCTCAGAATGCTTCTTTCCAGTTTTGAACGGAAGATATTTCCTTTTTCACCATAGCCCTCTATGGGCTTCCAAATATCCCTTTGCCAAATCAAGAAGAACAGCCTTAGCGAAAGGCTTCTTGTAGGGAAAGATGAAACTCTGTGAGATGAATTAACAGAACACAGAGCAGTTTCTCAGAAAGCTTCTTTCCAGTTTTGAACGGAAGATAATTCCTTTTTCACCACAGCCCTCTATGGGCTTCCAAATATGACTTTGACAATTCCACAAGAACAGCCTTAGCGAAAGGCTAATTGAAGGGAAAGATGTAACTCTGTGATATGAATTAAAGGAACACAGAGCTGTTTCTCAGAATGCTTCTTTCCAGTTTTGAACGGAAGATATTTCCTTTTTCACCACAGCCCTCAATGGGCTTCCAAATATCCCCTTGCCAATTCCAAGAGAACAGCCTCAGGGAAAGGCTTCTTGAAGGGAAAGATGTAACTCTGTAGATGAATTAACAGAACACAGAGCATTTTCTCAGAAAGCTTCTTTCCAGTTTTGAACGGAAGATATTTCCTTTTTCACCGCAGCCCTTTATGGGCTTCCAAATATCCCTTTGCCAATTCCACAAGAACAGCCTTGGCTAAAGGTTTCTTGAAGGGAAAGATGTAACTCTGTGAGATGAATTAACAGAACACAGAGCAGTTTCTCAGAAAGCTTCTTTCCAATTTTGAACGGAAGATATTTCCTTTTTCACCATAGCCCTCTATGGGCTTCCAAATATCACTTTGCCAATTCCACAAGAATAGCCCTAGCGAAAGGCTTCTTGAAGGGAAAGATGTAACTCTGTGAGATGAATCAACAGAACACAGAGCAGTTTCTCAGAAAGCTTCTTTCCAGTTTTGTACGGAAGATATTTCCTTTTTCACCATAGCCCTCTAAGGGCTTCCAAATATCCCTTTTCCAATTCCACAAGAACAGCCTTAGCGAAAGGCTCCTTGAAGGGAAAGATGTAACTCTGTGAGAAGAATTAACAGAACACAAAGCAGTTTCTCAGAAAGCTTCTTTCCTGTTTTCAACGGAAGATATTTCCTTTTTCACCATAGCCCTCTATGGGCTTCCAAATATCCCTTTGCCAATTCCACAAGAACAGCCTTAGGGAAAGGCTTCTTGAAGGGAAAGATGTAACTCTGTGAGATGAATTAACAGAACACAGAGCAGTTTCTCAGAAAGCTTCTTTCCAGTTTTGAACGGAAGATGTTTCCTTTTTTACCATAGCCCTCTGTGGGCTTCCAAATATCACTTTCCCAATTCCACAAGAACAGCCTTAGCGAAAGGCTTCTTGAAGGGAAAGATGTTACCCTGTGAGATGAATTAACAGAACACAGAGCAGATTCTCAGAAAGCTTCTTTCCAGTTTTGAACGGAAGATATTTCCTTTTTCACCATAGCCCTCTATGGCCTTCCAAATATCACTTTGCCAATTCCACAAGAAGAGCCTTAGCGAAAGGCTTCTTGAAGGGAAAGATGTAACTCTGTGAGATGAATTAACAGAACACCGAGGAGTTTCTCAGAAAGCTTCTTTCCAGTTTAGAACAGAAGATATTTCCTTTTTCACCATAGCCCTCTATGGGCTTCCAAATATCCCATTGCCGATTCCACAAGAACAGCCTTTGCGAAAGGCTTCTTGAAGGGAAAGATGTAACTCTGTGAGATGAATTAACAGAACACAGAGCAGTTTCTCAGAAAGCTTCTTTCCAGTTTTGAACGGAAGATATTTCCTTTTTCACCACAGCCCTCTATGGGCTTCCAAATATCACTTTGCAAATTCCACAAGAACAGCCTTAGCGAAAGGCTTCTTGAAGGGAAAGATGTAACTCTGTGATATGAATTAAAGGAACACAGAGCAGTTTCTCAGAATGCTTCTTTCCAGTTTTGAACGGAAGATATTTCCTTTTTCACCATAGCCCTCTATGGGCTTCCAAATATCCCTTTGCCAATTCCACAAGAACAGCATTAGGGAAAGGCTTCTTGAAGGGAAAGATGTAACTCTGTGAGATGAATTAACAGAACACAGAGCAGTTTCTCAGAAAGTTTCTTTCCAGTTTTGAACGGAAGATATTTCCTTTTTCACCACAGCCCTCAATGGGCTTCCAAATATCCCCTTGCCAATTCCACCAGAACAGCCTCAGGGAAAGGCTTCTTGAAGGGAAAGATGTAACTCTGTAGATGAATTAACAGAACACAGAGCATTTTCTCAGAAAGCTTCTTGCCAGTTTTGAACGGAAGATATTTCCTTTTTCACCATAGCCCTATATGGGCTTCCAAATATCCCTTTGCCAATTCCACAAGAACAGCCTTAGCGAAAGGCTTCTTGAAGGGAAAGATGTAACTCTGTGAGATGAATTAACAGAACACAGAGCAGTTTCTCAGAAAGCTTCTTTCCAGTTTTCAACGGAAGATATTTCCTTTTTCACCATAGCCCTCTATGGGCTTCCAAATATCACTTTGCCAATTCCACAAGAACAGTCTTAGCGAAAGGCTACTTGTAGGGAAAGATGTAACTCTGTGAGATGAATTTACAGAACACAGAGCAGTTTCTCAGAAAGCTTCTTTCCAGTTTTGAACGGAAGATATTTCCTTTTTCACCATAGCCCTCTATGGGCTTCCAAATATCCCTTTGCCAATTCCACAAGAACAGCCTTAGGGAAAGGCTTCTTGAAGGGAAAAATGTAACTCTGTGAGATGAATTAACAGAACACAGAGCAGTTTCTCAGAAAGCTTCTTTCCAGTTTTGAACGGAAGATATTTCCTTTTTTACCATAGCCCTCTGTGGGCTTCCAAATATCACTTTGCCAATTCCACAAGAACAGCCTTAGCGAAAGGCTTCTTGAAGGGAAAGATGTTACCCTGTGAGATGAATTAACAGAACACAGAGCAGATTCTCAGAAAGCTTCTTTCCAATTTTGAACGGAAGATATTTCCTTTTTCACCATAGCCCTCTATGGCCTTCCAAATATCACTTTGCCAATTCCACAAGAAGAGCCTTAGCGAAAGGCTTCTTGAAGGAAAAGATGTAACTCTGTGAGATGAATTAACGGAACACCGAGCAGTTTCTCAGAAAGCTTCTTTCCAGTTTTGAACAGAAGATATTTCCTTTTTCACCATAGCCCTCTATGGGCTTCCAAATATCCCTTTGCCGATTCCACAAGAACAGCCTTAGCGAAAGGCTTCTTGAAGGGAAAGATGTAACTCTGTGAGATGAATTAACAGAACACAGAGCAGTTTCTCAGAAAGCTTCTTTCCAGTTTTGAACGGAAGATATTTCCTTTTTCACCACAGCCCTCTATGGGCTTCCAAATATCACTTTGCATATTCCACAAGAACAGCCTTAGCGAAAGGCTAATTGAAGGGAAAGATGTAACTCTGTGGTATGAATTAAAGGAACACAGAGCAGTTTCTCAGAATGCTTCTTTCCAGTTTTGAACGGAAGATATTTCCTTTTTCACCATAGCCCTCTATGGGCTTCCAAATATCCCTTTGCCAAATCCAGAAGAACAGGCTTAGCGAAAGGCTTCTTGTAGGGAAAGATGAAACTCTGTGAGATGAATTAGCAGAACACTAAGCAGTTTACCAGAAAGCTTCTTTCCAGTATTGAACGGAAGATATTTCCTTTTTCACATTGGCCCTCTATGTGCTTCCAAATATCACTTTGCCAATTCCACAAGAACAGCCTTTGCGAAAGGCTTCTTAAAGGGAAAGATGTAACTCTGTGAGATGAATTAACAGAACACAGAGCAGTTTCTCAGAAACCTTCTTTCCAGTTTTGAACGGAAGTTATTTCCTTTTTCACCACAGCCCTCTATGGGCTTCCAAATATCACTTTGCCAATTCCACAAGAACAGCCTTAGCGAAAGGCTAATTGAAAGGAAACAGGTAACTCTGTGAGATAAATTAACAGAACACAGAGCAGTTTCTCAGAAAGCTTTTTTCCAATTTTGAACGGAAGATATTTCCTTTTTCACCATAGCCCTCTATTGGCTTCCAAATATCATTTTGCCAAATCCAGAAGAACAGCCTTAGCGAAAGGTTTCTTGAAGGGTAAGATGAAATTCTGTGATATGAATTAACAGAACACAGAGCAGTGTCTCAGAAAGCTTCTTTCCAGTTTTGAACGGAAGATATTTCCTTTTTCACCACAGCCCTCAATGGGCTTCCAAATATCACTTTGATAATTCCACAAGAATAGCCTTAGCGAAAGGCTTCTTGAAGGGAAAGATGTAACTCTGTGAGATGAATTAACAGAACACAGAGCAGTTTCTCAGAAAGCTTCTTTCCAGTTTTCAACGGAAGATATTTCCTTTTTCACCGTAGCCCTCTATGGGCTTTCAAATATCCCCTTGCCCATTCCACAAGAACAGCCTTAGCGAAAGGCTTCTTGTAAGGAAAGATGTAACTCTGTGAGAAGAATTAATAGAACACAGAGCAGTGTCTCAGAAAACTTCTTTCCAGTTTTGAACGAAAGATATTTCCTTTTTCAACCTAGCCCTCTATGGGCTTCCAAATATCTCTTTGCCAATTCCACAGGAACAGCCTTAGCGAAAGGCTTCTTGAAGGGAAAGATGTAACTCTGTGAGATGAATTAACAGAACACAGAGCAGTTTCTCAGAAAGCTTCTTTCCAGTTTTGTACGGAAGATATTTCCTTTTTCACCATAGCCCTCTAAGGGCTTCCAAATATCCCTTTGCCAATTCCAGAAGAACAGCCTTAGCGAAAGGCTCCTTGAAGGGAAAGATGTAACTCTGTGAGATGAATTAACAGAACACAGAGCAGTTTCTCAGAAAGCTTCTTTCCTGTTTTGAACGGAAGATATTTCCTTTTTCACCATAGCCCTCTATGGGCTTCCAAATATCCCTTTGCCAATTCCACAAGAACAGCCTTAGGGAAAGGCTTCTTGAAGGGAAAGATGTAACTCTGTGAGATGAATTAACAGAACACAGAGCAGTTTCTCAGAAAGCTTCTTTCCAGTTTTGAACGGAAGATATTTCCTTTTTCACCACAGCCTTCTTTGGGCTTCCAAATATCACTTTGCAAATTCCACAAGAACAGCCTTAGCGAAAGGCTAATTGAAGGGAAAGATGTAACTCTGTGATATGAATTAAAGGAACACAGAGCAGTTTCTCAGAATGCTTCTTTCCAGTTTTGAACGGAAGATATTTCCTTTTTCACCATAGCCCTCTATGGGCTTCCAAATGTCCCTTTGCCAAATCAAGAAGAACAGCCTTAGCGAAAGGCTTCTTGTAGGGAAAGATGAAACTCTGTGAGATGAATTAACAGAACACAGAGCAGTTTCTCAGAAAGCTTCTTTCCAGTTTTGAACGGAAGATATTTCCTTTTTCACCATAGCCCTCTATGGGCTTCCAAATATCACTTTGTCAATTCCACAAGAACAGCCTTAGCGAAAGGCTAATTGAAGGGAAAGATGTAACTCTGTGAGATGAATTAACAGAACACAGAGCAGTTTTTCAGAAAGCTTCTTTCCAGTTTTGAACGGAAGATATTTCCTTTTTCACCACAGCCCTCTATGGGCATCCAAATATGACTTTGACAATTCCACAAGAACAGCCTTAGCGAAAGGCTAATTGAAGGGAAAGATGTAACTCTGTGATATGAATTAAAGGAACACAGAGCAGTTTCTCAGAATGCTTCTTTCCAGTTTTGAACGGAAGATATTTCCTTTTTCACCATAGCCCTCTATGGGCTTCCAAATATCCCTTTGCCAATTCCACAAGAACAGCATTAGGGAAAGGCTTCTTGAACGGAAAGATGTAACTCTGTGAGATGAATTAACAGAACACAGAGCAGTTTCTCAGAAAGTTTCTTTCCAGTTTTGAACGGAAGATATTTCCTTTTTCACCACAGCCCTCAATGGGCTTCCAAATATCCCCTTGCCAATTCCACCAGAACAGCCTCAGGGAAAGGCTTCTTGAAGGGAAAGATGTAACTCTGTAGATGAATTAACAGAACACAGAGCATTTTCTCAGAAAGCTTCTTGCCAGTTTTGAACGGAAGATATTTCCTTTTTCATCATAGCCCTATATGGGCTTCCAAATATCCCTTTGCCAATTCCACAAGAACAGCCTTAGCGAAAGGCTTCTTGAAGGGAAAGATGTAACTCTGTGAGATGAATTAACAGAACACAGAGCAGTTTCTCAGAAAGCTTCTTTCCAGTTTTCAACGGAAGATATTTCCTTTTTCACCATAGCCCTCTATGGGCTTCCAAATATCACTTTGCCAATTCCACAAGAACAGTCTTAGCGAAAGGCTACTTGTAGGGAAAGATGTAACTCTGTGAGATGAATTTACAGAACACAGAGCAGTTTCTCAGAAAGCTTCTTTCCAGTTTTCAACGGAAGATATTTCCTTTTTCACCGTAGCCCTCTATGGGCTTTCAAATATCCCCTTGCCCATTCCACAAGAACAGCCTTAGCGAAAGGCTTCTTGAAAGGAAAGATGTAACTCTGTGAGAAGAATTAATAGAACACAGAGCAGTGTCTCAGAAAACTTCTTTCCAGTTTTGAACGAAAGATATTTCCTTTTTCAACATAGCCCTCTATGGGCTTCCAAATATCTCTTTGCCAATTCCACAGGAACAGCCTTAGCGAAAGGCTTCTTGAAGGGAAAGATGTAACTCTGTGAGATGAATTAACAGAACACAGAGCAGTTTCTCAGAAAGCTTCTTTCCAGTTTTGTACGGAAGATATTTCCTTTTTCACCATAGCCCTCTAAGGGCTTCCAAATATCCCTTTGCCAATTCCACAAGAACAGCCTTAGCGAAAGGCTCCTTGAAGGGAAAGATGTAACTCTGTGAGATGAATTAACAGAACACAGAGCAGTTTCTCAGAAAGCTTCTTTCCTGTTTTGAACGGAAGATATTTCCTTTTTCACCATAGCCCTCTATGGGCTTCCAAATATCCCTTTGCCAATTCCACAAGAACAGCCTTAGGGAAAGGCTTCTTGAAGGGAAAGATGAAACTCTGTGAGATGAATTAACAGAACACAGAGCAGTTTCTCAGAAAGCTTCTTTCCAGTTTTGAACGGAAGATATTTCCTTTTTCACCGCAGCCCTCTATGGGATTCCAAATATCCCTTTGCCAATTCCACAAGAACAGCCTTGGCGAAAGGTTTCTTGAAGGGAAAGATGTAACTCTGTGAGATGAATTAACAGAACACAGAGCAGCTTCTCAGAAAGCTTCTTTCCAATTTTGAACGGAAGATATTTCCTTTTTCACCATAGCCCTCTATGGGCTTCCAAATATCCCTTTGCCAATTCCACAAGAACAGCCTTAGGGAAAGGCTTCTTGAAGGGAAAGATGTAACTCTGTGAGATGAATTAACAGAACACAGAGCAGTTTCTCAGAAAGCTTCTTTCCAGTTTTGAACGGAAGATATTTCCTTTTTTACCATAGCCCTCTGTGGGCTTCCAAATATCACTTTGCCAATTCCACAAGAACAGCCTTAGGGAAAGGCTTCTTGAAGGGAAAGATGTTACCCTGTGAGATGAATTAACAGAACACAGAGCAGATTCTCAGAAAGCTTCTTTCCAATTTTGAACGGAAGATATTTCCTTTTTCACCATAGCCCTCTATGGCCTTCCAAATATCACTTTGCCAATTCCACAAGAAGAGCCTTAGCGAAAGGCTTCTTGAAGGGAAAGATGGAACTCTGTGAGATGAATTAACAGAACACCGAGCAGTTTCTCAGAAAGCTTCTTTCCAGTTTTGAACAGAAGATATTTCCTTTTTCACCATAGCCCTCTATGGGCTTCCAAATATCCCTTTGCCGATTCCACAAGAACAGCCTTAGCGAAAGGCTTCTTGAAGGGAAAGATGTAACTCTGTGACATGAATTAACAGAACACAGAGCAGTTTCTCAGAAAGCTTCTTTCCAGTTTTGAACGGAAGATATTTCCTTTTTCACCATAGCCCTCTATGGGCTTCCAAATATCACTTTGCAAATTCCACAAGAACAGCCTTAGCGAAAGGCTAATTGAAGGGAAAGATGTAACTCTGTGATATGAATTAAAGGAACACAGAGCAGTTTCTCAGAATGCTTCTTTCCAGTTTTGAACGGAAGATATTTCCTTTTTCACCATAGCCCTCTATGGGCTTCCAAATATCCCTTTGCCAAATCCAGAAGAACAGGCTTAGCGAAAGGCTTCTTGTAGGGAAAGATGAAACTCTGTGAGATGAATTAGCAGAACACTGAGCAGTTTACCAGAAAGCTTCTTTCCAGTATTGAACGGAAGATATTTCCTTTTTCACATTGGCCCTCTATGTGCTTCCAAATATCACTTTGCCAATTCCACAAGAACAGCCTTTGCGAAAGGCTTCTTAAAGGGAAAGATGTAACTCTGTGAGATGAATTAACAGAACACAGAGCAGTTTCTCAGAAACCTTCTTTCCAGTTTTGAACGGAAGTTATTTCCTTTTTCACCACAGCCCTCTATGGGCTTCCAAATATCACTTTGCCAATTCCACAAGAACAGCCTTAGCGAAAGGCTAATTGAAAGGAAACAGGTAACTCTGTGAGATAAATTAACAGAACACAGAGCAGTTTCTCAGAAAGCTTTTTTCCAATTTTGAACGGAAGATATTTCCTTTTTCACCATAGCCCTCTATTGGCTTCCAAATATCATTTTGCCAAATCCAGAAGAACAGCCTTAGCGAAAGGTTTCTTGAAGGGTAAGATGAAATTCTGTGATACGAATTAACAGAACACAGAGCAGTGTCTCAGAAAGCTTCTTTCCAGTTTTGAACGGAAGATATTTCCTTTTTCACCACAGCCCTCAATGGGCTTCCAAATATCACTTTGATAATTCCACAAGAATACCCTTAGCGAAAGGCTTCTTGAAGGGAAAGATGTAACTCTGTGAGATGAATTAACAGAACACAGAGCAGTTTCTCAGAAAGCTTCTTTCCAGTTTTCAACGGAAGATATTTCCTTTTTCACCGTAGCCCTCTATGGGCTTTCAAATATCCCCTTGCCCATTCCACAAGAACAGCCTTAGCGAAAGGCTCCTTGAAAGGAAAGATGTAACTCTGTGAGAAGAATTAATAGAACACAGAGCAGTGTCTCAGAAAACTTCTTTCCAGTTTTGAACGAAAGATATTTCCTTTTTCAACATAGCCCTCTATGGGCTTCCAAATATCTCTTTGCCAATTCCACAAGAACAGCCTTAGCGAAAGGCTTCTTGAAGGGAAAGATGTAACTCTGTGAGATGAATTAACAGAACACAGAGCAGTTTCTCAGAAAGCTTCTTTCCAGTATTGAACGGAAGATATTTAATTTTTCACATTGGCCCTCTATGGGCTTCCAAATATCACTTTGCCAATTCCACAAGAACAGCCTTAGCGAAAGGCTTCTTGAAGGGAAAGATGTAAATCTGTGAGATGAATTAACAGAACACAGAGCAGTTTCTCCGAAAACTTCTTTCCAGTTTTGAACGGAAGATAATTCCTTTTTCACCACAGCCCTCTATGGGCTTCCAAATATGACTTTGCAAATTCCACAAGAACAGCCTTAGCGAAAGGCTAATTGAAGGGAAAGATGTAACTCTGTGATATGAATTAAAGGAACACAGAGCAGTTTCTCAGAATGCTTCTTTTCAGTTTTGAACGGAAGATATTTCCTTTTTCACCATAGCCCTCTATGGGCTTCCAAATATCCCTTTGCCAAATCAAGAAGAACAGCCTTAGCGAAAGGCTTCTTGTAGGGAAAGATGAAACTCTGTGAGATGAATTAACAGAACACAGAGCAGTTTCTCAGAAAGCTTCTTTCCAGTTTTGAACGGAAGATATTTCCTTTTTCACCATAGCCCTCTATGGGCTTCCAAATATCACTTTGTCAATTCCACAAGAACAGCCTTAGCGAAAGGCTAATTTAAGGGAAAGATGTAACTCTGTGAGATGAATTAACAGAACACAGAGCAGTTTTTCAGAAAGCTTCTTTCCAGTTTTGAACGGAAGATACTTCCTTTTTCACCACAGCCCTCTATGGGCTTCCAAATATGACTTTGACAATTCCACAAGAACAGCCTTAGCGAAAGGCTAATTGAAGGGAAAGATGTAACTCTGTGATATGAATTAAAGGAACACAGAGAAGTTTCTCAGAATGCTTCTTTCCAGTTTTTAACGGAAGATATTTCCTTTTTCACCATAGCCCTATATGGGCTTCCAAATATCCCTTTGCCAATTCCACAAGAACAGCCTTAGCGAAAGGCTTCTTGAAGGGAAAGATGTAACTCTGTGAGATGAATTAACAGAACACAGAGCAGTTTCTCAGAAAGCTTCTTTCCAGTTTTCAACTGAAGATATTTCCTTTTTCACCATAGCCCTCTATGGGCTTCCAAATATCACTTTGCCAATACCACAAGAACAGTCTTAGCGAAAGGCTACTTCTAGGGAAAGATGTAACTCTGTGAGATGAATTTACAGAACACAGAGCAGTTTCTCAGAAAGCTTCTTTCCAGTTTTGAACGGAAGATATTTCCTTTTTCACCACAGCCCTCTATGAGCTTCCAAATATCACTTTGCCAATTCCACAAGAACAGCCTTAGCGAAAGGCTAATTGAAGGGAAAGATGTAACTCTGTGATATGAATTAAAGGAACACAGAACAGTTTCTCAGAATGCTTCTTTCCAGTTTTGAACGGAAGATATTTCCTTTTTCACCTTAGCCCTCTATGGGCTTCCAAATATCCCTTTGCAAATTCCACAAGAACAGCCTTAGCGAAAGGATTCTTGAAGAGAAAGATGTAACTCTGTGAGATGAATTAAGAGAACACACAGCAGTTTCTCAGAAAGCTTCTTTCCAGTTTTGAACGGAAGATATTTCCTTTTTCACCATAGCCCTCTAAGGGCTTCCAAATATCCCTTTGCCAATTCCACAAGAACAGCCCTAGCGAAAGGCTTCTTGAAGGGAAAGATGTAACTCTGTGAGATGAATTTACAGAACACAGAGCAGTTTCTCAGAAAGCTTCTTTCCAGTTTTGAACGGAAGATTCCTTTTTCACCATAGCCCTCAATGGGCTTCCAAATATCCCTTTGCCAATTCCACAAGAACAGCGTTAGGAAAAGGCTTCTTGTGGGGAAAGATGTAACTCTGTGGGTTGAATTAACGGAACACAGAGCAGTTTCTCAGAAAGCTTCTTTCCAGTTTTGAACGGAAGATATTTCCTTTTTCACCATAGCCCTCTATTGGCTTCCAAATATCATTTTGCCAATTCCACAAGAACAGCCTTAGCGAAAGGCTCCTTGAAGGGAAAGATGTAACTCTGTGAGATGAATTAACAGAACACAGAGCAGTTTCTCAGAAAGCTTCTTTCCTGTTTTGAACGGAAGATATTTCCTTTTTCACCATAGCCCTCTATGGGCTTCCAAATATCCCTTTGCCAATTCCACAAGAACAGCCTTAGAGAAAGGCTTCTTGAAGGGAAAGATGTAACCCTGTGAGATGAATTAACAGAACACAGAGCAGTTTATCAGAAAGCTTCTTTCCAGTTTTGAACGGAAGATATTTCCTTTTTCACCACAGCCTTCTTTGGGCTTCCAAATATCACTTTGCAAATTCCACAAGAACAGCCTTAGCGAAAGGCTAATTGAAGGGAAAGATGTAACTCTGTGATATGAATTAAAGGAACACAGAGCAGTTTCTCAGAATGCTTCTTTCCAGTTTTGAACGGAAGATATTTCCATTTTCACCATAGCCCTCTATGGGCTTCCAAATATCCCTTTGCCAAATCAAGAAGAACAGCCTTAGCGAAAGGCTTCTTGTAGGGAAAGATGAAACTCTGTGAGATGAATTAACAGAACACAGAGCAGTTTCTCAGAAAGCTTCTTTCCAGTTTTGAACGGAAGATATTTCCTTTTTCACCATAGCCCTCTATGGGCTTCCAAATATCACTTTGTCAATTCCACAAGAACAGCCTTAGCGAAAGGCTAATTTAAGGGAAAGATGTAACTCTGTGAGATGAATTAACAGAACACAGAGCAGTTTTTCAGATATCTTCTTTCCAGTTTTGAACGGAAGATATTTCCTTTTTCACCACAGCCCTCTATGGGCTTCCAAATATGACTTTGACAATTCCACAAGAACAGCCTTAGCGAAAGGCTAATTGAAGGGAAAGATGTAACTCTGTGATATGAATTAAAGGAACACAGAGAAGTGTCTCAGAATGCTTCTTTCCAGTTTTTAACGGAAGATATTTCCTTTTTCACCATAGCCCTCTATGGGCTTCCAAATATCCCTTTGCCAAATCCAGAAGAACAGCCTTAGCGAAAGGCTTCTTGAAGGGAAAGATGAAACTCTGTGAGATGAATTAACAGAACACAGAGCAGTTTCTCAGAAAGCTTCCTTCCAGTTTTGATCGGAAGATATTTCCTTTTTCACCGCAGCCCTCTATGGGATTCCAAATATCCCTTTGCCAATTCCACAAGAACAGCCTTGGCGAAAGGTTTCTTGAAGGGAAAGATGTAACTCTGTGAGATGAATTAACAGAACACAGAGCAGTTTCTCAGAAATCTTCTTTCCAGTTTTGAACGGAAGATATTTCCTTTTTCACCACAGCCCTCTATGGGCTTCCAAATATCACTTTGCAAATTCCACAAGAACAGCCTTAGCGAAAGGCTAATTGAAGGGAAAGATGTAACTCTGTGATATGAATTAAAGGAACACAGAGCAGTTTCTCAGAATGCTTCTTTCCAGTTTTGAACGGAAGATATTTCCTTTTTCACCATAGCCCTCTATGGGCTTCCAAATATCCCTTTGCCAAATCCAGAAGAATAGGCTTAGCGAAAGGCTTCTTGTAGGGAAAGATGAAACTCTGTGAGATGAATTAACAGAACACGGAGCAGTTTCTCAGAAAGCTTCTTTCCAGTTTTGAACGGAAGGTATTTCCTTTTTCACCATAGCCCTCTAGGGGCTTCCAAATATCACTTTGTCAATTCCACAAGAACAGCCTTAGCGAAAGGCTAATTGAAGGGAAAGATGTAACTCTGTGAGATGAATTAACAGAACACAGAGTAGTTTTTCAGAAATCTTCTTTACAGTTTTGAAAGGAAGATATTTCCTTTTTCACAGTAGCCCTCTATGGGCTTCCAAATATCACTTTGCAAATTCCACAAGAACAGCCCTAGCGAAAGGCTTCTTGAAGGGAAAGATGTAACTCTGTGAGATGAATTAACAGAACACAGAGCAGTTTCTCAGAAACCTTCTTTCCAGTTTTGAACGGAAGATATTTCCTTTTTCACCATAGCCCTCTAAGGGCTTCCAAATATCCCTTTGCCAATTCCACAAGAACAGCCTCAGGGAAAGGCTTCTTGAAGGGAAAGATGTAACTCTGTAGATAAATTAACAGAACACAGATCACTTTCTCAGAAAGCTTCTTTCCAGTTTTGAACCGAAGATATTTCCTTTTTCACCATAGCCCTATATGGGCTTCCAAATATCCCTTTGCCAATTCCACAAGAACAGCCTTAGCGAAAGGCTTCTTGAAGGGGAAGATGTAACTCTGTGAGATGAATTAACAGAACACAGAGCAGTTTCTCAGAAAGGTTCTTTCCAGTTTTCAACGGAAGATATTTCCTTTTTCACCATAGCCCTCTATGGGCTTCCAAATATCACTTTGCCAATTCCACAAGAACAGCCTTAGCGAAAGGCTTCTTGTAGGGAAAGATGTAACTCTGTGAGATTAAGTTACAGAACACAGAGCAGTTTCTCAAAAAGCTTCTTTCCAGTTTTGAACGGAAGATATTTCCTTTTTCACCACAGCCCTCTATGAGCTTCCAAATATCACTTTGCCAATTCCACAAGAACAGCCTTAGCGAAAGGCTAATTGAAGGGAAAGATGTAACTCTGTGATATGAATTAAAGGAACACAGAAGAGTTTCTCAGAATGCTTCTTTCCAGTTTTGAACGGAAGATATTTCCTTTTTCACCATAGCCCTCTATGGGCTTCCAAATATCCCTTTGCCAATTCCACAAGAACAGCCTTAGCGAAAGGCTTCTTGAAGAGAAAGATGTAACTCTATGAGATGAATTTACAGAACACAGAGCAGTTTCTCAGAAAGCTTCTTTCCAGTTTTGAACGGAAGATATTTCCTTTTTCACCACAGCCCTCTATGAGTTTCCAAATATCACTTTGCCAATTCCACAAGAACAGCCTTAGCGAAAGGCTAATTGAAGGGAAAGATGTAACTCTGTGATATGAATTAAAGGAACACAGAGCAGTTTCTCAGAATGCTTCTTTCCAGTTTTGAACGGAAGATATTTGCTTTTTCACCATAGCCCTCTATGGGCTTCCAAATATCCCTTTGCAAATTCCACAAGAACAGCCTTAGCAAAAGGATTCTTGAAGAGAAAGATGTAACTCTGTGAGATGAATTAACAGAACACAGAGCAGTTTCTCAGAAACCTTCTTTCCAGTTTTGACCGGAAGATATTTCCTTTTTCACCATAGCCCTCTATGGGCTTCCAAATATCCCTTTGCCAATTCCACAAGAACAGCATTAGGGAAAGGCTTCTTGAAGGGAAAGATGTAACTCTGTGAGATGAATTAACAGAACACAGAGCAGTTTCTCAGAAAGTTTCTTTCCAGTTTTGAACGGAAGATATTTCCTTTTTCACCACAGCCCTCAATGGGCTTCCAAATATCCCCTTGCCAATTCCACCAGAACAGCCTCAGGGAAAGGCTTCTTGAAGGGAAAGATGTAACTCTGTAGAAGAATTAACAGAACACAGAGCATTTTCTCAGAAAGCTTCTTTCCAGTTTTGAACGGAAGATATTTCCTTTTTCACCATAGCCCTCTATGGGCTTCCAAATATCCCTTTGCCAATTCCACAAGAACAGCCTTAGCGAAAGGCTTATTGAAGGGAAAGATGTAACTCTGTGAGATGAATTAACAGAACACAGAGCAGTTTCTCAGAAAGCTTCTTTCCAGTATTGAACGGAAGATATTTAATTTTTCACATTGGCCCTCTATGGGCTTCCAAATATCACTTTGCCAATTCCACAAGAACAGCCTTAGCGAAAGGCTTCTTGAAGGGAAAGATGTAACTCTGTGAGATGAATTAACAGAACACAGAGCAGTTTCTCCGAAAACTTCTTTCCAGTTTTGAACGGAAGATAATTCCTTTTTCACCACAGCCCACTATGGGCTTCCAAATATGACTTTGACAATTCCACAAGAACAGCCTTAGCGAAAGGCTAATTGAAGGGAAAGATGTAACTCTGTGATATGAATTAAAGGAACACAGAGCAGTTTCTCAGAATGCTTCTTTCCAGTTTTGAACGGAAGATATTTCCTTTTTCACCATAGCCCTCTATGGGCTTTCAAATATCCCTTTGCCAAATCAAGAAGAACAGCCTTAGCGAAAGGCTTCTTGTAGGGAAAGATGAAACTCTGTGAGATGAATTAACAGAACACAGAGCAGTTTTTCAGAAAGCTTCTTTCCAGTTTTGAACGGAAGATATTTCCTTTTTCACCATAGCCCTCTATGGGCTTCCAAATATCACTTTGTCAATTCCACAAGAACAGCCTTAGCGAAAGGCTAATTGAAGGGAAAGATGTAACTCTGTGAGATGAATTAACAGAACACAGAGCAGTTTTTCAGAAAGCTTCTTTCCAGTTTTGAACGGAAGATATTTCCTTTTTCACCACAGCCCTCTATGGGCTTCCAAATATGACTTTGACAATTCCACAAGAACAGCCTTAGCGAAAGGCTAATTGAAGGGAAAGATGTAACTCTGTGATATGAATTAAAGGAACACAGATAAGTTTCTCAGGATGCTTCTTTCCAGTTTTTAACGGAAGATATTTCCTTTTTCATCATAGCCCTCTATGGGCTTCCAAATATCCCTTTGCCAAATCCAGAAGAACAGCCTTAGCGAAAGGCTTCTTGAAGGGAAAGATGAAACTCTGTGAGATGAATTAACAGAACACAGAGCAGATTCTCAGAAAGCTTCTTTCCAGTTTTGAACGGAAGATATTTCCTTTTTCACCATAGCCCTCTATGGCCTTCCAAATATCACTTTGCCAATTCCACAAGAAGAGCCTTAGCGAAAGGCTTCTTGAAGGGAAAGATGTAACTCTGTGAGATGAATTAACAGAACACCGAGCAGTTTCTCAGAAAGCTTCTTTCCAGTTTTGAACAGAAGATATTTCCTTTTTCACCTTAGCCCTCTATGGGCTTCCAAATATCCCTTTGCCGATTCCACAAGAACAGCCTTAGCGAAAGGCTTCTTGAAGGGAAAGATGTAACTCTGTGAGATGAATTAACAGAACACAGAGCAGTTTCTCAGAAAGCTTCTTTCCAGTTTTGAACGGAAGATATTTCCTTTTTCACCACAGCCCTCTATGGGCTTCCAAATATCACTTTGCAAATTCCAGAAGAACAGCCTTAGCGAAAGGCTAATTGAAGGGAAAGATGTAACTCTGTGATATGAATTAAAGGAACACAGAGCAGTTTCTCAGAATGCTTCTTTCCAGTTTTGAACGGAAGATATTTAATTTTTCAACATAGCCCTCTATGGGCTTCCAAATATCCCTTTGCCAAATCCAGAAGAACAGCCTTAGCGAAAGGCTTCTTGTAGGGAAAGATGAAACTCTGTGAGATGAATTAACAGAACACAGAGCAGTTTCTCAGAAAGCTTCTTTCCAGTTTTGAACGGAAGATATTTCCTTTTTCACCATAGCCCTCTATGGGCTTCCAAATATCACTTTGTCAATTCCACAAGAACAGCCTTAGCGAAAGGCTAATTGAAGGGAAAGATGTAACTCTGTGAGATGAATTAACAGAACACAGAGCAGTTTTTCAGAAAGCTTCTTTACAGTTTTGAACGGAAGATATTTCCTTTTTCAGAGTAGCCCTCTATGGGCTTCCAAATATCACTTTGCAAATTCCACAAGAACAGCCCTAGCGAAAGGCTTCTTGAAGGGAAAGATGTAACTCTGTGAGATGAATTAACAGAACACAGAGCAGTTTCTCAGAATCCTTCTTTCCAGTTTTGAACGGAAGATATTTCCTTTTTCACCATAGCCCTCTAAGGGCTTCCAAATATCCCTTTGCCAATTCCACAAGAACAGCCTCAGGGAAAGGCTTCTTGAAGGGAAAGATGTAACTCTGTAGATAAATTAACAGAACACAGATCACTTTCTCAGAAATCTTCTTTCCAGTTTTGAACCGAAGATATTTCCTTTTTCACCATAGCCCTATATGGGCTTCCAAATATCCCTTTGCCAATTCCACAAGAACAGCCTCAGCGAAAGGCTTCTTGAAGGGAAAGATGTAACTCTGTGAGATGAATTAACAGAACACAGAGCAGTTTCTCAGAATGCTTCTTTCCAGTTTTCAACGGAAGATATTTCCTTTTTCACCATAGCCCTCTATGGGCTTCCAAATATCACTTTGCCAATTCCACAAGAACAGCCTTAGCGAAAGGCTTCTTGAAGGGAAAGATGTAACTCTGTGAGATGAAGTTACAGAACACAGAGCAGTTTCTCAGAAAGCTTCTTTCCAGTTTTGAACGGAAGATATTTCCTTTTTCACCACAGCCCTCTATGAGCTTCCAAATATCACTTTGCCAATTCCACAAGAACAGCCTTAGCGAAATGCTAATTGAAGGGAAAGATGTAACTCTGTGATATGAATTAAAGGAACACAGAACAGTTTCTCAGAATGCTTCTTTCCAGTTTTCAACGGAAGATATTTCCTTTTTCACCATAGCCCTCTATGGGCTTCCAAATATCCCTTTTCCAATTCCACAAGAACAGCCTTAGCGAAAGGCTTCTTGAAGAGAAAGATGTAACTCTATGAGATGAATTTACAGAACACAGAGCAGTTTCTCAGAAAGCTTCTTTCCAGTTTTGAACGGAAGATATTTCCTTTTTCACCACAGCCCTCTATGAGTTTCCAAATATCACTTTGCCAATTCCACAAGAACAGCCTTAGCGAAAGGCTAATTGAAGGGAAAGATGTAACTCTGTGATATGAATTAAAGGAACACAGAGCAGTTTCTCAGAATGCTTCTTTCCAGTTTTGAACGGAAGATATTTCCTTTTTCACCATAGCCCTCTATGGGCTTCCAAATATCCCTTTGCAAATTCCACAAGAACAGCCTTAGCAAAAGGATTCTTGAAGAGAAAGATGTAATTCTGTGAGATGAATTAACAGAACACAGAGCAGTTTCTCAGAAATCTTCTTTCCAGTTTTGAACGGAAGATATTTCCTTTTTCACCATAGCCCTCTAAGGGCTTCCAAATATCCCTTTGCCAATTCCACAAGAACAGCATTAGGGAAAGGCTTCTTGAAGGGAAAGATGTAACTCTGTGAGATGAATTAACAGAACACAGAGCAGTTTCTCAGAAAGTTTCTTTCCAGTTTTGAACGGAAGATATTTCCTTTTTCACCACAGCCCTCAATAGGCTTCCAAATATCCCCTTGCCAATTCCACCAGAACAGCCTCAGGGAAAGGCTTCTTGAAGGGAAAGATGTAACTCTGTAGAAGAATTAACAGAACACAGAGCATTTTCTCAGAAAGCTTCTTTCCAGTTTTGAACGGAAGATATTTCCTTTTTCACCATAGCCCTCTATGGGCTTCCAAATATCCCTTTGCCAATTCCACAAGAACAGCCTTAGCGAAAGGCTTCTTGAAGAGAAAGATGTAACTCTGTGAGATGAATTAACAGAGCACAGAGCAGTTTCTCAGAAAGCTTCTTTCCAGTTTTGTACGGAATATATTTCCTTTTTCACCATAGCCCTCTAAGGGCTTCCAAATATCCCTTTTACAATTCCACAAGAACAGCCTTAGCGAAAGGCTCCTTGAAGGGAAAGATGTAACTCTCTGAGATGAATTAACAGAACACAGAGCAGTTTCTCAGAAAGCTTCTTTCCAGTTTTGAACGGAAGATATTTCCTTTTTTACCATAGCCCTCTATGGGCTTCCAAATATCACTTTGCCAATTCCACAAGAACATCCGTAGCGAAAGGCTTCTTGAAGGGAAAGATGTTACCCTGTGAGATGAATTAACAGAACACAGAGCAGATTCTCAGAAAGCTTCTTTCCAGTTTTGAACGGAAGATATTTCCTTTTTCACCATAGCCCTCTATGGCCTTCCAAATATCACCTTGCCAATTCCACAAGAAGAGCCTTAGCGAAAGGCTTCTTGAAGGGAAAGATGTAACTCTGTGAGATGAATTAACAGAACACCGAGCAGTTTCTCAGAAAGCTTCTTTCCAGTTTTGAACAGAAGATATTTCCTTTTTCACCATAGCCCTCTATGGGCTTCCAAATATCCCTTTGCCGATTCCACAAGAACAGCCTTAGCGAAAGGCTTCTTGAAGGGAAAGATGTAACTCTGTGAGATGAATTAACAGAACACAGAGCAGTTTCTCAGAAAGCTTCTTTCCAGTTTTGAACGGAAGATATTTCCTTTTTCACCACAGCCCTCTATGGGCTTCCAAATATCACTTTGCAAATTCCACAAGAACAGCCTTAGAGAAAGGCTTCTTGAAGGGAAAGATGTAACCCTGTGAGATGAATTAACAGAACACAGAGCAGTTTCTCAGAAAGCTTCTTTCCAGTTTTGAACGGAAGATATTTCCTTTTTCACCACAGCCCTCTATGAGTTTCCAAATATCACTTTGCCAATTCCACAAGAACAGCCTTAGCGAAAGGCTAATTGAAGGGAAAGATGTAACTCTGTGATATGAATTAAAGGAACACAGAGCAGTTTCTCAGAATGCTTCTTTCCAGTTTTGAACGGAAGATATTTCCTTTTTCACCATAGCCCTCTATGGGCTTCCAAATATCCCTTTGCAAATTCCACAAGAACAGCCTTAGCAAAAGGATTCTTGAAGAGAAAGATGTAATTCTGTGAGATGAATTAACAGAACACAGAGCAGTTTCTCAGAAATCTTCTTTCCAGTTTTGAACGGAAGATATTTCCTTTTTCACCATAGCCCTCTAAGGGCTTCCAAATATCCCTTTGCCAATTCCACAAGAACAGCATTAGGGAAAGGCTTCTTGAAGGGAAAGATGTAACTCTGTGAGATGAATTAACAGAACACAGAGCAGTTTCTCAGAAAGTTTCTTTCCAGTTTTGAACGGAAGATATTTCCTTTTTCACCACAGCCCTCAATAGGCTTCCAAATATCCCCTTGCCAATTCCACCAGAACAGCCTCAGGGAAAGGCTTCTTGAAGGGAAAGATGTAACTCTGTAGAAGAATTAACAGAACACAGAGCATTTTCTCAGAAAGCTTCTTTCCAGTTTTGAACGGAAGATATTTCCTTTTTCACCATAGCCCTCTATGGGCTTCCAAATATCCCTTTGCCAATTCCACAAGAACAGCCTTAGCGAAAGGCTTCTTGAAGAGAAAGATGTAACTCTGTGAGATGAATTAACAGAGCACAGAGCAGTTTCTCAGAAAGCTTCTTTCCAGTTTTGTACGGAATATATTTCCTTTTTCACCATAGCCCTCTAAGGGCTTCCAAATATCCCTTTTACAATTCCACAAGAACAGCCTTAGCGAAAGGCTCCTTGAAGGGAAAGATGTAACTCTCTGAGATGAATTAACAGAACACAGAGCAGTTTCTCAGAAAGCTTCTTTCCATTTTTGAACGGAAGATATTTCCTTTTTTACCATAGCCCTCTATGGGCTTCCAAATATCACTTTGCCAATTCCACAAGAACATCCGTAGCGAAAGGCTTCTTGAAGGGAAAGATGTTACCCTGTGAGATGAATTAACAGAACACAGAGCAGATTCTCAGAAAGCTTCTTTCCAGTTTTGAACGGAAGATATTTCCTTTTTCACCATAGCCCTCTATGGCCTTCCAAATATCACTTTGCCAATTCCACAAGAAGAGCCTTAGCGAAAGGCTTCTTGAAGGGAAAGATGTAACTCTGTGAGATGAATTAACAGAACACCGAGCAGTTTCTCAGAAAGCTTCTTTCCAGTTTTGAACAGAAGATATTTCCTTTTTCACCATAGCCCTCTATGGGCTTCCAAATATCCCTTTGCCGATTCCACAAGAACAGCCTTAGCGAAAGGCTTCTTGAAGGGAAAGATGTAACTCTGTGAGATGAATTAACAGAACACAGAGCAGTTTCTCAGAAACCTTCTTTCCAGTTTTGAACGAAAGATATTTCCTTTTTCACCATAGCCCTCTAAGGGCTTCCAAATATCCCTTTGCCAATTCCACAAGAACAGCCTTGGCGAAAGGTTTCTTGAAGGGAAAGATGTAACTCTGTGAGATGAATGAACAGAACACAGAGCAGTTTCTCAGAAAGCTTCTTTCCTCTTTTGAACGGAAGATATTTCCTTTTTCAGCATAGCCCTCTATGGGCTTCCAAATATCACTTTGCCAATTCCACAAGAACAGCCTTAGAGAAAGGCTTCTTGAAGGGAAAGATGTAACCCTGTGAGATGAATTAACAGAACACAGAGCAGTTTCTCAGAAAGCTTCTTTCCAGTTTTGAACGGAAGATATTTCCTTTTTCACCATAGCCCTCAATGGACTTCCACATATCCCCTTGCCAATTCCACCAGAACAGTCTCAGGGAAAGGCTACTTGAAGGGAAAGATGTAACTCTGTAGATGAATTAACAGAACTCAGAGCATTTTCTCAGAAAGCTTCTTTCCAGTTTTGAACGGAAGATATTTCCTTTTTCACCATAGCCCTCTATGGGCTTCCAAATATCCCTTTGCCAAATCCAGAAGAACAGCCTTAGCGAAAGGCTTCTTGAAGGGAAAGATGTAACTCTGTGAGATGAATTAACAGAACACAGAGCAGTTTCTCAGAAAGCTTCTTTCCAGTTTTGAACAGAAGATATTTCCTTTTTCACCGCAGCCCTCTATGTGATTCCAAATATCCCTTTGCCAATTCCACAAGAACAGCCTTGGCGAAAGGTTTCTTGAAGGGAAAGATGTAACTCTGTGAGATGAATTAACAGAACACAGAGCAGTTTCTCAGAAAGCTTCTTTCCAATTTTGAACGGAAGATATTTCCTTTTTCACCATAGCCCTCTATGGGCTTCCAAATATCCCTTTGCCAATTCCACAAGAACAGCCTTAGGGAAAGGCTTCTTGAAGGGAAAGATGTAACTCTGTGAGATGAATTAACAGAACACAGAGCAGTTTCTCAGAAAGCTTCTTTCCAATTTTGAACGGAAGATATTTCCTTTTTCACCATAGCCCTCTATGGGCTTCCAAATATCACTTTGCCAATTCCACAAGAATAGCCCTAGCGAAAGGCTTCTTGAAGGGAAAGATGTAACTCTTTGAGATGAATTAACAGAGCACAGAGCAGTTTCTCAGAAAGCTTCTTTCCAGTTTTGTAGGGAATATATTTCCTTTTTCACCATAGCCCTCTAAGGGCTTCCAAATATCCCTTTTCCAATTCCACAAGAACAGCCTTAGCGAAAGGCTCCTTGAAGGGAAAGATGTAACTCTCTGAGATGAATTAACAGAACACAGAGCAGTTTCTCAGAAAGCTTCTTTCCAGTTTTGAACGGAAGATATTTCCTTTTTTACCATAGCCCTCTGTGGGCTTCCAAATATCACTTTGCCAATTCCACAAGAACAGCCTTAGCGAAAGGCTTCTTGAAGGGAAAGATGTTACCCTGTGAGATGAATTAACAGAACACAGAGCAGATTCTCAGAAAGCTTCTTTCCAGTTTTGAACGGAAGATATTTCCTTTTTCACCATAGCCCTCTATGGCCTTCCAAATATCACTTTGCCAATTCCACAAGAAGAGCCTTAGCGAAAGGCTTCTTGAAGGGAAAGATGTATCTCTGTGAGATGAATTAACAGAACACCGAGCAGTTTCTCAGAAAGCTTCTTTCCACTTTTGAACAGAAGATATTTCCTTTTTCACCATAGCCCTCTATGGGCTTCCAAATATCCCTTTGCCGATTCCACAAGAACAGCCTTAGCGAAAGGCTTCTTGAAGGGAAAGATGTAACTCTGTGAGATGAATTAACAGAACACAGAGCAGTTTCTCAGAAAGCTTCTTTCCAGTTTTGAACGGAAGATATTTCCTTTTTCACCACAGCCCTCTATGGGCTTCCAAATATCACTTTGCAAATTCCACAAGAACAGCCTTAGCGAAAGGCTAATTGAAGGGAAAGATGTAACTCTGTGATATGAATTAAAGGAACACAGAGCAGTTTCTCAGAATGCTTCTTTCCAGTTTTGAACGGAAGATATTTAATTTTTCACCATAGCCCTCTATGGGCTTCCAAATATCACTTTGCCAATTCCACAAGAACAGTCTTAGCGAAAGGCTACTTGTAGGGAAAGATGTAACTCTGTGAGATGAATTTACAGAACACAGAGCAGTTTCTCAGAAAGCTTCTTTCCAGTTTTGAACGGGAGATATTTCCTTTTTCACCACAGCCCTCTATGAGCTTCCAAATATCACTTTGCCAATTCCACAAGAACAGCCTTAGCGAAAGGCTAATTGAAGGGAAAGATGTAACTCTGTGATATGAATTAAAGGAACACAGAACAGTTTCTCAGAATGCTTCTTTCCAGTTTGGAACGGAAGATATTTCCTTTTTCACCATAGCCCTCTATGGGCTTCCAAATATCCCTTTGCAAATTCCACAAGAACAGCCTTAGCGAAAGGATTCTTGAAGAGAAAGATGTAACTCTGTGAGATGAATTAACAGAACACAGAGCAGTTTCTCAGAAACCTTCTTTCCAGTTTTGAACGGAACATATTTCCTTTTTCACCATAGCCCTCTAAGGGCTTCCAAATATCCCTTTGCCAATTCCACAAGAACAGCATTAGGGAAAGGCTTCTTGAAGAGAAAGATGTAACTCTGTGAGATGAATTAACAGAACACAGAGCAGTTTCTCAGAAAGCTTCTTTCAAGTTTTGAACGGAAGATATTTCCTTTTTCACCATAGCCCTCTAAGGGCTTCCAAATATCCCTTTGCCCAGTCCAGAAGAACAGCCTTAGCGAAAGGTTTCTTGAAGGGAAAGATGAAATTCTCTGAGATGAATTAACAGAACACAGAGCAGTTTCTCAGAAAGCTTCTTTCCAGTTTTGAACGGAAGATTCCTTTTTCACCATAGCCCTCTATGGGCTTCCAAATATCACTTTGATAATTCCACAAGAACAGCGTTAGGGAAAGGCTAATTGACGGGAAAGATGTAACTCTGTGAGTTGAATTAACAGAACACAGAGCAGTTTCTCAGAAAGCTTCTTTCCAGTTTTGAACGGAAGATATTTCCTTTTTCATCGTAGAACTCTATGGGCTTCCAAATATCCCTTTGCCAATTCCACGAGAACAGCCTTAGCGAAAGGCTTCTTGAAGGGAAAGATGTAATTCTGTGAGAAGAATTAATAGAACACAGAGCAGTGTCTCAGAAAGCTTCTTTCCAGTTTTGAACGAAAGATAATTCCTTTTTCACCATAGCCCTCTAAGGGCTTCCAAATATCCCTTTGCCAATTCCACAAGAACAGCCTTTGCGAAAGGCTTCTTGAAGGGAAAGATGTAACTCTGTGAGATGAATTAACAGAACAGAGCAGTTTCTCAGAAAGCTTCTTTCCAGTTTTGAACAGAAGATATTTCCTTTTCCACCATAGCCCTCTATGGGCTTCCAAATATCCCTTTGCCAATTCCACAAGAACAGCCTTAGCGAAAGGCTTCTTGAAGGGAAAGATGTAACTCTGTGAGATGAATTAACAGAACACAGAGCAGTTTCTCAGAAAGCTTCTTTCCAGTTTTGAACGGAAGATATTTCCTTTTTCACCACAGCCCTCTATGGGCTTCCAAATATGACTTTGACAATTCCACAAGAACAGCCTTAGCGAAAGGCTAATTGAAGGGAAAGATGTAACTCTGTGATATGAATTAAAGGAACACAGAGAAATTTCTCAGAATGCTTCTTTCCAGTTTTGAACGGAAGATATTTCCTTTTTCACCATAACCCTCTATGGGCTTCCAAATATCCCTTTGCCAAATCCAGAAGAACAGCCTTAGCGAAAGGCTTCTTGAAGGGAAAGATGAAACTCTGTGAGATGAATTAACAGAACACAGAGCAGTTTCTCAGAAAGCTTCTTTCCAGTTTTGAACGGAAGATATTTCCTTTTTCACCATAGCCCTCTATGGGCTTCCAAATATCTCTTTGCCAATTCCACAAGAACAGCCTTGGCCAAAGGCTTCTTGAAGGGAAAGATGTAACTCTGTGAGATGAATTAACAGAACACAGAGCAGTTTCTCAGAAAGCTTCTTTCCAATTTTCAACGGAAGATATTTCCTTTTTCACCATAGCCCTCTATGGGCTTCCAAATATCACTTTGCCAATTTCACAAGAATAGTCCTTGCGAAAGGCCTCTTGAAGGGAAAGATGTAAATCTGTGAGATGAATTAACAGAACACAGAGCAGTTTCTCAGAAAGCTTCTTTCCAGTTTTGTACGGAAGATATTTCCTTTTTCACCATAGTCCTCTAAGAGCTTCCAAATATCCCTTTGCCAATTCCACAAGAACAGCCTTAGCGAAAGGCTCATTGAAGGGAAAGATGTAACTCTGTGAGATGAATTAAGAGAACACAGAGCAGTTTCTCAGAAAGCTTCTTTCCTGTTTTCAACGGAAGATATTTCCTTTTTCACCATAGCCCTCTATGGGCTTCCAAATATCCCTTTGCCAATTCCACAACAACAGCCTTAGGGAAAGGCTTCTTGAAGGGAAAGATGTAACTCTGTGAGATGAATTAACAGAACACAGAGCAGTTTCTCAGAAAGCTTCTTTCCAGTTTTGAACGGAAGATATTTCCTTTTTTACCATAGCCCTCTATGGGCTTCCAAATATCACTTTGCCAATTCCACAAGAACAGACTTAGCGAAAGGCTACTTGAAGGGAAAGATGTTACCCTGTGAGATGAATTAACAGAACACAGAACAGATTCTCAGAAAGCTTCTTTCCAGTTTTGAACGGAAGATATTTCCTTTTTCACCATAGTCCTCTATGGCCTTCCAAATATCACTTTGCCAATTACACAAGAAGAGCCTTAGAGAAAGGCGTCTTGAAGGGAAAGATGTAACTCTGTGAGATGAATTAACAGAACACAGAGCAGTTTCTCAGAAAGCTTCTTTCCAGTTTTGAACAGAAGATATTTCCTTTTTCACCATAGCCCTCTATGGGCTTCCAAATATCCCTTTGCCAATTCCACAAGAACAGCCTTAGCGAAAGGCTTCTTGAAGGGAAAGATGTAACTCTGTGAGATGAATTAACAGAACACAGAGCAGTTTCTCAGAAAGCTTCTTTCCAGTTTTGAACGGAAGATATTTCCTTTTTCACCACAGCCCTCTATGGGCTTCCAAATGTCACTTTGCAAATTCCACAAGAACAGCCTTAGCGAAAGGCTAATTGAAGGGAAAGATGTAACTCTGTGATATGAATTCAAGGAACACAGAGCAGTTTCTCAGAATGCTTCTTTCCAGTTTTGAACGGAAGATATTTCCTTTTTCACCATAGCCCTCTATGTGCTTCCAAATATCCTTTTGCCAAATCCAGAAGAACAGGCTTAGCGAAAGGCTTCTTGTAGGGAAAGATGCAACTCTGTGAGATGAATTAACAGAACACAGAGCTGTTTCTCAGAAAGTTTCTTTCCAGTTTTGAACGGAAGTTATTTCCTTTTTCACCATAGCCCTCTATGGGCTTCCAAATATCACTTTGTCAATTCCACAAGAAAAGCCTTAGCGAAAGGCTAATTGAAGGGAAAGATGTAACTCTGTGAGATGAATTAACAGAACACAGAGCAGTTTTTCAGAAAGCTTCTTTACAGTTTTGAACGGAAGATATTTCCTTTTTCACAGTAGCCCTCTATGGGCTTCCAAATATCACTTTGCAAATTCCACAAGAACAGCCCTAGCGAAAGGCTTCTTGAAGGGAAAGATGTAACTCTGTGAGATGAATTAACAGAACACAGAGCAGTTTCTCAGAAAGCTTCTTTCCAATTTTCAACGGAAGATATTTCCTTTTTCACCATAGCCCTCTATGGGCTTCCAAATATCACTTTGCCAATTTCACAAGAATAGCCCTTGCGAAAGGCCTCTTGAAGGGAAAGATGTAAATCTGTGAGATGAATTAACAGAACACAGAGCAGTTTCTCAGAAAGCTTCTTTCCAGTTTTGTACGGAAGATATTTCCTTTTTCACCATAGTCCTCTAAGAGCTTCCAAATATACCTTTGCCAATTCCAAAAGAACAGCCTTAGCGAAAGGCTCCTTGAAGGGAAAGATGTAACTCTGTGAGATGAATTAAGAGAACACAGAGCAGTTTCTAAGAAAGCTTCTTTCCTGTTTTCAACGGAAGATATTTCGTTTTTCACCATAGCCCTCTATGGGCTTCCAAATATCCCTTTGCCAATTCCACAAGAACAGCCTTAGGGAAAGGCTTCTTGAAGGGAAAGATGTAACTCTGTGAGATGAATTAACAGAACACAGAGCAGTTTCTCAGAAAGCTTCTTTCCAGTTTTGAACGGAAGATATTTCCTTTTTTACCATAGCCCTCTATGGGCTTCCAAATATCACTTTGCCAATTCCACAAGAACAGACTTAGCGAAAGGCTACTTGAAGGGAAAGATGTTACCCTGTGAGATGAATTAACAGAACACAGAACAGATTCTCAGAAAGCTTCTTTCCAGTTTTGAACGGAATATATTTCCTTTTTCACCATAGTCCTCTATGGCCTTCCAAATATCACTTTGCCAATTACACAAGAAGAGCCTTAGAGAAAGGCGTCTTGAAGGGAAAGATGTAACTCTGTGAGATGAATTAACAGAACACAGAGCAGTTTCTCAGAAAGCTTCTTTCCAGTTTTGAACGGAAGATATTTCCTTTTTTACCATAGCCCTCTATGGGCTTCCAAATATCACTTTGCCAATTCCACAAGAACAGACTTAGCGAAAGGCTACTTGAAGGGAAAGATGTTACCCTGTGAGATGAATTAACAGAACACAGAACAGATTCTCAGAAAGCTTCTTTCCAGTTTTGAACGGAAGATATTTCCTTTTTCACCACAGCCCTCTATGGGCTTCCAAACATCACTTTGCAAATTCCACAAGAACAGCCTTAGCGAAAGGCTAATTGAAGGGAAAGATGTAACTCTGTGATATGAATTCAAGGAACACAGAGCAGTTTCTCAGAATGCTTCTTTCCAGTTTTGAACGGAAGATATTTCCTTTTTCACCATAGCCCTCTATGTGCTTCCAAATATCCCTTTGCCAAATCCAGAAGAACAGGCTTAGCGAAAGGCTTCTTGTAGGGAAAGATGCAACTCTGTGAGATGAATTAACAGAACACAGAGCTGTTTCTCAGAAAGCTTCTTTCCAGTTTTGAACGGAAGTTATTTCCTTTTTCACCATAGCCCTCTATGGGCTTCCAAATATCACTTTGTCAATTCCACAAGAAAAGCCTTAGCGAAAGGCTAATTGAAGGGAAAGATGTAACTCTGTGAGATGAATTAACAGAACACAGAGCAGTTTTTCAGAAAGCTTCTTTACAGTTTTGAACGGAAGATATTTCCTTTTTCACAGTAGCCCTCTATGGGCTTCCAAATATCACTTTGCAAATTCCACAAGAACAGCCCTAGCGAAAGGCTTCTTGAAGGGAAAGATGTAACTCTGTGAGATGAATTAACAGAACACAGAGCAGTTTCTCAGAAAGCTTCTTTCCAATTTTCAACGGAAGATATTTCCTTTTTCACCATAGCCCTCTATGGGCTTCCAAATATCACTTTGCCAATTTCACAAGAATAGCCCTTGCGAAAGGCCTCTTGAAGGGAAAGATGTAAATCTGTGAGATGAATTAACAGAACACAGAGCAGTTTCTCAGAAAGCTTCTTTCCAGTTTTGTACGGAAGATATTTCCTTTTTCACCATAGTCCTCTAAGAGCTTCCAAATATACCTTTGCCAATTCCAAAAGAACAGCCTTAGCGAAAGGCTCCTTGAAGGGAAAGATGTAACTCTGTGAGATGAATTAAGAGAACACAGAGCAGTTTCTCAGAAAGCTTCTTTCCTGTTTTCAACGGAAGATATTTCGTTTTTCACCATAGCCCTCTATGGGCTTCCAAATATCCCTTTGCCAATTCCACAAGAACAGCCTTAGCGAAAGGCTTCTTGAAGGGAAAGATGTAACTCTTTGAGATGAATTAACAGAACACAGAGCAGTTTCTCAGAAAGCTTCTTTCCAGTTTTGAACGGAAGATATTTCCTTTTTTACCATAGCCCTCTATGGGCTTCCAAATATCACTTTGCCAATTCCACAAGAACAGACTTAGCGAAAGGCTACTTGAAGGGAAAGATGTTACCCTGTGAGATGAATTAACAGAACACAGAACAGATTCTCAGAAAGCTTCTTTCCAGTTTTGAACGGAATATATTTCCTTTTTCACCATAGTCCTCTATGGCCTTCCAAATATCACTTTGCCAATTACACAAGAAGAGCCTTAGAGAAAGGCGTCTTGAAGGGAAAGATGTAACTCTGTGAGATGAATTAACAGAACACAGAGCAGTTTCTCAGAAAGCTTCTTTCCAGTTTTGAACAGAAGATATTTCCTTTTTCACCATAGCCCTCTATGGGCTTCCAAATATCCCTTTGCCAATTCCACAAGAACAGCCTTAGCGAAAGGCTTCTTGAAGGGAAAGATGTAACTCTGTGAGATGAATTAACAGAACACAGAGCAGTTTCTCAGAAAGCTTCTTTCCAGTTTTGAACGGAAGATATTTCCTTTTTCACCACAGCCCTCTATGGGCTTCCAAATATCACTTTGCAAATTCCACAAGAACAGCCTTAGCGAAAGGCTAATTGAAGGGAAAGATGTAACTCTGTGATATGAATTAAAGGAACACAGAGCAGTTTCTCAGAATGCTTCTTTCCAGTTTTGAACGGAAGATATTTCCTTTTTCACCATAGCCCTCTATGGGCTTCCAAATATCCTTTGCCAAATCCAGAAGAACAGGCTTAGCGAAAGGCTTCTTGTAGGGAAAGATGAAACTCTGTGAGATGAATTAACAGAACACAGAGCTGTTTCTCAGAAAGCTTCTTTCCAGTTTTGAACGGAAGTTATTTCCTTTTTCACCATAGCCCTCAATGGGCTTCCAAATATCACTTTGTCAATTCCACAAGAACAGCCTTAGCGAAAGGCTAATTGAAGGGAAAGATGTAACTATGTGAGATGAATTAACAGAACACAGAGCAGTTTCTCAGAAACCTTCTTTCCAGTTTTGAACGGAAGATATTTCCTTTTTCACCATAGCCCTCTAAGGGCTTCCAAATATCCCTTTGCCAATTCCACAAGAACAGCATTAGGGAAAGGCTTATTGAAGGGAAAGATGTAACTCTGTGAGATGAATTAACAGAACACAGAGCAGTTTCTCAGAAAGTTTCTTTCCAATTTTGAACGGAAGTTATTTCCTTTTTCACCACAGCCCTCAATGGGCTTCCAAATATCCCCTTGCCAATTCCACCAGAACAGCCTCAGGGAAAGGCTTCTTGAAGGGAAAGATGTAACTCTGTAGATGAATTAACAGAACACAGAGCATTTTCTCAGAAAGCTTCTTTCCAGTTTTGAACGGAAGATATTTCCTTTTTCACCATAGCCCTATATGGGCTTCCAAATATCCCTTTGCCAATTCCACAAGAACAGCCTTAGAGAAAGGCTTCTTGAAGGGAAAGATGTAACTCTGTGTGATGAATTAACAGAACACAGAGCAGTTTCTCAGAAAGCTTCTTTCCAGTTTTGAACGGAAGATACTTCCTTTTTCACCACAGCCCTCTATGAGCTTCCAAATATCACTTTGCCAATTCCACAAGAACAGCCTTAGCGAAAGGCTAATTGAAGGGAAAGATGTAACTCTGTGATATGAATTAAAGGAACACAGAACAGTTTCTCAGAATGCTTCTTTCCAGTTTTGAACGGAAGATATTTCCTTTTTCACCATAGCCCTCTATGGGCTTCCAAATATCCCTAAGCAAATTCCACAAGAACAGCCTTAGCGAAAGGATTCATGAAGAGAAAGATGTAACTCTGTGAGATGAATTAACAGAACACACAGCAGTTTCTCAGAAAGCTTCTTTCCAGTTTTGAACGGAAGATATTTCCTTTTTCACCATAGCCCTCTAAGGGCTTCCAAATATCCCTTTGCCAATTCCACAAGAACAGCATTAGGGAAAGGCTTCTTGAAGAGAAAGATGTAACTCTGTGAGATGAATTAACAGAACACAGAGCAGTTTGTCAGAAAGCTTCTTTCCAGTTTTGAACGGAAGATATTTCCTTTTTCACCATAGCCCTCTAAGGGCCTCCAAATATCCCTTTGCCCAATCCAGAAGAACAGACTTAGGGAAAGGTTTCTTGAAGGGAAAGATGAAATTCTCTGAGATGAATTAACAGAACACAGAACAGTTTCTCAGAAAGCTTCTTTCCAGTTTTGAACGGAAGATATTTCCTTTTTCACCATAGCCCTCTTTGGGCTTCCAAATATCACTTTGATAATTCCACAAGAATAGCCTTAGCGAAAGGCTTCTTGAAGGGAAAGATGTAACTCTGTGAGATGAATTAACAGAACACAGAGCAGTTTCTCAGAAAGCTTCTTTCCATTTTTCAACCGAAGATATTTCCTTTTTCACCGTAGCCCTCTATGGGCTTTCAAATATCCCCTTGCCAATTCCACAAGAACAGCCTTAGCGAAATGCTTCTTGAAGGGAAAGATGTAACTCTGTGAGAAGAATTAATAGAACACAGAGCAGTGTCTCAGAAAGCTTCTTTACAGTTTTGAACGAAAGATATTTCCTTTTGCACCATAGCCCTCTATGGGCTTCCAAATATCTCTTTGCCAATTCCACAAGAACAGCCTTAGCGAAAGGCTTCTTGAAGGGAAAGATGTAACTCTGTGAGATGAATTAACAGAACACAGAGCAGTTTCTCAGAAAGCTTCTTTCCAGTATTGAACGGAAGATATTTAATTTTTCACATTGGCCCTCTATGGGCTTCCAAATATCACTTTGCCAATTCCACAAGAACAGCCTTAGCGAAAGGCTTCTTGAAGGGAAAGATGTAACTCTGTGAGATGAATTAACAGAACACAGAGCAGTTTCTCAGAAAACTTCTTTCCAGTTTTGAACGGAAGATAATTCCTTTTTCACCACAGCCCTCTATGGGCTTCCAAATATGACTTTGACAATTCCACAAGAACAGCCTTAGCGAAAGGCTAATTGAAGGGAAAGATGTAACTCTGTGATATGAATTAAAGGAACACAGAGAAGTTTCTCAGAATGCTTCTTTCCAGTTTTGAACGGAAGATATTTCCTTTTTCACCATAGCCCTCTATGGGCTTCCAAATATCCCTTTGCTAAATCCAGAAGAACAGCCTTAGCGAAAGGCTTCTTGAAGGGAAAGATGAAACTCTGTGAGATGAATTAACAGAACACAGAGCAGTTTCTCAGAAAGCTTCTTTCCAGTTTTGAACGGAAGATATTTCCTTTTTCACCATAGCCCTCTATGGGCTTCCAAATATCCCTTTGCCAATTCCACAAGAACAGCCTTGGCGAAAGGCTTCTTGAAGGGAAAGATGTAACTCTGTGAGATGAATTAACAAAACACAGAGCAGTTTCTCAGAAAGCTTCTTTCCAATTTTGAACGGAAGATATTTACTTTTTCACCATAGCCCTCTATGGGCTTCCAAATATCACTTTGCCAATTCCACAAGAATAGCCCTAGCGAAAGGCTTCTTGAAAGGAAAGATGTAACTCTGTGAGATGAATTAACAGAACACAGAGCAGTTTCTCAGAAAGCTTCTTTCCAGTTTTGTACGGAAGATATTTCCTTTTTCACCATAGCCCTATATGGGCTTCCAAATATCCCTTTGCCAATTCCAGAAGAACAGCCTTAGCGAAAGGCTTCTTGAAGGGAAAGATGTAACTATGTGAGATGAATTAACAGAACACAGAGCAGTTTCTCAGAAAGCTTCTTTCCAGTTTTCAACGGAAGATATTTCCTTTTTCACCGTAGCCCTCTATGGGCTTTCAAATATCCCCTTGCCAATTACACAAGAACAGCCATAGCGAAATGCTTCTTGAAGGGAAAGATGTAACTCTGTGAGAAGAATTAATAGAACACAGAGCAGTGTCTCAGAAAACTTCTTTACAGTTTTGAACGAAAGATATTTCCTTTTTCACCATAGCCCTCTATGGGCTTCCAAATATCTCTTTGCCAATTCCACAAGAACAGCCTTAGCGAAAGGCTTCTTGAAGGGAAAGATGTAACTCTGTGAGATGAACTAACAGAACACAGAGCAGTTTCTCAGAAAGCTTCTTTCCAGTATTGAACGGAAGATATTTAATTTTTCACATTGGCCCTCAAAGGGCTTCCAAATATCACTTTGCCAATTCCACAAGAACAGCCTTAGCGAAAGGCTTCTTGAAGGGAAAGATGTAACTCTGTGAGATGAATTAACAGAACACAGAGCAGTTTCTCAGAAAACTTCTTTCCAGTTTTGAACGGAAGATAATTCCTTTTTCACCACAGCCCTCTATGGGCTTCTAAATATGACTTTGACAATTCCACAAGAACAGCCTTAGCGAAAGGCTAATTGAAGGGAAAGATGTAACTCTGTGATATGAATTAAAAGAACACAGAGAAGTTTCTCAGAATGCTTCTTTCCAGTTTTGAACGGAAGATATTTCCTTTTTCACCATAGCCCTCTATGGGCTTCCAAATATCCCTTTGCCAATTCCACAAGAACAGCCTTGGCGAAAGGCTTCTTGAAGGGAAAGATGTAACTCTGTGAGATGAATTAACAGAACACAGAGCAGTTTCTCAGAAAGCTTCTTTCCAATTTTGAACGGAAGATATTTACTTTTTCACCATAGCCCTCTATGGGCTTCCAAATATCACTTGGCCAATTCCACAAGAATAGCCCTAGCGAAAGGCTTCTTGAAAGGAAAGATGTAACTCTGTGAAATGAATTAACAGAACACAGAGCAGTTTCTCAGAAAGCTTCTTTCCAGTTTTGTACGGAAGATATTTCCTTTTTCACCATAGCCCTATATGGGCTTCCAAATATCCCTTTGCCAATTCCACAAGAACAGCCTTAGCGAAAGGCTCCTTGAAGGGAAAGATGTAACTCTGTGAGATGAATTAACAGAACACAGAGCAGTTTCTCAGAAAGCTTCTTTCCTATTTTGAACGGAAGATATTTCCTTTTTCACCATAGCCCTCTATGGGCTTCCAAGTATCCCTTTGCCCATTCCACAAGAACAGCCTTAGGGAAAGGCTTCTTGAAGGGAAAGATGTATCTCTGTGAGATGAATTAACAGAACACAGAGCAGTTTCTCAGAAAGCTTCTTTCCAGTTTTGAACGGAAGATATTTCCTTTTTTACCATAGCCCTCTATGGGCTTCCAAATATCACTTTGCCAATTCCACAAGAACAGCCTTAGCGAAAGGCTTCTTGAAGGGAAAGATGTTACCCTGTGAGATGAATTAACAGAACACAGAGCAGATTCTCAGAAAGCTTCTTTCCAGTTTTGAACGGAAGATATTTCCTTTTTCACCATAGCCCTCTATGGCCTTCCAAATATCACTTTGAAAATTCCACAAGAAGAGCCTTAGCGAAAGGCTTCTTGTAGGGAAAGATGTAACTCTGTGAGATGAATTAACAGAACACAGAGCAGTTTCTCAGAAAGCTTCTTTCCAGTTTTGAACAGAAGATATTTCCTTTTTCACCATAGCCCTCTATGGGCTTTCAAATATCCCCTTGACAATTCCACAAGAACAGCCTTAGCGAAATGCTTCTTGAAGGGAAAGATGTACCTCTGTGAGAAGAATTAATAGAACACAGAGCAGTGTCTCAGAAAACATCTTTACATTTTTGAACGAAAGATATTTCCTTTTTCACCATAGCCCTCTAAGGGCTTCCAAATATCTCTTTGCCAATTCCACAAGAACAGCCTTAGCGAAAGGCTTCTTGAAGGGAAAGATGTAACTCTGTGAGATGAATTAACAGAACACAGAGCAGTTTCTCAGAAAGCTTCTTTCCAGTATTGAACGGAAGATATTTAATTTTTCACATTGGCCCTCTATGGGCTTCCAAATATCACTTTGCCAATTCCACAAGAACAGCCTTAGCGAAAGGCTTCTTGAAGGGAAAGATGTAACTCTGTGAGATGAATTAACAGAACACAGAGCAGTTTCTCTGAAAACTTCTTTCCAGTTTTGAACGGAAGATAATTCCTTTTTCACCACAGTACTCTATGGGCTTCCAAATATGACTTTGACAATTCCACAAGAACAGCCTTAGCGAAAGGCTAATTGAAGGGAAAGATGTAACTCTGTGATATGAATTAAAGGAACACAGAGAAGTTTCTAAGAATGCTTCTTTCCAGTTTTGAACGGAAGATATTTCCTTTTTCACCATAGCCCTCTATGGGCTTCCAAATATCCCTTTGCTAAATCCAGAAGAACAGCCTTAGCGAAAGGCTTCTTGAAGGGAAAGATGAAACTCTGTGAGATGAATTAACAGAACACAGAGCAGTTTCTCAGAAAGCTTCTTTCCAGTTTTGAACGGAAGATATTTCCTTTTTCACCATAGCCCTCTATGGGCTTCCAAATATCCCTTTGCCAATTCCACAAGAACAGCCTTGGCGAAAGGCTTCTTGAAGGGAAAGATGTAACTCTGTGAGATGAATTAACAGAACACAGAGCAGTTTCTCAGAAAGCTTCTTTCCAGTTTTGAACGGAAGATATTTCCTTTTTCACCATAGCCCTCTATGGGCTTCCAAATATCCCGTTGCCAATTCCACAAGAACGGCCTTAGCGAAAGGCTTCTTGAAGAGAAAGATGTAACTCTGTGAGATGAATTAACAGAACACAGAGCAGTTTCTCAGAAAGCTTCTTTCCAGTTTTGAACGGAATATATTTCCTTTTTCACCATAGCCCTCTATGGGCTTCCAAATATCCCTTTGCCAATTCCACAAGAACAGCCTTAGCGAAAGGCTTCTTGAAAGGAAAGATGTAACTCTGTGAGATGAATTAACAGAACACAGAGCAGTTTCTCAGAAAGCTTCTTTCCAGTTTTGTACGGAAGATATTTCCTTTTTCACCATAGCCCTCTATGGGCTTCCAAATATCCCTTTGCCAATTCCACAAGAACAGCCTTAGCGAAAGGCTCCTTGAAGGGAAAGATGTAACTCTGTGAGATGAATTAACAGAACACAGAGCAGTTTCTCAGAAAGCTTCTTTCCTGTTTTGAACGGAAGATATTTCCTTTTTCACCATAGCCCTCTATGGGCTTCCAAATATCCCTTTGCCAATTCCACAAGAACAGCCTTAGGGAAAGGCTTCTTGAAGGGAAAGATGTATCTCTGTGAGATGAATTAACAGAACACAGAGCAGTTTCTCAGAAAGCTTCTTTCCAGTTTTGAACGGAAGATATTTCCTTTTTTACCATAGCCCTATATGGGCTTCCAAATATCACTTTCCAATTCCACAAGAACAGCCTTAGCGAAAGGCTTCTTGAAGGGAAAGATGTTACCCTGTGAGATGAATTAACAGAACACAGAGCAGATTCTCAGAAAGCTTCTTTCCAGTTTTGAACGGAAGATATTTCCTTTTTCACCATAGCCCTCTATGGCCTTCCAAATATCACTTTGAAAATTCCACAAGAAGAGCCTTAGCGAAAGGCTTCTTGTAGGGAAAGATGTAACTCTGTGAGATGAATTAACAGAACACAGAGCAGTTTCTCAGAAAGCTTCTTTCCAGTTTTGAACAGAAGATATTTCCTTTTTCACCATAGCCCTCTATGGGCTTCCAAATATCCCTTTGCCAATTCCACAAGAACAGCCTTAGCAAAAGGCTTCTTGAAGGGAAAGATGTAACTCTGTGAGATGAATTAACAGAACACAGAGCAGTTTCTCAGAAAGCTTCTTTCCAGTTTTGAACAGAAGATATTTCCTTTTTCACCATAGCCCTCTATGGGCTTCCAAATATCACTTTGTCAATTCCACAAGAACAGCCTTAGCGAAAGGCTAATTGAAGGGAAAGATGTAATTCTGTGAGATGAATTAACAGAATACACAGCAGTTTTTCAGAAAGCTTCTTTCCAGTTTTGAACGGAAGATATTTCCTTTTTCACCGTAGCCCTCTATGGGCTTCCAAATATCACTTTGCAAATTCCACAAGAACAGCCCTAGCGAAAGGCTTCTTGAAGGGAAAGATGTAACTCTGTGAGATGAATTAACAGAACACAGAGCAGTTTCTCAGAAACCTTCTTTCCAGTTTTGAACGGCAGATATTTCCTTTTTCACCATAGCCCTCTAAGGGCATCCAAATATCCCTTTGCCAATTCCACAAGAACAGCCTCAGGGAAAGGCTTCTTGAAGGGAAAGATGTAACTCTGTAGATGAATGAACAGAACACAGGGCATTTTCTCAGAAAGCTTCTTTCCAGTTTTGTACGGAACATATTTCCTTTTTCACCATAGCCCTATATGGGCTTCCAAATATCCCTTTGCCAATTCCACAAGAACAGCCTTAGCGAAAGGCTTCTTGAAGAGAAAGATGTAACTCTGTGAGATGAATTAACAGAACACAGAGCAGTTTCTCAGAAAGCTTCTTTCCAGTTTTCTACGGAAGATATTTCCTTTTTCACCATAGCCCTCTATGGGCTTCCAAATATCCCTTTGCCAATTCCACAAGAACAGCCTTAGCGAAAGGCTACTTGTAGGGAAAGATGTAACTCTGTGTGATGAAGTTACAGAACACAGAGCAGTTTCTCAGAAAGCTTCTTTACAGTTTTGAACGGAAGATATTTCCTTTTTCACCACAGCCCTCTATGAGCTTCCAAATATCACTTTGCCAATTCCACAAGAACAGCCTTAGCGAAAGGCTTCTTGAAGGGAAAGATGTAACTCTGTGATATGAATTAAACTAACACAGAACAGTTTCTCAGAATGCTTCTTTCCAGTTTTGAACGGAAGATATTTCCTTTTTCACCTCAGCCCTCTATGAGTTTCCAAATATCACTTTGCCAATTCCACAGGAACAGCCTTAGCGAAAGGCTAATTGAAGGGAAAGATGTAACTCTGTGATATGAATTAAAGGATCACAGAGCAGTTTCTCAGAATGCTTCTTTCCAGTTTTGAACGGAAGATATTTCCTTTTTCACCATAGCCCTCTATGGGCTTCCAAATATCCCTTTGCAAATTCCACAAGAACAGCCTTAGCGAAAGGCTTCTTGAAGAGAAAGATGTAACTCTGTCAGATGAATTAACAGAATACAGAGCAGTTTCTCAGAAAGCTTCTTTCCAGTTTTCTGCGGAAGATATTTCCTTTTTCACCATAGCCCTCTACGGGCTTCGAAATATCCCGTTGCCAATTCCACAAGAACAGCCTTAGCGAAAGGCTTCTTGAAGGGAAAGATGTAACACTGTGAGATGAATTAACAGAACACAGAGCAGTTTCTCAGGAAGCTTTTTTAAAATTTTGAACGGAATATATTTCCTTTTTCACCATAGCCCTCTATGGGCTTCCAAATATCCCTTTGCCAATTCCACAAGAACAGCGTTAGGGAAAGGCTTCTTGAAGGGAAAGATGTAACTCTTTGAGATGAATTAACAGAACACAAAGCAGTTTCTCAGAAAGCTTTTTTCCGGTTTTGAACGGAAGATATTTCCTTTTTCACCATAGACCTCTATGGGCTTCCAAATATCACTTTTCCAATTCCACAAGGACAGCCTTAGCGAAAGGCTACTTGAAGGGAAAGATGTAACTCTGTGAAATGAAATAACAGAACACAGAGCAGTTTCTCAGAAAGCTTCTTTTCAGTTTTGAACGGAAGATATTTCCTTTTTCACCATAGCCCTCTATGGGCTTCCAAATATCATTTTGCCAATTCCACAAGAACAGCCTTAGCCAAAGGTTTCTTCAAGGGAAAGATGTAACTCTGTGAGATGAATTAAAGGAACACAGAGCAGTTTCACAGAAAGCTTCTTTCCAGTTTTCAAAGGAAGGTATTTCCTTTTTCACCACAGCCCTCTATGGGCTTCCAAATATCTCTTTGCCATTTTCACAACAACAGCCTTAGCGAAAGGCTTCTTGAAGGGAAAGATGAAACTCTGTGAGATGAATTAACAGAACACAGAGCAGTTTCTCAGAAACCTTCTTTCCAGTTTTGAACGGCAGATATTTCCTTTTTCACCATAGCCCTCTAAGGGCATCCAAATATCCCTTTGCCAATTCCACAAGAACAGCCTCAGGGAAAGGCTTCTTGAAGGGAAAGATGTAACTCTGTAGATGAATGAACAGAACACAGGGCATTTTCTCAGAAAGCTTCTTTCCAGTTTTGTACGGAACATATTTCCTTTTTCACCATAGCCCTCTATGGGCTTCCAAATATCCCTTTGCCAATTCCACAAGAACAGCCTTGGCGAAAGGCTTCTTGAAGGGAAAGATGTAACTCTGTGAGATGAATTAACAGAACACAGAGCAGTTTCTCAGAAAGCTTCTTTCCAATTTTGAACGGAAGATATTTACTTTTTCACCATAGCCCTCTATGGGCTTCCAAATATCACTTTGCCAATTCCACAAGAATAGCCCTAGCGAAAGGCTTCTTGAAAGGAAAGATGTAACTCTGTGAAATGAATTAACAGAACACAGAGCAGTTTCTCAGAAAGCTTCTTTCCAGTTTTGTACGGAAGATATTTCCTTTTTCACCATAGCCCTATATGGGCTTCCAAATATCCCTTTGCCAATTCCACAAGAACAGCCTTAGCGAAAGGCTCCTTGAAGGGAAAGATGTAACTCTGTGAGATGAATTAACAGAACACAGAGCAGTTTCTCAGAAAGCTTCTTTCCTATTTTGAACGGAAGATATTTCCTTTTTCACCATAGCCCTCTATGGGCTTCCAAATATCCCTTTGCCCATTCCACAAGAACAGCCTTAGGGAAAGGCTTCTTGAAGGGAAAGATGTATCTCTGTGAGATGAATTAACAGAACACAGAGCAGTTTCTCAGAAAGCTTCTTTCCAGTTTTGAACGGAAGATATTTCCTTTTTTACCATAGCCCTCTATGGGCTTCCAAATATCACTTTGCCAATTCCACAAGAACAGCCTTAGCGAAAGGCTTCTTGAAGGGAAAGATGTTACCCTGTGAGATGAATTAACAGAACACAGAGCAGATTCTCAGAAAGCTTCTTTCCAGTTTTGAACGGAAGATATTTCCTTTTTCACCATAGCCCTCTATGGCCTTCCAAATATCACTTTGAAAATTCCACAAGAAGAGCCTTAGCGAAAGGCTTCTTGTAGGGAAAGATGTAACTCTGTGAGATGAATTAACAGAACACAGAGCAGTTTCTCAGAAAGCTTCTTTCCAGTTTTGAACAGAAGATATTTCCTTTTTCACCATAGCCCTCTATGGGCTTTCAAATATCCCCTTGACAATTCCACAAGAACAGCCTTAGCGAAATGCTTCTTGAAGGGAAAGATGTAACTCTGTGAGAAGAATTAATAGAACACAGAGCAGTGTCTCAGAAAACTTCTTTACATTTTTGAACGAAAGATATTTCCTTTTTCACCATAGCCCTCTATGGGCTTCCAAATATCTCTTTGCCAATTCCACAAGAACAGCCTTAGCGAAAGGCTTCTTGAAGGGAAAGATGTAACTCTGTGAGATGAATTAACAGAACACAGAGCAGTTTCTCAGAAAGCTTCTTTCCAGTATTGAACGGAAGATATTTAATTTTTCACATTGGCCCTCTATGGGCTTCCAAATATCACTTTGCCAATTCCACAAGAACAGCCTTAGCGAAAGGCTTCTTGAAGGGAAAGATGTAACTCTGTGAGATGAATTAACAGAACACAGAGCAGTTTCTCAGAAAACTTCTTTCCAGTTTTGAACGGAAGATAATTCCTTTTTCACCACAGCCCTCTATGGGCTTCCAAATATGACTTTGACAATTCCACAAGAACAGCCTTAGCGAAAGGCTAATTGAAGGGAAAGATGTAACTCTGTGATATGAATTAAAGGAACACAGAGAAGTTTCTAAGAATGCTTCTTTCCAGTTTTGAACGGAAGATATTTCCTTTTTCACCATAGCCCTCTATGGGCTTCCAAATATCCCTTTGCTAAATCCAGAAGAACAGCCTTAGCGAAAGGCTTCTTGAAGGGAAAGATGAAACTCTGTGAGATGAATTAACAGAACACAGAGCAGTTTCTCAGAAAGCTTCTTTCCAGTTTTGAACGGAAGATATTTCCTTTTTCACCATAGCCCTCTATGGGCTTCCAAATATCACTTTGCCAATTCCACAAGAATAGCCCTAGCGAAAGGCTTCTTGAAAGGAAAGATGTAACTCTGTGAGATGAATTAACAGAACACAGAGCAGTTTCTCAGAAAGCTTCTTTCCAGTTTTGTACGGAAGATATTTCCTTTTTCACCATAGCCCTCTATGGGCTTCCAAATATCCCTTTGCCAATTCCACAAGAACAGCCTTAGCGAAAGGCTCCTTGAAGGGAAAGATGTAACTCTGTGAGATGAATTAACAGAACACAGAGCAGTTTCTCAGAAAGCTTCTTTCCTGTTTTGAACGGAAGATATTTCCTTTTTCACCATAGCCCTCTATGGGCTTCCAAATATCCCTTTGCCAATTCCACAAGAACAGCCTTAGGGAATGGCTTCTTGAAGGGAAAGATGTATCTCTGTGAGATGAATTAACTGAACACAGAGCAGTTTCTCAGAAAGCTTCTTTCCAGTTTTGAACGGAAGATATTTCCTTTTTTACCATTGCCCTATATGGGCTTCCAAATATCACTTTGCCAATTCCACAAGAACAGCCTTAGCGAAAGGCTTCTTGAAGGGAAAGATGTTACCCTGTGAGATGAATTAACAGAACACAGAGCAGATTCTCAGAAAGCTTCTTTCCAGTTTTGAACGGAAGATATTTCCTTTTTCACCATAGCCCTCTATGGCCTTCCAAATATCACTTTGAAAATTCCACAAGAAGAGCCTTAGCGAAAGGCTTCTTGTAGGGAAAGATGTAACTCTGTGAGATGAATTAACAGAACACAGAGCAGTTTCTCAGAAAGCTTCTTTCCAGTTTTGAACAGAAGATATTTCCTTTTTCACCATAGCCCTCTATGGGCTTCCAAATATCACTTTGCCAATTGCACAAGAACAGCCTTAGCGAAAGGCTTCTTGAAGGGAAAGAGGTAACTCTGTGAGATTAATTAACAGAACACAGAGCAGTTTCTCAGGAAGCTTTTTTAAAATTTTGAACGGAATATATTTCCTTTTTCACCATAGCCCTCTATGGGCTTCCAAATATCCCTTTGCCAATTCCACAAGAACAGCGTTAGGGAAAGGCTTCTTGAAGGGAAAGATGTAACTCTTTGAGATGAATTAACAGAACACAAAGCAGTTTCTCAGAAAGCTTTTTTCCGGTTTTGAACGGAAGATATTTCCTTTTTCATCATAGACCTCTATGGACTTCCAAATATCACTTTTCCAATTCCACAAGGACAGCCTTAGCGAAAGGCTACTTGAAGGGAAAGATGTAACTCTGTGAGATGAAATAACAGAACACAGAGCAGTTTCTCAGAAAGCTTCTTTTCAGTTTTGAACGGAAGATATTTCCTTTTTCACCATAGCCCTCTATGGGCTTCCAAATATCATTTTGCCAATTCCACAAGAACAGCCTTAGCGAAAGGTTTCTTGAAGGGAAAGATGTAACTCTGTGAGATGAATTAAAGGAACACAGAGCAGTTTCACAGAAAGCTTCTTTCCAGTTTTCAAAGGAAGGTATTTCCTTTTTCACCACAGCCCTCTATGGGCTTCCAAATATCTCTTTGCCATTTTCACAAGAACAGCCTTAGCGAAAGGCTTCTTGAAGGGAAAGATGAAACTCTGTGAGATGAATTAACAGAACACAGAGCAGTTTCTCAGAAACCTTCTTTCCAGTTTTGAACGGCAGATATTTCCTTTTTCACCATAGCCCTCTAAGGGCATCCAAATATCCCTTTGCCAATTCCACAAGAACAGCCTCAGGGAAAGGCTTCTTGAAGGGAAAGATGTAACTCTGTAGATGAATGTACAGAACACAGGGCATTTTCTCAGAAAGCTTCTTTCCAGTTTTGTACGGAACATATTTCCTTTTTCACCATAGCCCTATATGGGCTTCCAAGTATCCCTTTGCCAATTCCACAAGAACAGCCTTAGCGAAAGGCTTCTTGAAGAGAAAGATGTAACTCTGTGAGATGAATTAACAGAACACAGAGCAGTTTCTCAGAAAGCTTCTTTCCAGTTTTCTACGGAAGATATTTCCTTTTTCACCATAGCCCTCTATGGGCTTCCAAATATCCCTTTGCCAAGTCCACAAGAACAGCCTTAGCGAAAGGCTACTTGTAGGGAAAGATGTAACTCTGTGACACGACGTTACAGAACACAGAGCAGTTTCTCAGAAAGCTTCTTTCCAGTTTTGAACGGAAGATATTTCCTTTTTCACCACAGCCCTCTATGAGCTTCCAAATATCACTTTGCCAATTCCACAAGAACAGCCTTAGCGAAAGGCTAATTGAAGGGAAAGATGTAACTCTGTGATATGAATTAAACTAACACAGAACAGTTTCTCAGAATGCTTCTTTCCAGTTTTGAACGGAAGATATTTCCTTTTTCACCACAGCCCTCTATGAGTTTCCAAATATCACTTTGCCAATTCCACAGGAACAGCCTTAGCGAAAGGCTAATTGAAGGGAAAGATGTAACTCTGTGATATGAATTAAAGGATCAGAGAGCAGTTTCTCAGAATGCTTCTTTCCAGTTTTGAACGGAAGATATTTCCTTTTTCACCATAGCCCTCTATGGGCTTCCAAATATCCCTTTGCAAATTCCACAAGAACAGCCTTAGCGAAAGGCTTCTTGAAGAGAAAGATGTAACTCTGTGAGATGAATTAACAGAATACAGAGCAGTTTCTCAGAAAGCTTCTTTCCAGTTTTCTACGGAAGATATTTCCTTTTTCACCATAGCCCTCTACGGGCTTCGAAATATCCCGTTGCCAATTCCACAAGAACAGACTTAGCGAAGGGCTTCTTGAAGGGAAAGATGTAACTCTGTGAGATGAATTAACAGAACACAGAGCAGTTTCTCAGAAAGCTTCTTTCCAGTTTTGAACGGAAGATATTTCCTTTTTCACCATAGTCCTCTATGGGCTTCCAAAAATCACTTTGCCAATTCCAGAAGAACAGCCTTAGGGAAAGGCTTCTTGAAGGGAAAGATGTAACTCTGTGAGATGAATTAACGGAACACAGAGCAGTTTCTCAGAAAGCTTCTTTCCAGTTTTGAACGGAAGATATTTCCTTTTTCACCATAGCCCTCTATGGGCTTCCAAATATCACTTTGCCAATTGCACAAGAACAGCCTTAGCGAAAGGCTTCTTGAAGGGAAAGAGGTAACTCTGTGAGATGAATTAACAGAACACAGAGCAGTTTCTCAGGAAGCTTTTTTAAAATTTTGAACGGAATATATTTCCTTTTTCACCATAGCCCTCTATGGGCTTCCAAATATCCCCTTGCCAATTCCACAAGAACAGCCTTAGCGAAATGCTTCTTGAAGGGAAAGATGTAACTCTGTGAGAAGAATTAATAGAACACAGAGCAGTGTCTCAGAAAACTTCTTTACAGTTTTGAACGAAAGATATTTCCTTTTTCACCATAGCCCTCTATGGGCTTCCAAATATCCCTTTGCTAAATCCAGAAGAACAGCCTTAGCCAAAGGCTTCTTGAAGGGAAAGATGTAACTCTGTGAGATGAATTAACAGAACACAGAGCAGTTTCTCAGAAAGCTTCTTTCCCGTATTGAACGGAAGATATTTAATTTTTCACTTTGGCCCTCTATGGGCTTCCAAATATCACTTTGCCAATTCCACAAGAACAGCCTTAGCGAAAGGCTTCTTGAAGGGAAAGATGTAACTCTGTGAGATGAATTAACAGAACACAGAGCAGTTTCTCAGAAAACTTCTTTCCAGTTTTGAACGGAAGATAATTCCTTTTTCACCACAGCCCTCTATGGGCTTCCAAATATGACTTTGACAATTCCACAAGAACAGCCTTAGCGAAAGGCTAATTGAAGGGAAAGATGTAACTCTGTGATATGAATTAAAGGAACACAGAGCAGTTTCTCAGAATGCTTCTTTCCAGTTTTGAACCCAAGTTATTTCCTTTTTCACCATAGCCCTCTATGGGCTTCCAAATATCCCTTTGCAAATTCCACAAGAACAGCCTTAGCGAAAGGATTCTTGAAGAGAAAGATGTAACTCTGTGAGATGAATTAAAAGAACACACAGCAGTTTCTCAGAAACCTTCTTTCCAGTTTTGAACGGAAGATATTTCCTTTTTCACCATAGCCCGCTAAGGGCTTCCAAATATCCCTTTTCCAATTCCACAAGAACAGCATTAGGGAAAGGCTTCTTGAAGAGAAAGATGTAACTCTGTGAGATGAATTAACAGAACACAGAGCAGTTTCTCAGAAAGCTTCTTTCCAGTTTTGAACGGAAGATATTTCCTTTTTCACCATAGCCCTCTATGGGCTTCCAAATATCACTTTGCCAATTCCACAAGAACAGCCCTAGCGAAAGGCTTCTTGAAGAGAAAGATGTAACTCTGTGAGATGAATTTACAGAACACAGAGCAGTTTCTCAGAAAGCTTCTTTCCAGTTTTGTACGGAAGATATTTCCTTTTTCACCATAGCCCATTAAGGGCTTCCAAATATCCCTTTGCCAATTCCACAAGAACAGCCTTAGCGAAAGGCTTCTTGAAGGGAAAGATGTAACTCTCTGAGATTAGTTAACAGAACACAGAGCAGTTTCTCAGAAAGCTTCTTTCCAGTTTTAAACGGAAGATATTTCCTTTTTCACCATAGCCCTCTATGGGGTTCCAAATATTCCTTTGCCATTTCCACAAGAACAGCCCTAGCGAAAGGCTAATTGAAGGAAAAGATGTAACTCTGTGATATGAATTAACAGAACACAGAGCAGTTTCTCAGAAAGCTTCTTTCCAGTTTTGAACGGAAGATATTTCCTTTTTCACCATAGCCCTCTATGGGCTTCCAAATATCCCTTTGCCAAATCCAGAAGAACAGCCTTCGCGAAAGGCTTCTTGAAGGGAAACATGAAACTCTGTGAGATGAATTAACAGAACACAGAGCAGTTTCTCAGAAAGCTTCTTTCCAGTTTTCAACGGAAGATATTTCCTTTTTCACCATAGCCCTCTATGGGCTTCCAAATATCACTTTGCCAATTCCACAAGAACAGCCTTAGCGAAAGGCTTCTTGTAGGGAAAGATGTAACTCTGGGAGATGAATTAACAGAACACAGAGCAGGTTCTCAGAAAGCTTCTTTCCAGTTTTGAACGGAAGATATTTCCTTTTTCACCGTAGCCCTCTATGGGCTTCCAAATATCCCTTTGCCAATTCCACAAGAACAGCCTTAGCCAAAGGCTTCTTGAAGGGAAAGATGTAACTCTGTGAGATGAATTAACAGAACACAGAGCAGTTTCCCAGAAAGCTTCTTTCCAGTTTTGAACGGAAGATATTTCCTTTTTCACCATAGCCCTCTAAGGGCCTCCAAATATCCCTTTGCCCAATCCAGAAGAACAGACTTAGCGAAAGGTTTCTTGAAGGGAAAGATGAAATTCTCTGAGATGAATTAACAGAACACAGAACAGTTTCTCAGAAAGCTTCTTTCCAGTTTTGAACGGAAGATTCCTTTTTCACCATAGCCCTCTATGGGCTTCCAAATATCCCTTTGCCAATTCCACAAGAACAGCGTTAGGAAAAGGCTTCTTGAGGGGAAAGATGTAACTCTGTGAGTTGAATTAACGGAACACAGAGCAGTTTCTCAGAAAGCTTCTTTCCAGTTTTGAACGGAAGATATTTCCTTTTTCACCATAGCCCTCTATTGGCTTCCAAATATCATTTTGCCAATTCCACAAGAACAGCCTTAGCGAAAGGTTTCTTGAAGAAAAAGATGTAACTCTGTGAGATGAATTAAAGGAACACAGAGCAGTTTCTCAGAAAGCTTCTTTCCAGTTTTCAACTGAAGGTATTTCCTTTTTCACCATCGCCCTCTATGGGCTTCCAAATATCCCTTTGCCATTTCCACAAGAACAGCCCTAGCGAAAGGCTTCTTGAAGGGAAAGATGTAACTCTGTGAGGTGAATTAACAGAACACAGAGCAGTTTCTCAGAAAGCTTCTTTCCAGTTTTGAACGGAAGATATTTCCTTTTTCACCATAGCCCACTATGGGCTTCCAAATATCCCTTTGCCAAATCCAGAAGAACAGCCTTATCGAAAGGTTTCTTGAAGGGAAAGATGAAACTCTGTGAGATGAATTAACAGAACACAGAGCAGTTTCTCAGAAAGCTTCTTTCCATTTTTCAACCGAAGATATTTCCTTTTTCACCGTAGCCCTCTATGGGCTTTCAAATATCCCCTTGACAATTCCACAAGAAGAGCCTTAGCGAAATGCTTCCTGAAGGGAAAGATGTAACTATGTGAGAAGAATTAATAGAACACAGAGCAGTGTCTCAGAAAACTTCTTTACAGTTTTGAACGAAAGATATTTCCTTTTTCACCATAGCCCTCTATGGGCTTCCAAATATCTCTTTGCCAATTCCACAAGAACAGCCTTAGCGAAAGGCTTCTTGAAGGGAAAGATGAAACTCTGTGAGATGAATTAACAGAACACAAAGCAGTTTCTCAGAAAGCTTCTTTCCAGTATTGAACGGAAGATATTTAATTTTTCATATTGGCCCTCTATGGGCTTCCAAATATCACTTTGCCAATTCCACAAGAACAGCCTTAGCGAAAGGCTTCTTGAAGGGAAAGATGTAACTCTGTGAGATGAATTAACAGAACACAGAGCAGTTTCTCAGAAAACTTCTTTCCAGTTTTGAACGGAAGATAATTCCTTTTTCACCACAGCCCTCTATGGGCTTCCAAATATGACTTTGACAATTCCACAAGAACAGCCTTAGCGAAAGGCTAATTGAAGGGAAAGATGTAACTCTGTGATATGAATTGAAGGAACACAGAGAAGTTTCTCAGAATGCTTCTTTCCAGTTTTGAACGGAAGATATTTCCTTTTTCACCATAGCCCTCTATGGGCTTCCAAATATCCCTTTGCCAAATCCAGAAGAACAGCCTTAGCGAAAGGCTACTTGAAGGGAAAGATGAAACTCTGTGAGATGAATTAAGAGAACACAGAGCAGTTTCTCAGAAAGCTTCTTTCCAGTTTTGAACGGAAGATATTTCCTTTTTCACCATAGCCCTCTATGGGCTTCCAAATATCCCTTTGCCAATTCCACAAGAACAGCCTTGGCGAAAGGCTTCTTGAAGGGAAAGATGTAACTCTGTGAGATGAATTAACAAAACACAGAGCAGTTTCTCAGAAAGCTTCTTTCCAGTTTTGAACGGAAGATATTTACTTTTTCACCATAGCCCTCTATGGGCTTCCAAATATCACTTTGCCAATTCCACAAGAATAGCCCTAGCGAAAGGCTTCTTGAAAGGAAAGATGTAACTCTGTGAGATGAATTAACAGAACACAGAGCAGTTTCTCAGAAAGCTTCTTTCCAGTTTTGTACGGAAGATATTTCCTTTTTCACCATAGCCCTATATGGGCTTCCAAATATCCCTTTGCCAATTCCACAAGAACAGCCTTAGCGAAAGGCTCCTTGAAGGGAAAGATGTAACTCTGTGAGATGAATTAACAGAACACAGAGCAGTTTCTCAGAAAGCTTCTTTCCTGTTTAGAACGGAAGATATTTCCTTTTTCACCATAACCCTCTATGGGCTTCCAAATATCCCTTTGCCAATTCCACAAGAACAGCCTTAGGGAAAGGCTTCTTGAAGGGAAAGATGTATCTCTGTGAGATGAATTAACAGAACACAGAGCAGTTTCTCAGAAAGCTTCTTTGCAGTTTTCAACTGAAGGTATTTCCTTTTTCACCATCGCCCTCTATGGGCTTCCAAATATCCCTTTGCCATTTCCACAAGAACAGCCCTAGCGAAAGGCTTCTTGAAGGGAAAGATGTAACTCCGTGAGATGAATTAACAGAACACAGAGCAGTTTCTCAGAAAGCTTCTTTCCAGTTTTGAACGTAAGATATTTCCTTTTTCACCATAGCCCTCTATGGGCTTCCAAATATCCCTTTGCCAAATCCAGAAGAACAGCCTTAGCGAAAGGTTTCTTGAAGGGAAAGATGAAACTCTGTGAGATGAATTAACAGAACACAGAGCAGTTTGTCAGAAAGCTTCTTTCCAGTTTTGAACAGAAGATATTTCCTTTTTCACCATAGCCCTCTATGGGCTTCCAAATATCACTTTGATAATTCCACAAGAATAGCCTTAGCGAAAGGCTTCTTGAAGGGAAAGATGTAACTCTGTGAGATGAATTAACAGAACACAGAGCAGTTTCTCAGAAAGCTTCTTTCCATTTTTCAACGGAAGATATTTCCTTTTTCACCGTAGCCCTCTATGGGCTTTCAAATATCCCCTTGACAATTCCACAAGAACAGCCATAGCGAAATGCTTCTTGAAGGGAAAGATGTAACTCTGTGAGAAGAATTAATAGAACACAGAGCAGTGTCTCAGAAAACTTCTTTACAGTTTTGAACGAAAGATATTTCCTTTTTCACCATAGCCCTCTATGGGCTTCCAAATATCTCTTTGCCAATTCCACAAGAACAGCCTTAGCGAAAGGCTTCTTGAAGGGAAAGATGTAACTCTGTGAGATGAATTAGCAGAACACAGAGCAGTTTCTCAGAAAGCTTCTTTCCAGTATTGAACGGAAGATATTTAATTTTTCACATTGGCCCTCTATGGGCTTCCAAATATCACTTTGCCAATTCCACAAGAACAGCCTTAGCGAAAGGCTTCTTGAAGGGAAAGATGTAACTCTGTGAGATGAATTAACAGAACACAGAGCAGTTTCTCAGAAAACTTCTTTCCAGTTTTGAACGGAAGATAATTCCTTTTTCACCACAGCCCTCTATGGGCTTCCAAATATGACTTTGACAATTCCACAAGAACAGCCTTAGCGAAAGGCTAATTGAAGGGAAAGATGTAACTCTGTGATATGAATTAAAGGAACACAGAGAAGTTTCTCAGAATGCTTCTTTCCAGTTTTGAACGGAAGATATTTCCTTTTTCACCATAGCCCTCTATGGGCTTCCAAATATCCCTTTGCTAAATCCAGAAGAACAGCCTTAGCGAAAGGCTTCTTGAAGGGAAAGATGAAACTCTGTGAGATGAATTAACAGAACACAGAGCAGTTTCTCAGAAAGCTTCTTTCCAGTTTTGAACGGAAGATATTTCCTTTTTCACCATAGCCCTCTATGGGCTTCCAAATATCCCTTTGCCAATTCCACAAGAACAGCCTTGGCGAAAGGCTTCTTGAAGGGAAAGATGTAACTCTGTGAGATGAATTAACAGAACACCGAGCAGTTTCTCAGAAAGCTTCTTTCCAATTTTGAACGGAAGATATTTCCTTTTTCACCATAGCCCTCTATGGGCTTCCAAATATCACTTTGCCAATTCCACAAGAATAGCCCTAGCGAAAGGCTTCTTGAAAGGAAAGATGTAACTCTGTGAGATGAATTAACAGAACACAGAGCAGTTTCTCAGAAAGCTACTTTCCAGTTTTGTACGGAAGATATTTCCTTTTTCACCATAGCCCTCTATGGGCTTCCAAATATCCCTTTGCCAATTCCACAAGAACAGCCTTAGCGAAAGGCTCCTTGAAGGGAAAGATGTAACTCTGTGAGATGAATTAACAGAACACAGAGCAGTTTCTCAGAAAGCTTCTTTCCAGTTTTGAACGGAAGATATTTCCTTTTTCACCATAGCCCTGTATGGGCTTCCAAATATCCCTTTGCAAATTCCACAAGAACAGACTTAGGGAAAGGCTTCTTGAAGGGAAAGATGTAACTCTGTGAGATGAATTAACAGAACACAGAGCAGTTTCTCAGAAAGCTTCTTTCCAGTTTTGAACGGAAGATATTTCCTTTTTTACCATAGCCCTCTATGGGCTTCCAAATATCCCTTTGCCAATTCCACAAGAACAGCCTTAGCGAAAGGCTTCTTGAAGGGAAAGATGTTACCCTGTGAGATGAATTAACAGAACACAGAGCAGATTCTCAGAAAGCTTCTTTCCAGTTTTGAACGGAAGATATTTCCTTTTTCACCATAGCCCTCTATGGCCTTCCAAATATCACTTTGAAAATTCCACAAGAAGAGCCTTAGCGAAAGGCTTCTTGAAGGGAAAGATGTAACTCTGTGAGATGAATTAACAGAACACAGAGCAGTTTCTCAGAAAGCTTCTTTCCAGTTTTGAACAGAAGATATTTCCTTTTTCAAAATAGCCCTCTATGGGCTTCCAAATATCCCTTTGCCAATTCCACAAGAACAGCCTTAGCAAAAGGCTTCTTGAAGGGAAAGATGTAACTCTGTGAGATGAATTAACAGAACACAGAGCAGTTTCTCAGAAAGCTTCTTTCCAGTTTTGAACAGAAGATATTTCCTTTTTCACCATAGCCCTCTATGGGCTTCCAAATATCACTTTGTCAATTCCACAAGAACAGCCTTAGCGAAAGGCTAATTGAAGGGAAAGATGTAACTCTGTGAGATGAATTAACAGAACACACAGCAGTTTCTCAGAAAGCTTCTTTCCAGTTTTGAACGGAAGATATTTCTTTTTTCACCGTAGCCCTCTACGGGTTTCCAAATATCACTTTGCAAATTCCACAAGAACAGCCCTAGCGAAAGGCTTCTTGAAGGGAAAGAGGTAAATCTGTGAGATGAATTAAAAGAACACAGAGCAGTTTCTCAGAAACCTTCTTTCCAGTTTTGAACGATAGATAGTTCCTTTTTCACCATAGCCCTCTAAGGGCTTCCAAATATCCCTTTGCCAATTCCACAAGAACAGCCTCAGGGAAAGGCTTCTTGAAGGGAAAGATGTAACTCTGTAGATGAATTAACAGAACACAGAGTATTTTCTCAGAAAGCTTCTTTCCAGTTTTGTACGGAACATATTTCCTTTTTCACCATAGCCCTATATGGGCTTCCAAATATCCCTTTGCCAATTCCACAAGAACAGCCTTAGCGAAAGGCTTCTTGAAGGGAAAGATGTAACTCTGTGAGATGAATTAACAGAACACAGAGCAGTTTCTCAGAAAGCTTCTTTCCAGTTTTCAACGGAAGATATTTCCTTTTTCACCGTAGCCCTCTATGGGCTTTCAAATATCCCCTTGCCAATTCCACAAGAACAGCCTTAGCGAAATGCTTCTTGAAGGGAAAGATGTAACTCTGTGAGAAGAATTAATAGAACACAGAGCAGTGTCTCAGAAAACTTCTTTACAGTTTTGAACGAAAGATATTTCCTTTTTCACCATAGCCCTCTATGGGCTTCCAAATATCTCTTTGCCAATTCCACAAGAACAGCCTTAGCGAAAGGCTTCTTGAAGGGAAAGATGTAACTCTGTGAGATGAACTAACAGAACACAGAGCAGTTTCTCAGAAAGCTTCTTTCCAGTATTGAACGGAAGATATTTAATTTTTCACATTGGCCCTCAATGGGCTTCCAAATATCACTTTGCCAATTCCACAAGAACAGCCTTAGCGAAAGGCTTCTTGAAGGGAAAGATGTAACTCTGTGATATGAATTAAAGGAACACAGAGCAGTTTCTCAGAATGCTTCTTTCCAGTTTTGAACGGAAGATATTTCCTTTTTCACCATAGCCCTCTATGGGCTTCCAAATATCCCTTTGCAAATTCCACAAGAACAGCCTTAGCGAAAGGCTTCTTGAAGAGAAAGATGTAACTCTGTGAGATGAATTAACAGAATACAGAGCAGTTTCTCAGAAAGCTTCTTTCCAGTTTTCTACGGAAGATATTTCCTTTTTCACCATAGCCCTCTACGGGCTTCGAAATATCCCTTTGCCAATTCCACAAGAACAGCCTTAGCGAAAGGTTTCTTGAAGGGAAAGATGTAACTCTGTGAGATGAATTAACAGAACACAGAGCAGTTTCTCAGAAAGCTTCTTTCCAGTTTTGAACGGAAGATATTTCCTTTTTCACCATAGCCCTCTACGGGCTTCCAAAAATCACTTTGCCAATTCCAGAAGAACAGCCTTAGGGAAAGGCTTCTTGAAGGGAAAGATGTAACTCTGTGAGATGAATTAACGGAACACAGAGCAGTTTCTCAGAAAGCTTCTTTCCAGTTTTGAACGGAAGATATTTCCTTTTTCACCATAGCCCTCTATGGGTTTCCAAATATCACTTTGCCAATTGCACAAGAACAGCCTTAGCGAAAGGCTTCTTGAAGGGAAAGAGGTAACTCTGTGAGATTAATTAACAGAACACAGAGCAGTTTCTCAGGAAGCTTTTTTAAAATTTTGAACGGAATATATTTCCTTTTTCACCATAGCCCTCTATGGGCTTCCAAATATCCCTTTGCCAATTCCACAAGAACAGCGTTAGGGAAAGGCTTCTTGAAGGGAAAGATGTAACTCTTTGAGATGAATTAACAGAACACAGAGCAGTTTCTCAGAAAGCTTTTTTCCGGTTTTGAACGGAAGATATTTCCTTTTTCACCATAGCCCTCTATGGGCTTCCAAATATCACTTTTCCAATTCCACAAGGACAGCCTTAGCGAAAGGCTACTTGAAGGGAAAGATGTAACTCTGTGAGATGAAATAACAGAACACAGAGCAGTTTCTCAGAAAGCTTCTTTTCAGTTTTGAACGGAAGATATTTCCTTTTTCACCATAGCCCTCTATGGGCTTCCAAATATCATTTTGCCAATTCCACAAGAACAGCCTTAGCGAAAGGTTTCTTGAAGGGAAAGATGTAACTCTGTGAGATGAATTAAAGGAACACAGAGCAGTTTCACAGAAAGCTTCTTTCCAGTTTTCAAAGGAAGGTATTTCCTTTTTCACCACAGCCCTCTATGGGCTTCCAAATATCTCTTTGCCATTTTCACAAGAACAGCCTTAGCGAAAGGCTTCTTGAAGGGAAAGATGAAACTCTGTGAGATGAATTAACAGAACACAGAGCAGTTTCTCAGAAAGCTTCTTTCCAGTTTTGAACGGAAGATACTTCCTTTTTCACCACAGCCCTCTAAGGGCTTCCAAATATCCCTTTGCCAATTCCACATGAACAGCCTTAGGGAAAGGCTTCTTGAAGGGAAATATGTAACTCTGTGAGATGAATTAACAGAACACAGAGCAGTTTCTCAGAAACCTTCTTTCCAGTTTTGAACGGAAGATATTTCCTTTTTCACCATAGCCCTCTATGGGCTTCCAAATATCCCTTTGCCAATTCCACAAGAACAGCGTTAGGAAAAGGCTTCTTGAAGGGAAAGATGTAACTTTGTGAGGTGAATTAACGGAACACAGAGCAGTTTCTCAGAAAGCTTCTTTCCAGTTTTGAACGGAAGATATTTCCTTTTTCACCATAGCCCTCTATGGGCTTCCAAATATCTCTTTGCGATTTCCACAAGAACAGCCATAGCGAAAGGCTAATTGAAGGAAAAGATGTAACTCTGTGATATGAATTAAAGGAACACAGAGCAGTTTCTAAGAAAGCTTCTTTCCAGTTTTGAACGGAAGATATTTCCTTTTTCACCATAGCCCTCTATGGGCTTCCAAATATCCCTTTGCCAAACCCAGAAGAACAGCCTTAGCGAAAGGCTTCTTGAAGGGAATGATGAAACTCTGTGAGATGAATTAACAGAACACAGAGCAGTTTTTCAGAAAGCTTCTTTCCAGTTTTGAACTTAAGATACTTCCTTTTTCACCATAGCCCTCTATGGGCTTCCAAATATCACTTTGCCAATTCCACAAGAATAGCCCTAGCGAAAGGCTTCTTGAAAGGAAAGATGTAACTCTGTGAGATGAATTAACAGAACACAGAGCAGTTTCTCAGAAAGCTTCTTTCCAGTTTTGTACGGAAGATATTTCCTTTTTCACCATAGCCCTATATGGGCTTCCAAATATCCCTTTGCCAATTCCACAAGAACAGCCTTAGCGAAAGGCTCCTTGAAGGGAAAGATGTAACTCTGTGAGATGAATTAACAGAACACAGAGCAGTTTCTCAGAAAGCTTCTTTCCTGTTTAGAACGGAAGATATTTCCTTTTTCACCATAGCCCTCTATGGGCTTCCAAATATCCCTTTGCCAATTCCACAAGAACAGCCTTAGGGAAAGGCTTCTTGAAGGGAAAGATGTATCTCTGTGAGATGAATTAACAGAACACAGAGCAGTTTCTCAGAAAGCTTCTTTGCAGTTTTCAACTGAAGGTATTTCCTTTTTCACCATCGCCCTCTATGGGCTTCCAAATATCCCTTTGCCATTTCCACAAGAACAGCCCTAGCGAAAGGCTTCTTGAAGGGAAAGATGTAACTCCGTGAGATGAATTAACAGAACACAGAGCAGTTTCTCAGAAAGCTTCTTTCCAGTTTTGAACGTAAGATATTTCCTTTTTCACCATAGCCCTCTATGGGCTTCCAAATATCCCTTTGCCAAATCCAGAAGAACAGCCTTAGCGAAAGGTTTCTTGAAGGGAAAGATGAAACTCTGTGAGATGAATTAACAGAACACAGAGCAGTTTGTCAGAAAGCTTCTTTCCAGTTTTGAACAGAAGATATTTCCTTTTTCACCATAGCCCTCTATGGGCTTCCAAATATCACTTTGATAATTCCACAAGAATAGCCTTAGCGAAAGGCTTCTTGAAGGGAAAGATGTAACTCTGTGAGATGAATTAACAGAACACAGAGCAGTTTCTCAGAAAGCTTCTTTCCATTTTTCAACGGAAGATATTTCCTTTTTCACCGTAGCCCTCTATGGGCTTTCAAATATCCCCTTGACAATTCCACAAGAACAGCCATAGCGAAATGCTTCTTGAAGGGAAAGATGTAACTCTGTGAGAAGAATTAATAGAACACAGAGCAGTGTCTCAGAAAACTTCTTTACAGTTTTGAACGAAAGATATTTCCTTTTTCACCATAGCCCTCTATGGGCTTCCAAATATCTCTTTGCCAATTCCACAAGAACAGCCTTAGCGAAAGGCTTCTTGAAGGGAAAGATGTAACTCTGTGAGATGAATTAGCAGAACACAGAGCAGTTTCTCAGAAAGCTTCTTTCCAGTATTGAACGGAAGATATTTAATTTTTCACATTGGCCCTCTATGGGCTTCCAAATATCACTTTGCCAATTCCACAAGAACAGCCTTAGCGAAAGGCTTCTTGAAGGGAAAGATGTAACTCTGTGAGATGAATTAACAGAACACAGAGCAGTTTCTCAGAAAACTTCTTTCCAGTTTTGAACGGAAGATAATTCCTTTTTCACCACAGCCCTCTATGGGCTTCCAAATATGACTTTGACAATTCCACAAGAACAGCCTTAGCGAAAGGCTAATTGAAGGGAAAGATGTAACTCTTTGATATGAATTAAAGGAACACAGAGAAGTTTCTCAGAATGCTTCTTTCCAGTTTTGAACGGAAGATATTTCCTTTTTCACCATAGCCCTCTATGGGCTTCCAAATATCCCTTTGCTAAATCCAGAAGAACAGCCTTAGCGAAAGGCTTCTTGAAGGGAAAGATGAAACTCTGTGAGATGAATTAACAGAACACAGAGCAGTTTCTCAGAAAGCTTCTTTCCAGTTTTGAACGGAAGATATTTCCTTTTTCACCATAGCCCTCTATGGGCTTCCAAATATCCCTTTGCCAATTCCACAAGAACAGCCTTGGCGAAAGGCTTCTTGAAGGGAAAGATGTAACTCTGTGAGATGAATTAACAGAACACCGAGCAGTTTCTCAGAAAGCTTCTTTCCAATTTTGAACGGAAGATATTTCCTTTTTCACCATAGCCCTCTATGGGCTTCCAAATATCACTTTGCCAATTCCACAAGAATAGCCCTAGCGAAAGGCTTCTTGAAAGGAAAGATGTAACTCTGTGAGATGAATTAACAGAACACAGAGCAGTTTCTCACAAAGCTACTTTCCAGTTTTGTACGGAAGATATTTCCTTTTTCACCATAGCCCTCTATGGGCTTCCAAATATCCCTTTGCCAATTCCACAAGAACAGCCTTAGCGAAAGGCTCCTTGAAGGGAAAGATGTAACTCTGTGAGATGAATTAACAGAACACAGAGCAGTTTCTCAGAAAGCTTCTTTCCAGTTTTGAACGGAAGATATTTCCTTTTTCACCATAGCCCTGTATGGGCTTCCAAATATCCCTTTGCAAATTCCACAAGAACAGACTTAGGGAAAGGCTTCTTGAAGGGAAAGATGTAACTCTGTGAGATGAATTAACAGAACACAGAGCAGTTTCTCAGAAAGCTTCTTTCCAGTTTTGAACGGAAGATATTTCCTTTTTTACCATAGCCCTCTATGGGCTTCCAAATATCCCTTTGCCAATTCCACAAGAACAGCCTTAGCGAAAGGCTTCTTGAAGGGAAAGATGTTACCCTGTGAGATGAATTAACAGAACACAGAGCAGATTCTCAGAAAGCTTCTTTCCAGTTTTGAACGGAAGATATTTCCTTTTTCACCATAGCCCTCTATGGCCTTCCAAATATCACTTTGAAAATTCCACAAGAAGAGCCTTAGCGAAAGGCTTCTTGAAGGGAAAGATGTAACTCTGTGAGATGAATTAACAGAACACAGAGCAGTTTCTCAGAAAGCTTCTTTCCAGTTTTGAACAGAAGATATTTCCTTTTTCAAAATAGCCCTCTATGGGCTTCCAAATATCCCTTTGCCAATTCCACAAGAACAGCCTTAGCAAAAGGCTTCTTGAAGGGAAAGATGTAACTCTGTGAGATGAATTAACAGAACACAGAGCAGTTTCTCAGAAAGCTTCTTTCCAGTTTTGAACAGAAGATATTTCCTTTTTCACCATAGCCCTCTATGGGCTTCCAAATATCACTGTGTCAATTCCACAAGAACAGCGTTAGCGAAAGGCTAATTGAAGGGAAAGATGTAACTCTGTGAGATGAATTAACAGAACACACAGCAGTTTCTCAGAAAGCTTCTTTCCAGTTTTCAACGGAAGATATTTCCTTTTTCACCGTAGCCCTCTATGGGCTTTCAAATATCCCCTTGCCAATTCCACAAGAACAGCCTTAGCGAGATGCTTCTTGAAGGGAAAGATGTAACTCTGTGAGATGAATTAATAGAACACAGAGCAGTGTCTCAGAAAACTTCTTTACAGTTTTGAACGAAAGATATTTCCTTTTTCACCATAGCCCTCTATGGGCTTCCAAATATCTCTTTGCCAATTCCACAAGAACAGCCTTAGCGAAAGGCTTCTTGAAGGGAAAGATGTAACTCTGTGACATGAACTAACAGAACACAGAGCAGTTTCTCAGAAAGCTTCTTTCCAGTATTGAACGGAAGATATTTAATTTTTCACATTGGCCCTCAATGGGCTTCCAAATATCACTTTGCCAATTCCACAAGAACAGCCTTAGCGAAAGGCTTCTTGAAGGGAAAGATGTAACTCTGTGATATGAATTAAAGGAACACAGAGCAGTTTCTCAGAATGCTTCTTTCCAGTTTTGAACGGAAGATATTTCCTTTTTCACCATAGCCCTCTATGGGCTTCCAAATATCCCTTTGCAAATTCCACAAGAACAGCCTTAGCGAAAGGCTTCTTGAAGAGAAAGATGTAACTCTGTGAGATGAATTAACAGAATACAGAGCAGTTTCTCAGAAAGCTTCTTTCCAGTTTTCTACGGAAGATATTTCCTTTTTCACCATAGCCCTCTACGGGCTTCGAAATATCCCTTTGCCAATTCCACAAGAACAGCCTTAGCGAAAGGTTTCTTGAAGGGAAAGATGTAACTCTGTGAGATGAATTAACAGAACACAGAGCAGTTTCTCAGAAAGCTTCTTTCCAGTTTTGAACGGAAGATATTTCCTTTTTCACCATAGCCCTCTACGGGCTTCCAAAAATCACTTTGCCAATTCCAGAAGAACAGCCTTAGGGAAAGGCTTCTTGAAGGGAAAGATGTAACTCTGTGAGATGAATTAACGGAACACAGAGCAGTTTCTCAGAAAGCTTCTTTCCAGTTTTGAACGGAAGATATTTCCTTTTTCACCATAGCCCTCTATGGGTTTCCAAATATCACTTTGCCAATTGCACAAGAACAGCCTTAGCGAAAGGCTTCTTGAAGGGAAAGAGGTAACTCTGTGAGATTAATTAACAGAACACAGAGCAGTTTCTCAGGAAGCTTTTTTAAAATTTTGAACGGAATATATTTCCTTTTTCACCATAGCCCTCTATGGGCTTCCAAATATCCCTTTGCCAATTCCACAAGAACAGCGTTAGGGAAAGGCTTATGGAAGGGAAAGATGTAACTCTTTGAGATGAATTAACAGAACACAGAGCAGTTTCTCAGAAAGCTTTTTTCCGGTTTTGAACGGAAGATATTTCCTTTTTCACCATAGCCCTCTATGGGCTTCCAAATATCACTTTTCCAATTCCACAAGGACAGCCTTAGCGAAAGGCTACTTGAAGGGAAAGATGTAACTCTGTGAGATGAAATAACAGAACACAGAGCAGTTTCTCAGAAAGCTTCTTTTCAGTTTTGAACGGAAGATATTTCCTTTTTCACCATAGCCCTCTATGGGCTTCCAAATATCATTTTGCCAATTCCACAAGAACAGCCTTAGCGAAAGGTTTCTTGAAGGGAAAGATGTAACTCTGTGAGATGAATTAAAGGAACACAGAGCAGTTTCACAGAAAGCTTCTTTCCAGTTTTCAAAGGAAGGTATTTCCTTTTTCACCACAGCCCTCTATGGGCTTCCAAATATCTCTTTGCCATTTTCACAAGAACAGCCTTAGCGAAAGGCTTCTTGAAGGGAAAGATGAAACTCTGTGAGATGAATTAACAGAACACAGAGCAGTTTCTCAGAAAGCTTCTTTCCAGTTTTGAACGGAAGATACTTCCTTTTTCACCACAGCCCTCTAAGGGCTTCCAAATATCCCTTTGCCAATTCCACATGAACAGCCTTAGGGAAAGGCTTCTTGAAGGGAAATATGTAACTCTGTGAGATGAATTAACAGAACACAGAGCAGTTTCTCAGAAACCTTCTTTCCAGTTTTGAACGGAAGATATTTCCTTTTTCACCATAGCCCTCTATGGGCTTCCAAATATCCCTTTGCCAATTCCACAAGAACAGCGTTAGGAAAAGGCTTCTTGAAGGGAAAGATGTAACTTTGTGAGGTGAATTAACGGAACACAGAGCAGTTTCTCAGAAAGCTTCTTTCCAGTTTTGAACGGAAGATATTTCCTTTTTCACCATAGCCCTCTATGGGCTTCCAAATATCTCTTTGCGATTTCCACAAGAACAGCCATAGCGAAAGGCTAATTGAAGGAAAAGATGTAACTCTGTGATATGAATTAAAGGAACACAGAGCGGTTTCTAAGAAAGCTTCTTTCCAGTTTTGAACGGAAGATATTTCCTTTTTCACCATAGCCCTCTATGGGCTTCCAAATATCCCTTTGCCAAACCCAGAAGAACAGCCTTAGCGAAAGGCTTCTTGAAGGGAATGATGAAACTCTGTGAGATGAATTAACAGAACACAGAGCAGTTTTTCAGAAAGCTTCTTTCCAGTTTTGAACTTAAGATACTTCCTTTTTCACCATAGCCCTCTTTGAGTTTCCAAATATCCCTTTGCCAATTCCACAAGAACAGCCTTAGCGAAAGGCTAATTGAAGGGAAAGATGTATCTCTGTGAGATGAATTAACAGAACACAGAGCAGTTTCTCAGAAAGCTTCTTTCCAGTTTTAAACGGAAAATATTTCCTTTTTCACCGTAGCCCTCTATGGGCTTCCAAATATCACTTTGCAGCTTCCACAAGAACAGCCCTAGCGAAAGGCTTCTTGAAGGGAAAGATGTAACTCTGTGAGATGAATTAACAGAACACAGAGCAGTTTCTCAGAAACCTTCTTTCCAGTTTTGAACGGAAGATATTTCCTTTTTCACCATAGCCCTCTATTGGCTTCCAAATATCATTTTGCCAATTCAACAAGAACTGCCTTAGCGAAAGGTTTCTTGAAGAAAAAGATGTAACTCTGTGAGATGAATTAAAGGAACACAGAGCAGTTTCTCAGAAAGCTTCTCTCCAGTTTTCAACGGAAGATATTTCCTTTTTCACCATCGCCCTCTATGGGCTTCCAAATATCCCTTTGCCATTTCCACAAGAACAGCCCTAGCGAAAGGCTTCTTGAAGGGAAAGATGTAACTCTGTGAGATGAATTAACAGAACACAGAGCAGTTTCTCAGAAAGCTTCTTTCCAGTTTTGAACGGAAGATATTTCCTTTTTCACCATAGCCCTCTATGGGCTTCCAAATATCCCTTTGCCAAATACAGAAGAACAGCCTTAGCGAAAGGTTGCTTGAAGGGAAAGATGAAACTCTATGAGATGAATTAACAGAACACAGAGCAGTTTCTCAGAAAGCTTCTTTCCAGTTTTGAACGGAAGATATTTCCTTTTTGACCGTAGCCCTCTAAGGGCTTCCAAATATAACTTTTCCAATTCCACAAGAACAGCCTTAGGGAAAGGCTTCTTGAAGGGAAAGGTGTAACTCTGTGAGATGAATTAACAGAACACAGAGCAGTTTCTCAGAGAGCTTCTTTCCAGTTTTGAACGGAAGATATTTCCTTTTACACCGTAGCCCTCTATTGGCTTCCAAATATCACTTTGCCAATTCCGTAAGAACAGCCCTAGCGAAAGGCTAATTGAAGGGAAAGATGTAACACAGTGAGATAAATTAACAGAACACAGAGCAGTTTCTCAGAAAGCTTTTTTCCAGTTTTGAACGGAAGATATTTCCTTTTTCACCATAGCCCTCTATGGGCTTCCAAATATCCCTTTGCCAATTCCACAAGAACAGCGTTAGGGAAAGGCTTTTTCAAGGGAAAGAGGTAACTCTGTGAGATTAATTAACAGAACACAGAGCAGTTTCTCAGAAAGCTTCTTTCCAGTATTGAACGGAAGATATTTCCTTTTTCACATTGGCCCTCTATGGGCTTCCAAATATCACTTTGGCAATTCCACAAGAACAGCCTTAGCTAAAGGCTTTTTTAAGGGAAAGATGTAACTCTGTGAGATGAATTAACAGAACACAGAGCAGTTTCTCGAAGCCTTCTTTCCAGTTTTGAACGGAAGATATTTCCTTTTTCACCATAGCCCTCTATGGGCTTCCAAATATCTCTTTGCCATTTCCACAAGAACAGCCTTAGCGAAAGGCTAATTGAAGGAAAAGATGTAACTCTGTGATATGAATTAAAGGAACACAGAGCAGTTTCTCAGAAAGCTTCTTTCCAGTTTTGAACGGAAGATATTTATTTTTCACCATAGCACTCTATGGGCTTCCAAATATCCCTTTGCCAAATACAGAAGAACAGCCATAGCAAAAGGCATCTTGAAGGGAAAGATGAAACTCTGTGAAATAAATTAACAGAATACAGAGCAGTTTTTCAGAAAGCTTCTTTCCAGTTTTGAACTTAAGATATTTCCTTTTTCACCATAACCCTCTATGAGTTTCCAAATATCACTTTGCCAATTCCACAAGAACAGACTTAGCGAAAGGCTAATTGAAGGGAAAGATGTAACTCTGTGAGATGAACTAACAGAACACAGAGCAGTTTCTCAGAAACCTTCTTTCCAGTTTTCAACGGAAGATATTTCCTTTTTCACCATAGCCCTCTAAGGACTTCCAAATATCCCTTTGCCAATTCCACAAGAACAGCCTTAGGGAAAGGGTTCTTGAAGGGAAAGATGTAACTCTGTGAGATGAATTAACAGAACACAGAGCAGTTTCTCAGAAAGCTTCTTTCCAGTTTTGAACGGAAGATATTTCCTTTTTCACCCTAGCCCTCTATGGCCTTCCAAATATCACTTTGATAATTCCACAAGAACAGCCTTAGGGAAAGGCTTCTTGAAGGGAAAGATGTAACTCTGTGAGATGAATTAACAGAACACAGAGCAATTTCTCAGAAAACTTCTTTCCTGTTTTGAACGGAAGGTATTTCGTTTTTCACCATAGCCCTCTATGGGCTTCCTTATATCCCTTTGCCAATTCCACAAGAACAGCCTTAGGGAAAGGCTTCTTGAAGGGAAAGATGTAACTCAGTGAGAAGAATTAACAGAACACAGAGCAGTTTCTCAGAAAGCTTCTTTCCAGTTTTGTACGGAAGATATTTCCTTTTTCACCGTAGCCCTCTAAGGCCTTCCAAATATCCCTTTGCCAATTCCACAAGAACAGCCTTTGCGAAAGGCTTCCTGAAGGGAAAGATGTAACTCTGCGAGATGAATTAACAGAACACAGAGCAGTTTCTCAGAAAGCTTCTTTCCAGTTTTGAACGGAAGATATTTCCTTTTTCACCATAGCCCTCTATGGGCTTCCAAATATCCCTTTGCCAATTCCACAAGAACAGCCTTGGCGAAAGGCTTCTTGAAGGGAAAGATGTAACTCTGTGAGATGAATTAACAGAACACCGAGCAGTTTCTCAGAAAGCTTCTTTCCAATTTTGAACGGAAGATATTTCCTTTTTCACCATAGCCCTCTATGGGCTTCCAAATATCACTTTGCCAATTCCACAAGAATAGCCCTAGCGAAAGGCTTCTTGAAAGGAAAGATGTAACTCTGTGAGATGAATTAACAGAACACAGAGCAGTTTCTCAGAAAGCTACTTTCCAGTTTTGTACGGAAGATATTTCCTTTTTCACCATAGCCCTCTATGGGCTTCCAAATATCCCTTTGCCAATTCCACAAGAACAGCCTTAGCGAAAGGCTCCTTGAAGGGAAAGATGTAACTCTGTGAGATGAATTAACAGAACACAGAGCAGTTTCTCAGAAAGCTTCTTTCCAGTTTTGAACGGAAGATATTTCCTTTTTCACCATAGCCCTGTATGGGCTTCCAAATATCCCTTTGCAAATTCCACAAGAACAGACTTAGGGAAAGGCTTCTTGAAGGGAAAGATGTAACTCTGTGAGATGAATTAACAGAACACAGAGCAGTTTCTCAGAAGCTTCTTTCCAGTTTTGAACGGAAGATATTTCCTTTTTTACCATAGCCCTCTATGGGCTTCCAAATATCCCTTTGCCAATTCCACAAGAACAGCCTTAGCGAAAGGCTTCTTGAAGGGAAAGATGTTACCCTGTGAGATGAATTAACAGAACACAGAGCAGATTCTCAGAAAGCTTCTTTCCAGTTTTGAACGGAAGATATTTCCTTTTTCACCATAGCCCTCTATGGCCTTCCAAATATCACTTTGAAAATTCCACAAGAAGAGCCTTAGCGAAAGGCTTCTTGAAGGGAAAGATGTAACTCTGTGAGATGAATTAACAGAACACAGAGCAGTTTCTCAGAAAGCTTCTTTCCAGTTTTGAACAGAAGATATTTCCTTTTTCAAAATAGCCCTCTATGGGCTTCCAAATATCCCTTTGCCAATTCCACAAGAACAGCCTTAGCAAAAGGCTTCTTGAAGGGAAAGATGTAACTCTGTGAGATGAATTAACAGAACACAGAGCAGTTTCTCAGAAAGCTTCTTTCCAGTTTTGAACAGAAGATATTTCCTTTTTCACCATAGCCCTCTATGGGCTTCCAAATATCACTTTGTCAATTCCACAAGAACAGCCTTAGCGAAAGGCTAATTGAAGGGAAAGATGTAACTCTGTGAGATGAATTAACAGAACACACAGCAGTTTCTCAGAAAGCTTCTTTCCAGTTTTCAACGGAAGATATTTCCTTTTTCACCGTAGCCCTCTATGGGCTTTCAAATATCCCCTTGCCAATTCCACAAGAACAGCCTTAGCGAAATGCTTCTTGAAGGGAAAGATGTAACTCTGTGAGATGAATTAATAGAACACAGAGCAGTGTCTCAGAAAACTTCTTTACAGTTTTGAACGAAAGATATTTCCTTTTTCACCATAGCCCTCTATGGGCTTCCAAATATCTCTTTGCCAATTCCACAAGAACAGCCTTAGCGAAAGGCTTCTTGAAGGGAAAGATGTAACTCTGTGACATGAACTAACAGAACACAGAGCAGTTTCTCAGAAAGCTTCTTTCCAGTATTGAACGGAAGATATTTAATTTTTCACATTGGCCCTCAATGGGCTTCCAAATATCACTTTGCCAATTCCACAAGAACAGCCTTAGCGAAAGGCTTCTTGAAGGGAAAGATGTAACTCTGTGATATGAATTAAAGGAACACAGAGCAGTTTCTCAGAATGCTTCTTTCCAGTTTTGAACGGAAGATATTTCCTTTTTCACCATAGCCCTCTATGGGCTTCCAAATATCCCTTTGCAAATTCCACAAGAACAGCCTTAGCGAAAGGCTTCTTGAAGAGAAAGATGTAACTCTGTGAGATGAATTAACAGAATACAGAGCAGTTTCTCAGAAAGCTTCTTTCCAGTTTTCTACGGAAGATATTTCCTTTTTCACCATAGCCCTCTACGGGCTTCGAAATATCCCTTTGCCAATTCCACAAGAACAGCCTTAGCGAAAGGTTTCTTGAAGGGAAAGATGTAACTCTGTGAGATGAATTAACAGAACACAGAGCAGTTTCTCAGAAAGCTTCTTTCCAGTTTTGAACGGAAGATATTTCCTTTTTCACCATAGCCCTCTACGGGCTTCCAAAAATCACTTTGCCAATTCCAGAAGAACAGCCTTAGGGAAAGGCTTCTTGAAGGGAAAGATGTAACTCTGTGAGATGAATTAACGGAACACAGAGCAGTTTCTCAGAAAGCTTCTTTCCAGTTTTGAACGGAAGATATTTCCTTTTTCACCATAGCCCTCTATGGGTTTCCAAATATCACTTTGCCAATTGCACAAGAACAGCCTTAGCGAAAGGCTTCTTGAAGGGAAAGAGGTAACTCTGTGAGATTAATTAACAGAACACAGAGCAGTTTCTCAGGAAGCTTTTTTAAAATTTTGAACGGAATATATTTCCTTTTTCACCATAGCCCTCTATGGGCTTCCAAATATCCCTTTGCCAATTCCACAAGAACAGCGTTAGGGAAAGGCTTATGGAAGGGAAAGATGTAACTCTTTGAGATGAATTAACAGAACACAGAGCAGTTTCTCAGAAAGCTTTTTTCCGGTTTTGAACGGAAGATATTTCCTTTTTCACCATAGCCCTCTATGGGCTTCCAAATATCACTTTTCCAATTCCACAAGGACAGCCTTAGCGAAAGGCTACTTGAAGGGAAAGATGTAACTCTGTGAGATGAAATAACAGAACACAGAGCAGTTTCTCAGAAAGCTTCTTTTCAGTTTTGAACGGAAGATATTTCCTTTTTCACCATAGCCCTCTATGGGCTTCCAAATATCATTTTGCCAATTCCACAAGAACAGCCTTAGCGAAAGGTTTCTTGAAGGGAAAGATGTAACTCTGTGAGATGAATTAAAGGAACAAAGAGCAGTTTCACAGAAAGCTTCTTTCCAGTTTTCAAAGGAAGGTATTTCCTTTTTCACCACAGCCCTCTATGGGCTTCCAAATATCTCTTTGCCATTTTCACAAGAACAGCCTTAGCGAAAGGCTTCTTGAAGGGAAAGATGAAACTCTGTGAGATGAATTAACAGAACACAGAGCAGTTTCTCAGAAAGCTTCTTTCCAGTTTTGAACGGAAGATACTTCCTTTTTCACCACAGCCCTCTAAGGGCTTCCAAATATCCCTTTGCCAATTCCACATGAACAGCCTTAGGGAAAGGCTTCTTGAAGGGAAATATGTAACTCTGTGAGATGAATTAACAGAACACAGAGCAGTTTCTCAGAAACCTTCTTTCCAGTTTTGAACGGAAGATATTTCCTTTTTCACCATAGCCCTCTATGGGCTTCCAAATATCCCTTTGCCAATTCCACAAGAACAGCGTTAGGAAAAGGCTTCTTGAAGGGAAAGATGTAACTTTGTGAGGTGAATTAACGGAACACAGAGCAGTTTCTCAGAAAGCTTCTTTCCAGTTTTGAACGGAAGATATTTCCTTTTTCACCATAGCCCTCTATGGGCTTCCAAATATCTCTTTGCGATTTCCACAAGAACAGCCATAGCGAAAGGCTAATTGAAGGAAAAGATGTAACTCTGTGATATGAATTAAAGGAACACAGAGCGGTTTCTAAGAAAGCTTCTTTCCAGTTTTGAACGGAAGATATTTCCTTTTTCACCATAGCCCTCTATGGGCTTCCAAATATCCCTTTGCCAAACCCAGAAGAACAGCCTTAGCGAAAGGCTTCTTGAAGGGAATGATGAAACTCTGTGAGATGAATTAACAGAACACAGAGCAGTTTTTCAGAAAGCTTCTTTCCAGTTTTGAACTTAAGATACTTCCTTTTTCACCATAGCCCTCTTTGAGTTTCCAAATATCCCTTTGCCAATTCCACAAGAACAGCCTTAGCGAAAGGCTAATTGAAGGGAAAGATGTATCTCTGTGAGATGAATTAACAGAACACAGAGCAGTTTCTCAGAAAGCTTCTTTCCAGTTTTAAACGGAAAATATTTCCTTTTTCACCGTAGCCCTCTATGGGCTTCCAAATATCACTTTGCAGCTTCCACAAGAACAGCCCTAGCGAAAGGCTTCTTGAAGGGAAAGATGTAACTCTGTGAGATGAATTAACAGAACACAGAGCAGTTTCTCAGAAACCTTCTTTCCAGTTTTGAACGGAAGATATTTCCTTTTTCACCATAGCCCTCTATTGGCTTCCAAATATCATTTTGCCAATTCAACAAGAACTGCCTTAGCGAAAGGTTTCTTGAAGAAAAAGATGTAACTCTGTGAGATGAATTAAAGGAACACAGAGCAGTTTCTCAGAAAGCTTCTCTCCAGTTTTCAACGGAAGATATTTCCTTTTTCACCATCGCCCTCTATGGGCTTCCAAATATCCCTTTGCCATTTCCACAAGAACAGCCCTAGCGAAAGGCTTCTTGAAGGGAAAGATGTAACTCTGTGAGATGAATTAACAGAACACAAAGCAGGTTCTCAGAAAGCTTCTTTCCAGTTTTGAACGGAAGATATTTCCTTTTTCACCATAGCCCTCTATGGGCTTCCAAATATCCCTTTGCCAAATACAGAAGAACAGCCTTAGCGAAAGGTTGCTTGAAGGGAAAGATGAAACTCTATGAGATGAATTAACAGAACACAGAGCAGTTTCTCAGAAAGCTTCTTTCCAGTTTTGAACGGAAGATATTTCCTTTTTGACCGTAGCCCTCTAAGGGCTTCCAAATATAACTTTTCCAATTCCACAAGAACAGCCTTAGGGAAAGGCTTCTTGAAGGGAAAGGTGTAACTCTGTGAGATGAATTAACAGAACACAGAGCAGTTTCTCAGAGAGCTTCTTTCCAGTTTTGAACGGAAGATATTTCCTTTTACACCGTAGCCCTCTATTGGCTTCCAAATATCACTTTGCCAATTCCGTAAGAACAGCCCTAGCGAAAGGCTAATTGAAGGGAAAGATGTAACACAGTGAGATAAATTAACAGAACACAGAGCAGTTTCTCAGAAAGCTTTTTTCCAGTTTTGAACGGAAGATATTTCCTTTTTCACCATAGCCCTCTATGGGCTTCCAAATATCCCTTTGCCAATTCCACAAGAACAGCGTTAGGGAAAGGCTTTTTCAAGGGAAAGAGGTAACTCTGTGAGATTAATTAACAGAACACAGAGCAGTTTCTCAGAAAGCTTCTTTCCAGTATTGAACGGAAGATATTTCCTTTTTCACATTGGCCCTCTATGGGCTTCCAAATATCACTTTGGCAATTCCACAAGAACAGCCTTAGCTAAAGGCTTTTTTAAGGGAAAGATGTAACTCTGTGAGATGAATTAACAGAACACAGAGCAGTTTCTCGAAGCCTTCTTTCCAGTTTTGAACGGAAGATATTTCCTTTTTCACCATAGCCCTCTATGGGCTTCCAAATATCTCTTTGCCATTTCCACAAGAACAGCCTTAGCGAAAGGCTAATTGAAGGAAAAGATGTAACTCTGTGATATGAATTAAAGGAACACAGAGCAGTTTCTCAGAAAGCTTCTTTCCAGTTTTGAACGGAAGATATTTATTTTTCACCATAGCACTCTATGGGCTTCCAAATATCCCTTTGCCAAATACAGAAGAACAGCCATAGCAAAAGGCATCTTGAAGGGAAAGATGAAACTCTGTGAAATAAATTAACAGAATACAGAGCAGTTTTTCAGAAAGCTTCTTTCCAGTTTTGAACTTAAGATATTTCCTTTTTCACCATAACCCTCTATGAGTTTCCAAATATCACTTTGCCAATTCCACAAGAACAGACTTAGCGAAAGGCTAATTGAAGGGAAAGATGTAACTCTGTGAGATGAACTAACAGAACACAGAGCAGTTTCTCAGAAACCTTCTTTCCAGTTTTCAACGGAAGATATTTCCTTTTTCACCATAGCCCTCTAAGGACTTCCAAATATCCCTTTGCCAATTCCACAAGAACAGCCTTAGGGAAAGGGTTCTTGAAGGGAAAGATGTAACTCTGTGAGATGAATTAACAGAACACAGAGCAGTTTCTCAGAAAGCTTCTTTCCAGTTTTGAACGGAAGATATTTCCTTTTTCACCCTAGCCCTCTATGGCCTTCCAAATATCACTTTGATAATTCCACAAGAACAGCCTTAGGGAAAGGCTTCTTGAAGGGAAAGATGTAACTCTGTGAGATGAATTAACAGAACACAGAGCAATTTCTCAGAAAACTTCTTTCCTGTTTTGAACGGAAGGTATTTCGTTTTTCACCATAGCCCTCTATGGGCTTCCTTATATCCCTTTGCCAATTCCACAAGAACAGCCTTAGGGAAAGGCTTCTTGAAGGGAAAGATGTAACTCAGTGAGAAGAATTAACAGAACACAGAGCAGTTTCTCAGAAAGCTTCTTTCCAGTTTTGTACGGAAGATATTTCCTTTTTCACCGTAGCCCTCTAAGGCCTTCCAAATATCCCTTTGCCAATTCCACAAGAACAGCCTTTGCGAAAGGCTTCCTGAAGGGAAAGATGTAACTCTGCGAGATGAATTAACAGAACACAGAGCAGTTTCTCAGAAAGCTTCTTTCCTGTTTTGAACTGAAGATATTTCCTTTTTCACCATAGCCCTCTATGGGCTTCCAAATATCCCTTTGCCATTTCCACAAGAACAGCCTTAGGGAAAGGCTTCTTGAAGGGAAAGAAGTAACTCTTTGAGATGAATTAACAGAACACAGAGCAGTTTCTCAGAAAGCTTCTTTCCAGTTTTGAACGGAAGATATTTCCTTTTTCACCATAGCCCTCTATGGGCTTCCAAATATCACTTTGCCAATTCCACAAGAACAGCCTTCGCGAAAGGCTTCTTGAAGGGAAAGATGTAACCCTGTGAGATGAATTAACGGAACACGGAGCAGATTCTCAGAAATCTTCTTTCCAGTTTGGAACGGAGATATTTCCTTTTTCTCCATAGCCCTCTATGGGCTTCCAAATATCACTTTGCAATTCCACAGGAAGAGCCTTAGCGAAAGGCTTCTTGAAGGGAAAGATGTAACTCTGTGAGATGAATTAACAGAACACAGAGCAGTTTCTCAGAAAGCTTCTTTACTTTTGAACGGAAGATATTTCCATTTTCACCATAGCCCTCTATGGGCTTCCAAATATCCCTTTGCCAATTCCACAAGAACAGCCTTAGCGAAAGGCTTCTTGAAGAGAAAGATGTAACTCTGTGAGATGAATTAACAGAACATAGAGCAGCTTCTCAGAAAGCTTCTTTCCAGTTTTGAACGGAAGATATTTCCTTTTTCACCATAGCCCTCAATGGGCTTCCAAATATCCCCTTGTCAATTCCAAAAGAACAGCCTTAGCGAAAGGTTTCTTGAAGGGAAAGATGTAACTCTGTGAGAAGAATTAATAGAACACAGAGCAGTGTCTCAGAAAATTTCTTTCCAGTTTTGAACGAAAGATATTTCCTTTTTCACCATAGCACTCTATGGGCTTCCAAATATCCCTTTGCCAATTCCACAAGAACAGCCTTAGAGAAACGCTTCTTAAAGGGAAAGATATAAGTTTGTGAGATGAACTAACAGAACACAGAGCAGTTTCACAGAAAGCTTCTTTCCAGTTTTGAACGGAAGATATGTCCTTTTTCACCATAGCCCTCTATGGCTTACAAATATCATTTTGCCAATTCCAAAAGAACAGCCTTAGCGAAAGGCTTCTTGAAGGGAAAGATGTAACTCTGTAAGATGAATTAAAGGAACACAGAGCAGTTTCTCAGAAGCTTCTTTCCAGTTTTCAACGGAAGGTATTTCCTTTTTCACCACAGCTCTCTATGGGTTCCAAATATCCCTTTGCCAAATCCATAAGAACAGCCTTAGCGAAAGGCTTCTTGAAGGGAAAGATGAAACTCTGTGAGATGAATTAACAGAACACAGAGCAGTTTCTCAGAAAGCTTCTTTCCAGTTTTCAACGGAAGATATTTCCTTTTTCACCATAGCCCTCTATGGGCTTCCAAACATCACTTTGCCAATTCCACAAGAACAGCCTTAGCGAAAGGCTAATTGAAGGGAAAGATGTAACTCTGTGAGATGAATTAAAAGAACACAGAGCAGTTTCTCAGAAAGCTTCTTTCCAGTTTTGAACGGAAGATATTTCCTTTTTCACCACAGCCCTCTATGGGCTTCCAAATATCACTTTGCCAATTCCACAAGAACAGCCCTAGCGAAAGGCTTCTTGAAGGGAAAGATGTAACTCTGTGAGATGAATTTACAGAACAGAGAGGAGTTTCTCAGAAAGCTTCTTCCCAATTTTGTACGGAAGATATTTCCTTTTTCACCATAGCCCTCTAAGGGCTTCCAAATACCCCTTTGCCAATTCCACAAGAACAGCCTTAGCGAAAGGCTTCTTGAAGGGAAAGATGTAACTCTGTGAGATAAATTAACAGAACACAGAGCAGTTTCTCAGAAAGCTTCTTTCCTGTTTTGAACGGAAGATATTTCCTTTTTCACCATAGCCCTCTATGGGCTTCCAAATATCCCTTTGCCAATTCCACAAGAACAGCCTTAGGGAAAGGCTTCTTGAAGGGAAAGATGTAACTCTGTGAGATGAATTAACAGAACACAGAGCAGTTTCTCAGAAAGCTTCTTTCCAGTTTTGAACGGAAGATATTTCCTTTTTGACCGTAGCCCTCTAAGGGCTTCCAAATATCACTTTTCCAATTCCACAAGAACAGCCTTAGGGAAAGGCTTCTTGAAGGGAAAGGTGTAACTCTGTGAGATGAATTAACAGAACACAGAGCAGTTTCTCAGAGAGCTTCTTTCCAGTTTTGAACGGAAGATATTTCCTTTTACACCGTAGCCCTCTATTGGCTTCCAAATATCACTTTGCCAATTCCGTAAGAACAGCCCTAGCGAAAGGCTAATTGAAGGGAAAGATGTAACACAGTGAGATAAATTAACAGAACACAGAGCAGTTTCTCAGAAAGCTTTTTTCCAGTTTTGAACGGAAGATATTTCCTTTTTCACCATAGCCCTCTATGGGCTTCCAAATATCCCTTTGCCAATTCCACAAGAACAGCGTTACTGAAAGGCTTTTTCAAGGGAAAGAGGTAACTCTGTGAGATTAATTAACAGAACACAGAGCAGTTTCTCAGAAAGCTTCTTTCCAGTATTGAACGGAAGATATTTCCTTTTTCACATTGGCCCTCTATGGGCTTCCAAATATCACTTTGGCAATTCCACAAGAACAGCCTTAGCTAAAGGCTTCTTTAAGGGAAAGATGTAACTCTGTGAGATGAATTAACAGAACACAGAGCAGTTTCTCGAAGCCTTCTTTCCAGTTTTGAACGGAAGATATTTCCTTTTTCACCATAGCCCTCTATGGGCTTCCAAATATCTCTTTGCCATTTCCACAAGAACAGCCTTAGCGAAAGGCTAATTGAAGGAAAAGATGTAACTCTGTGAGAAGAATTAATACAACACAGAACAGTGTCTCAGAAAACTTCTTTCCACTTTTGAACGATAGATATTTCCTTTTTCACCATAGCCCTCTAAGGGCTTCCAAATATCACTTTGCCAATTCCACAAGAACAGCCTTAGCGAAAGGCTTGTTGAAGGGAAAGATGTAACTCTGTGGGATGAATTAACAGAACACAGAGCAGTTTCTCAGAAAGCTTCTTTCCAGTTTTGAACGGAAGATATTTCCTTTTTCACCACAGCCTTCTATGGGAATCCAAATATCCCTTTGCCAATTCCACAAGAACAGCCTTAGCGAAAGGCTAATTGAAGGGAAAGATGTAACTCTGTGATATGAATTAAAGGAACACAGAGCAGTTTCTCAGAATGCTTCTCTCCAGTTTTGAACGGAAGATATTTCCTTTTTCATCATAGCCCTCTAAGGGCTTCCAAATATCCCATTGCCAAATCCAGAAGAACAGCCTCAGCGAAAGGCTTCTTGAAGGGAAAGATGAAACTCTGTGAGATGAATTAACAGAACACAGAGCAGTTTCCCAGAAAGCTTCTTTCCTGTTTTGAACGGAAGATAATTCCTTTTTCACCATAGCCCTCTATGGGCTTCCAAATATCACTTTGCTAATTCCACAACAACAGCCTTAGCGAAAGGCTAATTGAAAGGAAAGATGTACCTCTGTGAGATGAATTAACAGAACACAGAGCAGTTTCTCAGAAAGCTTCTTTACAGTTTTGAACGGAAGATATTTCCTTTTTCACCGTAGCCCTCTATGGGCTTCCAAATATCACTTTGCCAATTCCACAAGAACAGTCTTAGGGAAAGGCTTCTTGAAGGGAAAGATGTAACTCTGTGAGATGAATTAACAGAACACAGAGCAGTTTCTCAGAAAGCTTCTTTCCAGTTTTGAACGGAAGATATTTCCTTTTTCACCGTAGCCCTCTATGGGCTTCCAAATATCACTTTGCCAATTCCACAAGAACAGCCTTAGCGAAAGGCTAACTGAAGGGAAAGATGTAACTCTGTGAGATGAATTAACAGAACACAGAGCAGTTTCTCAGAAAGCTTCTTTCCAGTTTTGAACGGAAGATATTTCCTTTTTCACCGTAGCCCTCTATGGGCTTCCAAATATCCCTTTGCCAATTCCACAAGAACAGCCTTAGCGAAAGGCTTCTTGATGGGAAAGATGTAACTCTGTGAGATGAATTTACAGAACACAGAGCAGTTTCTCAGAAAGCTTCTTTCCAGTTTTGAACGGAAGATATTTCCTTTTTCAAAATAGCCCTCTATGGGCTTCCAAATATCACTTTGCCAATTCCACAAGAACAGCCCTAGCGAAAGGCTTCTTGAAGTGAAAGATGTAACTCTGTGAGATGAATTAACAGAACACAGAGCAGTTTCTCAGAAAGTTTCTTTCCAGTTTTGTACGGAAGATATTTCCTTTTTCACCATAGCCCTATATGGGCTTCCAAATATCCCTTTGCCAATTCCACAAGAACAGCCTTAGCGAAAGGCTCCTTGAAGGGAAAGATGTAACTCTGTGAGATGAATTAACAGAACACAGAGCAGTTTCTCAGAAAGCTTCTTTCCTGTTTAGAACGGAAGATATTTCCTTTTTCACCATAGCCCTCTATGGGCTTCCAAATATCCCTTTGCCAATTCCACAAGAACAGCCTTAGGGAAAGGCTTCTTGAAGGGAAAGATGTATCTCTGTGAGATGAATTAACAGAACACAGAGCAGTTTCTCAGAAAGCTTCTTTGCAGTTTTCAACTGAAGGTATTTCCTTTTTCACCATCGCCCTCTATGGGCTTCCAAATATCCCTTTGCCATTTCCACAAGAACAGCCCTAGCGAAAGGCTTCTTGAAGGGAAAGATGTAACTCCGTGAGATGAATTAACAGAACACAGAGCAGTTTCTCAGAAAGCTTCTTTCCAGTTTTGAACGTAAGATATTTCCTTTTTCACCATAGCCCTCTCTGGGCTTCCAAATATCCCTTTGCCAAATCCAGAAGAACAGCCTTAGCGAAAGGTTTCTTGAAGGGAAAGATGAAACTCTGTGAGATGAATTAACAGAACACAGAGCAGTTTGTCAGAAAGCTTCTTTCCAGTTTTGAACAGAAGATATTTCCTTTTTCACCATAGCCCTCTATGGGCTTCCAAATATCACTTTGATAATTCCACAAGAATAGCCTTAGCGAAAGGCTTCTTGAAGGGAAAGATGTAACTCTGTGAGATGAATTAACAGAACACAGAGCAGTTTCTCAGAAAGCTTCTTTCCATTTTTCAACGGAAGATATTTCCTTTTTCACCGTAGCCCTCTATGGGCTTTCAAATATCCCCTTGACAATTCCACAAGAACAGCCATAGCGAAATGCTTCTTGAAGGGAAAGATGTAACTCTGTGAGAAGAATTAATAGAACACAGAGCAGTGTCTCAGAAAACTTCTTTACAGTTTTGAACGAAAGATATTTCCTTTTTCACCATAGCCCTCTATGGGCTTCCAAATATCTCTTTGCCAATTCCACAAGAACAGCCTTAGCGAAAGGCTTCTTGAAGGGAAAGATGTAACTCTGTGAGATGAATTAGCAGAACACAGAGCAGTTTCTCAGAAAGCTTCTTTCCAGTATTGAACGGAAGATATTTAATTTTTCACATTGGCCCTCTATGGGCTTCCAAATATCACTTTGCCAATTCCACAAGAACAGCCTTAGCGAAAGGCTTCTTGAAGGGAAAGATGTAACTCTGTGAGATGAATTAACAGAACACAGAGCAGTTTCTCAGAAAACTTCTTTCCAGTTTTGAACGGAAGATAATTCCTTTTTCACCACAGCCCTCTATGGGCTTCCAAATATGACTTTGACAATTCCACAAGAACAGCCTTAGCGAAAGGCTAATTGAAGGGAAAGATGTAACTCTGTGATATGAATTAAAGGAACACAGAGAAGTTTCTCAGAATGCTTCTTTCCAGTTTTGAACGGAAGATATTTCCTTTTTCACCATAGCCCTCTATGGGCTTCCAAATATCCCTTTGCTAAATCCAGAAGAACAGCCTTAGCGAAAGGCTTCTTGAAGGGAAAGATGAAACTCTGTGAGATGAATTAACAGAACACAGAGCAGTTTCTCAGAAAGCTTCTTTCCAGTTTTGAACGGAAGATATTTCCTTTTTCACCATAGCCCTCTATGGGCTTCCAAATATCCCTTTGCCAATTCCACAAGAACAGCCTTGGCGAAAGGCTTCTTGAAGGGAAAGATGTAACTCTGTGAGATTAATTAACAGAACACCGAGCAGTTTCTCAGAAAGCTTCTTTCCAATTTTGAACGGAAGATATTTCCTTTTTCACCATAGCCCTCTATGGGCTTCCAAATATCACTTTGCCAATTCCACAAGAATAGCCCTAGCGAAAGGCTTCTTGAAAGGAAAGATGTAACTCTGTGAGATGAATTAACAGAACACAGAGCAGTTTCTCAGAAAGCTACTTTCCAGTTTTGTACGGAAGATATTTCCTTTTTCACCATAGCCCTCTATGGGCTTCCAAATATCCCTTTGCCAATTCCACAAGAACAGCCTTAGCGAAA